>NC_081185.1:2971274-3290881 GCF_029867415.1 Vicia villosa
GCAGATGCCAAACTCTTGAAATCTTTGTTCAAGCACTTCTCATTGTTGAATTGTTGAGTCCTATGAAATCTTGGCAAGTTGGCATATAGTTTCCTACCATCAAGAACAATGTTGTCGAGTTTGATGGCCATATTATTTTTGTCCGTTACGTTGAAGAAACGGACAAAACCGTATCTTCTACCCCTCTTGTCCCTTTTTGGAGGTATGACAACCTCATTAATATCCCCGAATTCCTTCATCTCGTAATACATGTCCTTTGCACTCCACCTGTCTCCAAACTCCGTAAAGAAGAAAGTAGTTGCTTCCGCCTTCTCGTTGTTTAATCTCCTTCCTCCTCCAGCTATATCCCATGTTCCTGCAACGTTCTTTCCTCGGTCTCTCCTCACTAATCTCTTCCATCCATCCTTACTTCCCATCCCTAAAAACATTTTAGCTGCATTTATTAATGAATGGTTATACATTGGCTGTTCTTATGAATTAATTGCTATACACGTTTTACTTGTTACATGGTGTCTCCTTTATTTTAAAAAGGAACACGTGGATAATAGCATGCCACACTCTTTGGACATGGAGAAATCAAGAAGAACATGATGACTCTTTCTCCCGTCCAATGGATCCTATTAATCATATCCTTAGAAGAAGTAATGATTATATGCAAGCCATCGATTTGCACAAGAGTGTGAATGTGAATGATAATGGTAATAACTTGATGGGGTGGAAGCCGCCTATCAAAGGTATGGTTAAGCTCAACACGGACGGTGCTAGCAGGAATGGTAGTGATGCTGGGTGTGGAGGAGTGATTAGAGATGAAGTAGGGCAGTGGAGAGGTGGTTTCTCTAAATATATTGGGCGTTGTAGTGCTCTCTTGGCGGAGATGTGGGGAGTGTATGAAGGTATTAAACTTATAAATCGTTTGGGGTATAAAACTGTGAAGATTAATATTGATTCTATGGAAGTAGTGCAAGCTATTGAAAAAGGTGTTGTGCGGCATGTGGAGTGTGTTGCTATCCTTCGTCATATTTTGGAACAAATAAAGCTTTTGGAGATAGTCATTATCTCGCACACTTCTAGGAACGCTAATGCTTGTGCGGACTCTCTAGCTAAGCATGGTTGTAATGATAGGAGATTCCTTCTTTTTGAAAGAACTCCAGATTTTCTTGTGGAGTTGTTAGAGTCAGATGCTGCTGGGATTGTTCCTAATGCAGTTGATTTGTAGTTGTTTTTCTTTCGGGCTTTAGCCCTCATCATTATCAAAAAAAAAAAAAGTTTTTTTAACCATGCAACTTGTGCTTTGCGGATAACATGAATCAATTGAGTCAATTGCTATGTATAATCCTCTATATTTTTAAAAATGATGTTATGTTTGTCATTAATTATGAAAAATGGTCTATGTTTATCATTAATTATTTTACGCCCTTAAAAACTGATAACGACTAAAAAGACGAGTATACATTACAATACATTAACTGGAACAGCAAACAATTGATATGTAACAAAAAGACGTATACATTTCAATGTGTGATTCAAGTTTACTTACGTATGGTTAACGAGGAGCACGTTTTGCCAAACTGGATAGATACTATAAATATAAACTCTCACTTCAAGTTATTCTCACCTTTGCAACCTTAAACTTAGAAAACGTCAATTTGTGTCCATAGGTGATAATAAAATCATGACATTATCAGCAACATCATCACTAGTTGCTCCTTCAACCACTAATAATTTATCTAGACGTTCCGCAAATTATCATCCAGACATATGGGGGAATCATTTTATTCAATATCTATTCCAACCTATGGTGCTAATTAATTTTACTTTATTTTCATTTACATAACTTTGATTTTTTGAATGGAACATATCTAAATTTTTTCTTGTGCAGGAATTGAATGAAATAATGAAGCATATTATAATGCTAAAAGAGAAGGTGAGGCTGATGCTAGTCCCTACAGACGCCTTGAGGGATGCTAATTTGATCGATTCAATCCAACGTTTGGGGTTATACCATCATTTTGAGCATGAGATTGGAGAATTATTACAACATATTCACAATAATTCTGTTCAAAATGGAACCATAATTCTTAATCATAATGAAGACCTTGGTTCTATTGCACTTGTCTTCAGGTTACTAAGACAACAAGGATATCACATTTTACCTGGTACGTAGACCCTACTTTACTATTTTTGTTAAAAAATGTTTTGAAGGTAAAAAAAAAACATAACCATGTGTATATATACATATATTGTCATTTTCAGATATTTTTGAGAAGTTCAAGAATGAGCAAGGAGGTTTCAATGAAACAGTTAATGGTGATGTTGACGGAATGCTAAGTTTGTACGAAGCCACACATTTGAGGATTCATGGAGAAGATATATTAGATGAAGCACTTTCTTTCACATCCTCTCATCTTGAAATGATGACCACTCAATTGAGTCCTTCTCTTGCTACAAAAATTAATCAGAGCTTAAAAAGGCCACTTTTCAAGAACTTGCCTAGACTAGTGGCCAGGAATTATATTTTTACTTATGAAGAAGATCCGTCGCATGATGCAACTTTGCTGTTACTTGCCAAATTAGATTTCAATCTGCTTCAAAAACAACATCAAAAAGAACTTGCTGATATTTCTAAGTAAGTTTTATTATTACATCTAATTGAATAATAGCAAAGTAACTTTGCTATGTACTGAGAATATTTGATTTATAAAAAACAAAAAACAAATCTTTGAACAAATGGCCCATGTACTTAGTGGTGGAGCCGACATGGTATAATGCCAACCTTCATGGGTTGGCTAGTGCTAATTTATCGGGGAGTTTGAAGAATAAGGGAGGAAAGAATTTTGAAAATTGGAAAGAATTGGATGAAAATGAGAGATTTTTGTTGAGAAGGTTTGTTTTTGCTCATAACACTAAAAATACAATAATTAAGAGAATTCAAAATTTATATTAGAGGAAGATTTTAGAGGGTTTTGAAAGAATTAGAAAAATTATTCAAATATAATTTTTGTTATTATAGTATTTCAAAAATTAAAAACACATTAATAATAAATATTATTTTATTATTCTAAATATTTTTTTTTTAGAAAAGGTATAACATGGTATAATAGCTCATGCACTCAGTGATTTAAAAATATGCACCTATATTTCTAAACAAATTGTATTTTGAATACTCTAATTTTTTTTTCCACTTTTGAATCAAAACTCTGTTTCTGTCAATGCATACACTTGCCATTAAGTTACAACAACTTTATAATATTAATTATATTTAGTTATTTAATAGTAAAAAGTAAAATAAATAAAAAACATAATCCATAAATTGTTATTATTATTATTATTATTATTATTATTATTATTATTATTATTATATTATTATAATTATTATTTTTAACCATTAGATTGAAAATAATTAATGGTGAAGATGTGTAGTAAGTTATAATAATTTACTCTTGAGGTAAGGATATCTCTAATAATAATAATAATAATAATAATAACAATAATAATAATAATAATAATAATAATAATAATAATAATAATAAAAAATAATAATAATAAATAATAATAATAATAATAATAATAATATTATTTTGTGTTGCAAGATGATGACTTAATTATTATTAATTATTATTGTTAATAATAATAAAGTTATTTATATTTATTTGAATAGGTCTGTCCGGACATATTCTCACCTCTTATTTGTAAGATAAACTCTCATGTTTTGGTATATGATTATTGAACTTATTTTGTTTTTTTTTTAATTATTAATTAGGTGGTGGAAAGATTTGGATTTTGCAACAAAACTGCCATTTGCACGCAATAGAATAGTTGAAGCATTCTTTTGGATATTGGGAGTATATTTTGAGTCTCAATATTCTGTTGGTAGAAAGATAATGACCAAGGTGATATCATTGGCCTCGGTAATTGATGATATATATGATAATTATGGTACAATAGAAGAACTACAACTTTTCACTCAAGCAATTCAAAGGTTTGATGTTTTTGGAGTTTCCACTTTTCACTTATAAATTTTGAGGGGAATTTAATTATTAACCTCTTATTTTGAATTGAAATTCTAGGTGGAATATCACTTGCATGGATTTTCTACCAAAATATATGAGATTTTGCTATAAAGCCCTTTTGAATGTTTTTGAAGAAATGGAGCAAGAGATGGTCAAAGAAGGAAGAGCTTTTTGTGTAATATACGTCAAAAATGAAGTAAATATTATAACTCTTCATCGTTTCCTAGTGTTACTTCTTTCTAAGTACTTTTTATCTAATTCATTTATTTTTTGTAAATTATTTTAATGTCTGCATCAGATGAAAAGATTGGTCCAGGCCTACTATACCGAGGCCAAGTGGTTCAGTAACAATTATATACCAACAATGGAAGAATACATGGCACTTGGAATAGTAAATTCTGGCTACTATCTAATGACAGCAACATCCTTCATTGGAATGGGAAGCATTGCTACAGAAGAAGTTTTCAAATGGTTAACTAATAACCCAAAAATTGTTAATGCTTCATCAATAATTGCCAGACTCATGGATGATATTGTTTCCAATGAGGTAATCGAGCACAAGAATTAATTAACAAATTTTCTTTCTTTAATCCTTAAATTATATTAAAAATTACATGTTTAATATTTTATTTTACATTTAATTAGTTTGAGCAGAAGAGAGGGCATGGTGCCTCTTCTATTGAGTGCTACATGAATCAACATGGTGTAACTAGAGAAGATGCAATTCATGAACTTTCAAGACAAATTACAAATGCTTGGAAGGATACCAATGAAGAACTTCTTGATTCAACTGATGTGCCAAAGCCTATCCTTATGCGAGTTCTCAATTTATCACGTGTCATTCATGTGCTTTATAAAGATGAAGATTGCTACACTAACTCCCAAGGATCAACAAAGAATGATATAATATCTATCTTGTTGAATCCATGCCCAATATGACAAAAAGGACTTTGCTTCTATTAGAGAAATTTTTAAAATATTTATTTGAAAAATTGAAAAGATTAAATTAATTTTAAATAAAGTAATTTAACATGTAATGTGTGATTGATGTAATGGTCGTGGCTTTTAAAGTGTAATTGAGATGTCATTGCATATTTATAATTTTATAACAATCAAAGTTTTTTTCATTGAATGGAGGGCAAAAGCCCTAGAGAGAGAGATTACACCAGTATTAATCGAGGGAAAGAGATTCTCAATAAGTCATCTTTAAAGAAAGGGGTTATAAAGGAGGGACAAACATTGAAGAAATAATATTCTTCCTGAAGATCAATGTCATTCTTGGCTAGAGCATCGCGCATTGGTTTGCTTCTCTATGCACATGCTTAATCAGATTTTCCTTATCCTGAGTGAGGAAAGACTTGATATTAGAGATGAAATTCTTTCCAATTCCACTACAAACATCTTTGGAATAGAAAGCTTGAACAACTAACTGAGATTCAATGTATCTCGATAGCCTTGAAGCCCAACTAAATAGCCAGCTTAATTCCTTCATAAATCCCCAGAGCTCTGCTACAAACTCATTACAAATACCGATTCTCTTGGAGAAACCCCCAAGCCATCCCCCTTCATTACCTCTGATAATACCCCCACAATCAGCTCTCCTCTTCCCATTTTTTACACCACCAGTATTCACTTTAACCCATCCACTATGACAAAAAGGACTTTGCTTCTATTAGAGAAATTTTTTAAAATGTATATTTGAAAAATTGAAAATATTAAATTCAAATTAAATAAACTAATTTAACATGTTATGTTTGATTGATGCAATGGTCGTGGCTTTTAAAGTTGAATTGAGATGTCACTGGATATTTATAGTTTTATAATAATCATAGTTTCAAAAGGTTGTTCCTCTATATCATAATTTTTACTATTAATAAATACACTTTAAATGCATAATTTAGGCACAAATTTATTTTTCAATGTTATGAAAATAGTTAAGAGAACTTTATTTTATGAAATATCGTTAATCGATATATTTGATATGAATGTATGATTTTTGTTAAGTTTCTAAAGAATTCTAAATGAGATTAGTTAATATCCTCATTTCCATCTTATTTGCTAAAGTTAGTTGGGTGATCAAGTCAAAATATTTGTATGTTAGACACATGTTTTAGAATATTTTTATAAGCAATATATGATTATGTGAGTACAAGGGTACTACTCCCATATACAATAGGGATTTCAAAGCAATTTTATCGAGTCCATAGAAACCTTGCACCAATCGTAAAAGTTGTTAGAGCCTCGAGATTTCAATCCTATTATATGTCAAATTCAAGTTACTAGTTTAATGTTGGTTATGACCTCCCCTATATCACAAGTCTCTCATTTGAAAATAATATTGTTCCTCTTTATCCAAATACACCAATATGTAACAAACCATATCACATGTTCCTTTTGTTTAGGCGCTTTTCCTTTCATGATTTTTGAGATCCAATTGAAGTGTGCTAAACCCTCTAATGCATGAGGTGCTTCCACATCTAACCATTCAAATATCATATCCTAAATCTTGATAGATAAAGGACAATGTAATAGAAAGTGAAGCATATCTTCTTCCATTGTAAAATAAAATACATAAGCTCTGTCTTAGACATAATGAATACCTTCAAAGGCATGTAATAACTCACAAAATGTGGGTTAACACACCCCTAAACTTAAACCATTACCTATCCTCAGGTGATGCGACAGGAAAAGATAAACATAACACACCAAGTAAAAACCGCCCTCTCATTTATCAGACCCATTTCTCTTCAACTCAGAGTTGTCTTCCCAAGGACTTGTCTCAAAAATAGGTATAACTCAGACTAGAGGCACAATAATGAACGATTGTTCCTTGAGCTACAAATACTTCCTGTCATGATAGAAGTCTTCTCTTAAGTTAACTAGCCTATTTTCAACTTTTGCTTGCTCTCTCCTATAGTCCAGAAACTTAGACTTGTAGCTTTGAATGGGGTTTGTGATTTTATAATTCTCTGAACCTATACCTAGGACCTACACTTGCATGCTTTTTATTTATCAAAAACCAAATTGCAGCTGTCTCACCTTTTCACTAGACGGGATCTCATTTGTGATGAGTCCAACCTTCTAATTATGGTAAGACAAACTACAGTTCCTCCGGTTTCAGGCACAAGAACTTATTTAAAGTAATGCTCTTCCAAATTTTGGCATAAGAGCTTTATTTAGGAGTGCACTTTTGGAAACTTCCTATTACACACATTGGTGAGCTTATTTGTTAAGACATGCAGTGTTCCCAGAGTGTTAGAATCCTTATAATTATTGTATCAATCACCCCACTAAGTATTAATTCTAGTTCCTATTCCATAATCAAAACTAAATCAATTCTATCACACATGATGGTCACTTAATAGGCTACTCAAGTTATAACATGTCTTGTCTATATAACATAATATCAAGATCAAAGTGCTCCTCAAGTCTTTGTTCCCTATGTTGTTAAAGTCCTAAGAAAAATTCCCTAAGTCTATACAGCAGTCTTTTCATAAGAGGGATATTACTTGAGTATTCTGTTTTGGTTTTATTATATATATATATATATATATATATATATATATATATATATATATATATATATATATATATATATATATATATATATATATATATATATATATATATTTAGCATAAACATGAAAATTAAAACAACAAAAGCATAAACATTTCATTAATCATCAAAAGGCTGCAAGCAGCCAACAATAAGACTTAAAGACAAAAGAACAAAAAGGATGATATAGCCATTCACAAGGATTAAAAATAAAAATTGAAAAACATTGATAGATATGATATGATGGTGGGTGATAGGGAGAGTCATTACTATAGCCACCACTCCCCTAAACTTAAAGCAAAGACAATGTCCTTACCGTTTAGTTGGTAGAATGAGGCGTGTCCCATTCCTCTGGCTTACAACCTAGGCATTAAGCCTGCTGCTCTTCAGGCGACTTTTGCGGACAACCTCATTATTCTTCTTTTTGCGAGCCTCCTTCCTGGAAGGATTTAGGGGGGACGGCTTCACTTTCTTTGGCTATGGTGCTTCAGAAACCACAGGAGTCTCATCTGCAACCTGAGCTTTGGATGACTTGATTGGTGTTTGCTTGGGAGATTCTGGATTTGGAGGACTCTTGACTAGAGTTGCCTTTTTGACCACTATCTTAGATGATGGAGGGGTGTTGACCTTCGTAGTTCCCATAACCTTCTTGGGAGTGACTTTTTTCAGTCACATCAGCATTGGTCTCCGAAGATCCATCAGTCAACTCTAATTCTTTTGAACTGGCTGATACTTCTCATTATTCTTCCTCTTATTTCTCATCTTCTCCTCCATTCTCATCAGCCTCTTCTTTTCCAGCTTCCCCCTTCTTGTCCTCGTCTCCATAGTTATTATCTTCTTCTTCCTCTTCCTCTGAAGAGTCGTACACACTCAGGTCTCCAGTTTTCTTCCCTTCTTTTTCAGCCTCCCCTTTTTTGTTCTTTTCCTTCTCCTTAATAACTTCAACAACCTCATTCAATAATTTCTTCCCAACTTTTCTTACTGCCTCTTCTACAGCCAAGGGAAGGGATTTCTCCTTTTCCGGTGCTTCTGCACGCATCTCCTTATGATCCTTGGCTTCCTGCTTCAGCAATTTTTCAAGAGTTTCATTATCGTCATCCTCATCATCAGTAGTTTCTTTTAGTAACACCTGACTCACTTCTCTCTTCTTTTTAGCCTTGGCTCCCACTGCTTCCTTCTAATTTTTCTTCTTTGGTTTCTCAAGAAAGACATCCTGAGGCATGCCTGAAACAGATCCACTTGGGTTATTTACTAGCTTCACCTTCACGACTTATTTTTCTCTTTTCTTAATGCTCTTCTCAACCTTGTTGATCTTGCTTTCCTCTTACTTGTCCATCCCCAAGATGTAGTATAGGAAACGATGAGCCGACACATCATTGTCCATGATCCTATACACCTTAAATTCCCAATCAAATCTTGATTTTTGGAACTTGAAGTACTCTCTTTGTTCTTGCTGCATCTGCATGATCACTTTTTAGGTTAACTTGTCATTTTCTTCATTGATTTCTCCTTTTGTTGAGTATTGCCTTGTCTCCATCCTCTTCCTTGCTCTTGGCTTCATGAGGAGTTACAGACTGCTCTTGTTGAAGGTTGTTGAAGCAGTACACACTTCATCAGTTTCTTTGTGTTTCGATCCTTTCTTTAGAAATAAAGTAGTGATCAGGCAAGGGAAATACAACATTCATTCCTTCTTCTTGGCACTAACTTGAATCTATTGAAAAACTATCTTTCCTATATTCACGTCCTCACCAGTAGTGATGCAATGTAACAGCGCTAGTCTGGACTTGTTGACCATTTCATTATGCATGGTCGGCTTCACTGAATGTTTGATGAATTGATACCAGGATTTCTCCTCTGGTCTCAAATCCATACTTTTCAAAGTTTTTTCTCCTGCCTCCTCTACCCAGGCAGTTTAAGGGTTGCGTAGAGATTGCATGTACACCTCGTATTCATCTTCTCTTGATCTCTCTAGAATCTCATGGTACAAGTTGTTAGGGTTTTTCAACCCAAACATCATGTTGATGGTGTCTTCTGAGTAAGAGGTATAACACCCTCTCACCATTACCTCATGCCTTAGATTGTTGGTTATTAGGTTGGAATAAAACTCCTTCACCATCTGTGTGTTGTAGGGTCCGGGCTGTTGGCACATTTTGTCCACTTCTTCATTTTGATTAGAGAACCAATGCCTCCATGGACCTATATTCTCTTCCTCTCGGTTCAGAGTGAAGCCACGTTCATAAGGAATTCCTCTACTAGAGATGGAACTCATGAACCTTCTCTTTGCATTAGCGTTGATGAAGATTTCACTGTCACTTCCTTCGTCATCAGAAATGTCCATAGCAGGAGTTGTGATTTTGTGATCAAATTTTTTACTTGAGAGTATGAGGGCTTCATCTTAGGATTTTGGAAGGGATGGTTATTTGGAACAAAGGTTTGTGAGAGAGAGAGATTTTTATGAGTTTGGGAAACAGAAGTGGTGATGGGTGTTATAACGATGGGATGATAGGAAGTTATAGAAGTAGTGGGATTTTGTGGAGAGGAGAGGTTAGAGACGTTTTGGTTGACGTGAAAAGATGGAAATTTTTTGAATTTGTGATAAGAGAGGTTACATGATAACCTAGGGCATGGTAAGGCTATTTTCTGATCATGATTGCCTTCTAAAAACATGCAAGCGCAATAAATGCTTTGTCCCCCTTGTGACTTCACGTTGGCAACTAATTAGTGCCACGCACGCGTGAGGGCTTTCTCTTTCTTCACATTGCCAATCATGTGTCCATATACGCTTTCCTCTCTTATGCTTTTTTCAAAGGACTTAACATTCCAACTTTCTTTCTTTTCTTTGCATGACCCACTCTAGATTTTAAAAGGCATGACAGCATATGTTAGTGACTCTTCACCACTTTATTGATTCTATCATATCACCTAAAAAAAATAAAACACTAAAATACGAAAGTTAAGCTGGGCTGCCTCCCAGTAGCGCTATTTTAGAGTCTTGTAGTCTGACTGTAGCACAGATCAAATATACTCTATCAAATCAATGGTGATCCTCTCATTGTCCAAGGTCTCACCATGATACATCTTTACTCTTTGACCAGTCATCTTAAAAATCTCACTTGTTTTTTCATTTAAAAGATCTACCTCCCCATGAGGATAAACCTTAATCAATTTGAAGGGCCCAAAACATCTAGACTTAAGCTTCCTAGGGAATAGCTTTAATCTAGAGTTAAACAAGAGAACAAGTTGTCCTTCACTCAATTCTCTTTTTAGGAACTTCCTATCTTGCCATTTCTTGGTCCTTTCATTGTACAGTTCCGCATTCTCATAGGAAAATAACCTAAGCTCCTCAAGTTCATTGAGTTGTAGCAATCTAGCTTGGCCAGCCTTGGATGAACCAAAATTAAGGGTTTTGGCTGCCCTAAAATCTTAATGCTACAACTCAATAGGTAGATGATGACATGTCTTTCCATAGACAAGTCTGTAAGGAGACATGCCTATGAGTGTCTTATATGCAATTCTATTAGCCCACAAGGCATCATCTAAATGCCTAGACCCGTTTTTCCTTGATGGATTAACAACTTTCTCTAAGATTCTTTTTATCTCCCTATTGGAGATTTCAGCTTGCCAAATGCAGTATGGGTAGTAGACTGTAGCAACTTTGTGTTTCACTAGGGATGGCAAGCATACCAAAACCCGCGGGGCCCACTCGCACCCGAACCTGAGTCAACGGGTGGAAACCCAGGTTGACTGGGTTTTGGTTCGGGTTCGGGTGCCACCCGATATTTTGGGTGCGGGTTTGGATAGTGTGGTGTCGTTTTTTTACCTTCCCGTTTCACTTGGGAGGACGGCACGTTAGACCCTTCACGCGAAATTTGGTAGGAGAATGCGCCCGTGGCGGGATGAATTTTGTTTCAGTTCTTCCTACGATAGCACACGAACTTTTTAATTATCCTACGAAAGAGGAAGGGGAAAAAGATCTCAAATAAACCTTAGGAGTTTGCTAAGTGTGTGGATTCACCTAGACTAGAAATTCTGGAGTCCGGGAGGTCGGTTATACATAGGGAAGGTTTTAAGCACCCTACATATCCGTAGTACTCTACGAGAACCTTCTCTGTGTCTATGTGTTTGTGTTTGTTGCTTATTGATTGGGAAAGTTTCTCCTTTGTGTTAGGAGAAGGAATTGAATTGAATTAAAAAGACAGACTGACTATTTTTGGTTTTTTATTAGCTCGCTGATATTCCTTGTGAACCTCATGCCTACATATCCCTAATGGAAGTCAGAGCTTTTTGTAGTTCGGAGAACTAATTAGGGAAATTAATTATTTTTAGTGCCTTGCTTAAAGCTCAAGTTTGAAGCTTGAATTAAATCTCTGTTTACAGTAAAGAGACATGAAATTATCTTTACAGAGAGGTATTTCTACTATTCCACCACAAACATTAAAAGAGTGACAGAAAAGCTGAATTCATTTCATTCAAGAGGGGAACCTTACTTATGTATATGCAAGTATACCAGTCAACTGCGTCTTGAATGAAAGAAAGGTGCTCAACCAAATTAGGGAAAGTTACAACATGCCTGGGTTTATTGACAGAGCATGACTTTCAAAATCCTTAATGGGAGACTGGTTAAAATTAAAATGTAATGTAATGTTTGTTTATTTGAATGTGGTGAGATAGGAGAAAGATCTCTCTATAGAGATAAGTTATGTCTACCTACTGTATGAGAGATTTGACTTTAGCTGGCTTGTATGAGGCCCAAGCTTGAGGCTTTTTGATTGATTTTATTGACTCTGGGAGATGACTCCACTGAGGATTAACTAAAGGAAATTTGCGTTCTGTACAAAGCCCAGAATTTAGGCTGACTTTAGTTGGAGAGTGTTTATTTGATGGATTTTTATTTAGTGTTCTGTACAAAACCCAGAATTGTGGCTAACTCTTAATTGTGAAATATATTATTTTTTGCCTTGTATGAAGCCCAAGGTTGTGGCTGACTCTTACTAGGGAAGACATTGTTTTCTGCCTTGTATGAAGCCCAAGGTTGTGGCTGACTATTAAGAAAACTGAGTATGGATAACTCTATGGGGAAAAGATCCTAAAGGTTAGGAATCTTTTGACACAGGGGATGTGGCTTATCTGCCTTGTATAAAGCCCAAGGTTGTGGCTACTTGAAGATGAAGGACTCACTGGGGAGACTCTATTATCTGCCTTGTACAAAGCCCAAGGTTGTGGCTGACTCTCTAGGGGATACCTATGATAGGGTTTTGACTCTAAGGGGAGTATGTGCCTTGTACAAAGCCCAAGGTTGAGGCTGACTCTAAAGAAAGATCTACCAGTGTGGGATCTTTGACTCAG
This sequence comes from Vicia villosa, assembly GCF_029867415.1. Lineage (NCBI taxonomy): Eukaryota > Viridiplantae > Streptophyta > Magnoliopsida > Fabales > Fabaceae > Vicia > Vicia villosa. The sequence goes on from NC_081185.1 coordinate 2,984,187, forward strand.
AGGGGATTTTGACTTTGTTGAGGATTATCCTAAGGGTTGACCCTACTGAGGATTGTGCTTCTGTTAAACAGGAATTGATGAATGAAAGACCTAGGTTTGAAGATTGACTCTACTGGTTATTTGTTTGAGTGGTTGACCTAAAGTAGACTCTACAGGGGAATTTGTTTTTATTGACTGAGACTGACCTTAGGTGAAATTTATCTTTTAAAAGTTGAATTTTTGGAAGCTAACCCTTTCCAGGGAATTATGACTCTAGAGGACTGATTTTGGAGGCTAACCCTTTCCAGGGGTTTTGTCTCAGCTGGAGAGTTTTATCTTTTGAAAGTTTTAATTTTTGGAAGCTAACCCTTTCCAGGGAATTTTATTAAAATGAAAGAATTAATGGAGGCTGACCCTTTCTAGGGGTTTTGGAAAGATGGCAGAAGGATTATCTATTTGAGACTTCTTGTTTAAACCCAGAAATTAAGGCTGACACTGACTGAGGATAGACAGATATGGAACCTAGACTCTGCTAAGGAGAAAATTTATCGAAGATTGAGAATAAGGGTGACAGAGACTGTCCATGTCTCTCATTCCAAAAGGTGTACTCAATACTGAGATTGAGACAATCTTAGCTTGTTTAAAGTCTGGTTTGAAGACTGGAAGAAACTCATTAGGGTAGGCTAAAAGGTGACTAAAGACCTGTTCCTATGTTTATAAGAAATCTGATGGGTCCTTGTATACAAGCTCAAGAGGAAGCTGGGAATACTTTTAAGAAGCCAGTGGGTCCTTGTACAAAGCCCAAGAGGAGGCTAATCGAGGGTCATCGAGGGTCCTTGTTATAGCACAAGAGAAAGCTATGTGGTTTTGAACTTATTTTGGCTCTAAGAAAATGGGTAAGAGGTTTCACCGGGAATAATTCCTCTTGGGTGGATGTATCCTATTTGGGTTCTAAGGCTTTTTTCAAGATGTTTCACCGGGAATAATTCATCTTGAGGGTTTGAACTAAAGATCTCTAATTAGGAAAGAGCCTTCACCGAGAAGACATTCTCAATACTAGGCCATAGTCCTATAATATATATATATATATATAGTTTAACTGTCCTAGAGTTACACTCAGACGAAGTTCTAAACAATATATGTACAATTTATATTTGACAGTAATTTAAATAAAGACTGTAAATTGAAAGCTTGTAAAGCCTAACCTGGATGGAGTGGAGGCCTTTGAAGATGTATGTACAAAGCCTTACTAGCAGTTGATTGTTTATTGACAACAGTTGAATATTTATTATAAATAGTTAAAGGTTTTTGAAAATAGAAGAAGTGAAGATGGACATAGGTTACATAGGTATCTGAAGAGTTTCACCGGGAATAATGCCCTTCAAATACCAGAAGAATGTTTTGAAAACAGAAAGAAGATTTTGTAAATACAGTTTTTGAAAACAAGCTATGAAAAGAAAAAGGTGCTGGGACTTACACTCTATTAGAGGCCCACTGAAAATAATATACTGTTTATGAGAAACAGTTGAAGAGATATGAAATGATACAAGGTTTTGTTGTTTGAAAACCTTGATCGTCTGTTTAATTGAAATTTGAAAACAGTTTGAAAATTGACAAAAGGTCAACTTAATTAGGGTAAAGACAAAGTCTATACCTAATTAAGACCTAAATGATTAGGGTTTTATCACAAAAATATTTACAAGAGATTAGGTTTTGAAAATCAAGTGAAAACCATATTTAAAGTATTAAAATACTTAAAAATATGTTATTTTAAACCTAATAAGAATATATCAAATAAATAATATTTTTGTGATTTTTTTGGTTTGTTCATAAAACAGATATATTAAATGAAGAGTGTGTAAAAAATTAAGTGAAAATGATTTAATTTGGAGTATGAATCAAATGGTTAAAGTTGTGAAGAAATTGAATGAGAAAAGTGATAAAAAATATGGTTTTGTCTCCCAAAGGGCTTGAACTCACGCCCTCTAGGTCACCACTCAAAACACTTACCATCTGGACCACGCGCGTGGCTTGTTAAACAAACACCTCCAGCTTATTATATTTGAAAACAAATGCCTAAAATGAGTTAAAAAATAAAATCAAAACAAAAGGTCTGGGGGGGGGGGGGTCGAACCCCAGACCTTGGGCAAGGCAAAGGCTATTAAATGCGCGCTGTAACCATTGGGACACTACGATGATTTCGTAGGTTAAACACAAACTATTCAAAATATAATAAACTTAGACCTGGGACATTTGAAAAAAATGGCGCCATCACCATCATCGTCTTCAACCTCAAACTCTCCCATTTTGAAATTCTGAACTCTCTCAACTCTCCACCATTTGCAAAGATGTAAAGAGCAAACTTGCTCTAAATTCACTCATGATTCCAGATATATGACTAATATAAATTTATATTAACGATATCTACTGAATTAAACAAAATACGTGAAGAACCCTAAAATTCAAAAATAAAAATAAATGATGATGCTGATGAATAAATGCATGCGAGCAGAGGGCTTTTGATCCTCTAGTGACACTGAATGCACTGGTATCGGGATATATTGCAAAGAGTACATAAATAAGAGTGTTAGAGTTTGAAAAAATACCTCTGAAAATGGAGATCGATGGCTATGGTATTGAACTTCTGGCTATGGCTGAATGATCCTAAAAGCTTCCTGGAGACTCAGTGATGCTAACTGAATGCTTATTGCACCTTGAATGCTTCAGAATTGCTCTGCTCGACACCCTCGATTTGAGCTTCAAGTGTACATGGAGGTGGATGATTCTGTACTTACAGATAGGCTGCAGCCATCTGGATAGCTTCACTACACCCTAAGGAATGTGTTTGGAAGCTTGGACTTGTTTGGTACCTCCTGAATTATGCTACAGACCTCAGACTGCTCGAGCTCCAAATTGAAGTGACTATGGTGTTCCTCCACTTACAGAAGTGATCCAGGTGCTTGGATCACCTCTAATGAACCTCCTTGAGGTGTTAGAAAGCTTACTTTCAAAAGAAGAGCTCTGGTTTGAAGAATTCGATTCTTCTTTCCAAAGAACTTTTGAAAACCATAAGCATGAGGGAGAGAAAGAGAAAGCAAGAAGTAGAATTGCTTTGGTGTCTCCAATACTAAGGAATGCAGATTGAAGAGAGTGAGCTTGCTTAGTGAGGTAGTTTTGGTTTCTTGGCCATGAAGAAATTCAAAGAATCTCCAAAATGCAATGATGGCCAAATCGAGCTAGCTCCCAATCCATTGATCTTATCTGGTCTTGGGGAACATTTTTGATGCAGAGTGTGTTTCAATTGGTTGGTGAGAAGATTCCTTTGATGATTCATCCATTTGCCATAAATTCTCAAAATGCAATCATTACATAATCACATGTTCTTGTTTTTGGGAATATTCTTCAATCCTCATGTCATGGTGGAAATGGTTGTATGATATATCTACTGATGTATTATGGGTCATGTAGCATCAATTAGTAGAGCCATTTGCACAAATTTGCAAAGTTTCAAATTGTACATGACCTATAATTTCTCTTCATGAGGCCAACTTTGAACAAGCATAACACCTAGATCAAAATGAATTTGGAGAAGGTTGAGCACAATTTGAAAAGCCCTTAACATGTACTTCAATTAATTAGTTTGGAGTTTCTTCAAAATCTCTTGGGAAAATTATGAAAAACAGGCCCAAAGTTTGAAGAAAACTAGGTTAAAATGGGTGATCTTGTACTTTGGTAATTGTGGACCTCCGATTTTTTTTAATACCGGGCCATACCTCTGATCTGTAGAGATACGTGAACTGACTCTTTTTCGTTGCTTAATGCTTTCGCATTTTGAAAATTCACAGAGTCGCCACCGACCTTTTATTTTATCCAATTAAGGAAAGGTTTATAAAAGAAACAGAAAAAAGACCTTTAAGAAATTCTGGGTAAGGGGGTAGGTTATACAAAGGGAAGGTGTTAGCACCCTTTGTATCCATGGTTATCCATGGGCTCTTAAGTTTGCTTGGCTCACTTGTTTTTCGATCACTTTTCAATTGCTCTGAAATTGCTCATATGTGGTTTCAAATACCTTTGTAAATTGAATTTTGTAATGATCCGTGTGTGGATGTATACAAAATGCTTGTTTATCTTTCGAAAGATGTTTTGAAAAGAACGTTAACTTTGTAATAATCCGTGTTTGGATGTATACAAAGTATTGTCTTTTTTGAAAGTTTTGAAAAATCAACAGTGTATGAGAATTTTGTTTGTTTTGATTTGAGCAAGCAAACTAGGAGGTCTACCCTGAGTTGTAAGGTCTTTATCCTATTTCCTTTAAAAATCTATCCTTTCACCAGATATAAAAGCAAGGTTCGATTTTGTACTCGAAACAGTAGAATTTTGACTTTTATTTTGAAAGAATGAAAAAGGATTACCTCAAGAGGTGCAAGTGTGATTGTGATTGGATTCAGATATTTATCTTTGAAGTTAGTGATCTAACGGTTCAATTTTATCTTTGACATACACGCAGTTTATATGTGCTGGAAATTAAAGTGCGGAAATGTAAAGTGCGGAAAGTAAATCTACGCTATTACATCGATTGTGCAAGAAATGTAAACTAGCCTATTTACATGAATTTGACATCCTATACATTTATCTAGGAATTTTAAATTGCAAGAAACATAAAGGCATGTTTTTGGATTTTTTTTATGATTGATTTTAATTATAATTAATGCAAGATTAATTAAATTAAAATGAAGAAAAAAGATGAAAATAGATTTAAACCTAGAAATTAAGTTTAAAATATGTACAAAATATTTATTAATTAATTTTAAAACAAAACTAATTTTTTGGGTTTTTTGAAATTGATTTGAAATTGATTTAAGTTAATTAAAACATAATTATGCAAATAATTATACAAATAATTAAAACTTAAAAAGAAAATTATTCAAAATATGTACAAAATTAGTTTATAATATATAAACAATATTTAATATAAAGAGCAATTTTTTTTAGGATTTTTTTTGATTGGTTAGAATAATTAAAAAGCAAATATATAAATATATACTAATTAATTATGTAAAATATTGAAATTTTGAAGAAAAATAAAATATTTTTATTTCATAAAATAGTATATTATTTTAGAAGTATAAAAATATTTTTTGTGTGTTTTTTATATTTTTAAAACTATTTTTAATTAATTTAACAAAGAAATTAAAATAAAATAGAAAATAAAATAGAAAATAAAAGGATACTGATCCTGTGTGGAAATTAAATGAGGGAGCATGGTGTGGTGAGAGATCTGGCACGTTGGATCTGATTGGAAGTGAATCAGAGGGCTCAGATTTTGAGGAGCATGACAAAAGCATAGACAGCGCAACACAGGATCCAAGAATTTGAATAAAAGCTGGCGCGCGCATTCTGGCCAATCAGAGCCTGCCACGCCTTCATCTTCTTCCTCTCTCCGTTGCTATAGGCTCTGCAACTGTAGGTAAAGCCTTTAGTGACGGTTTTCGTCCGTAGCTACAAGACCTGCACATGTCAAAATTTCATACAAGCAATATAAATTACTTAGGAGACCATGGTTAAGCTTAAAATCGTCCCCTGAGTTCAAATATGTCATTGGTTTCTCCTAATTTTGCCTAAATCAGAGGATCCCAAATTTTAGCTTAAGAACCCTAAAATGGTATCTTCGTGTGTAAGCATCTAAAACTCAATTAAAGCTCCAGAAATGATCTACACACCACACCAAGTGCAAATATATGTCTACATCGTGCTAGATATGCTTAGGTTATGAGACACGAGTCAGTTTTAGTTTGGATGAATCGAGACCTGTAGCGTTCGATTCAAGGAGTTTCAGAGCTTGCAAATGATCTGGATATGTTCAGTGAAGCTCAAGGAACGTGTTTGAGTGTTTAGTTTGAATGGAAAGTGACTTAAATTTGGAATTCGAATTTCAAAATTCTTTGAATATTTTGAGAGATTACAAGTGTGTTACAAGCAAGAGTTTGCTCTCTATTTCTGTCCCTCTTTGTTACTGAAGTGCTATAGCCTATTTATAAGCATTAGAGTGCTTAGAAACTAAGCCAAAAGCATTGATGAGTTTTTTTGGAATCTTGACTTTTTCAACATTGGTAGCTTTGTCTTTAAGCCACCATGGCTTGATTTTCTTCTTCTCCTCTGCTGTACTTTGCTTTGGGACAGAGTTGAATGAGTCTTGCTTGGAATACAAGCTATTCTTTATCCATTTCATTTTCTTTTTTAATTTTAATCTTAAAATAAGATAAAATTATGCCAAAAATAGATAAAAAATGATGTGGGCTTAGTCTTGGTCGTGGGAGGCCCATAGTAACATGGAAATGATGTTTGAATGCTGAAAACTTGGCCCCATTTGGAAAAAATACCATTTTGAACAATGTTGATTTTATGCATTTTCCCAAAATTTAGCCAACTTCAACAAGGTGTAAATCCTTCAATTTTTGTCATATGAAGGAGATCTTGCACTTTTTGGAAACCTCAAAGAGTCCTCTAACCAATGCCTTTGGTCTCATGTCAAAATGATTTTTGAAGCTCCTTGTGTGTCCTTTTGAAAAAAGTGTCTTTTTGTTGATTTTGAAAATGACCTGTAATGTCTTTGATCATATTTTTCAAATGGTGAATCCAATGACCATGGGATCAATGGCATTTGAAAGATAATTGAATTTCCTTCAAAACAAGCTTTGGTTTGAATTTTTTGGATGAAGGATGAGAGAGTTATGATCAGTCAAAGTTGAGTTGACTTTTCAGGCAAAAACCCTAATTTTGAATCTTAGGGTTTTGTTGATTTTTGATCTTTCCTTGATGAATTATGATCATCCAATGATCAAATGATGAATCCTTTGACAAAATATGGACTTTGACAAAAAATTTCATTTTTGACTGTCTGTTGACTTTTTGGTCAAACGGGTCGTCTGTTGACTGTTTGAGCTGCTGACGGTGCGTCTGAGTGAATTGAAGTTTGAAAATTTGTATGATGGTACTTTGAGATATATGGATGTGCATGAAATCCATTTGAGCTCTCAAAAACTTGTTGCTCCTGTAAAAACAAGAAAAAACCCTGATTAGGGACTGTTTGTGTAGGAGACAGTTAAGCGTACCTGATTTTTGTGCAGTGTTGAGTCTCTGCTAATCGCGTGATATTCAGAGGACTTCTAGCACAAAAGATCTTGGAATTTTGAATTATGAAAGATTGATTTGATTGATGGTACAAAAACCCTGAGAATTGTACTGCCAGCAGTTTGGCTGTCAACTGACTGTCCAGGTATTTGAAACAGCAGTTAGGGTGAAAAATCAACAGTCCAAGTTAATTTTCTTTTTTGTTGTTTTTGTTTTATGTTTTTATGTGAAAAATGAAAGTTTATTTACATGAATTGTTAGAAAAACAAAGACATAATAAATAACTAATATTTACGGTACGCGGGCAAAATTACCGATAATAACCCTGAAAATCATTTAATGCACAGAAATAGAAATATTTGACTGGCAGAAAACACACAAAATATTATCTTAGTAATTAAGCAATATTATGACAAATAGTACAACATTTAATACTGACAGTACAAATATCACATACTATATTGAACAGTACGACGAATAAACGGTACATTTAAGAAATAAGAAATACGGCAAATTTTAAGAATGACGATTAATGACCCATGCTATGAACAATAACATGTAGATGATTGGGAGTGCAACCATTGCAGGTCCACACTCTTCAGGACTATGCAGGCAGAAAAAAGTCATGATCACCGTAGCAATGGTGATGACTGCAAGAGACAGTGTCTCTATCCATTTTGCCATTCTTGAAGAAGAGAAGATGGATTATGAAGTGGAAATTTGAGAAATGAATTAGAATTTGATGTGAGATTTTATGGAAGGAAATGAGAGGTATTTATAGAATGGAAAGAAGGAAAGAGACGTTGGGGAATGATGTGATTCCGTACAAAAGGAAAATTTGAGTGGAAGTAAGATTTGAAAGAAAGTGTATGATAGTGTTGGAAAAAAGAGAGATTTGTTTTTTGAAAAAGAGATTTGAAAAGATTTTTTGCAAATAATGGAATATAGTACAAAAATTAGTGGGAAACAAAAGATAATAATAATCTACTTGTTACCAGTACAGTCTGAGTTTCCTGATTCTGCGCCTGCAAAAAGATTTAACTCTGTACCAATTGTGTCAGTACCATTTATCTGTAAATACATAAATAGCATGTGTGAAGTAATAAACAGTATTTGGTGTTTGCGTAAGAATAAATTCAACTGCAAGCCAAATTACTGTATAAGAAAAATTCTAAAAACTAAGTGTTTCATATGTTAGGATATTTGTTGAAATAAAAATCCATGATTATATGAGACCCTTAATTTTCAGATTGGAGTTTTCTTGAAAAATATGTGGGCAAATTTTGGGGTATAACAGTAGTCAACACATCCTTCGGAGTAGCTTCTTCAGATGGAATAATGATTAGCTTCTCTTCACACCCAATGAACACCGAATTAGCAGAAAGCCAATCCATTCCCAATACAACATCTACCTTCTTAAGTGGTAAGCAAACAAGATCAATCTGGAAATTCCTACCACCCACAGATAACACACAATTTTCACACACCAACGGTGTCTCTACCATCTCATCCATAGCAGTAGTAACCGCCATAGGAGGAAATAAAAGAGTAGCTTGCAACCCAAGTCGCTTCATACATTGCAATGACACAAAAGAGTGTGTTGCTCCACAATCAAATAGAACAAAACAAGAATGCCCATTAATGAAACACGTACCCGCAATCAAAGAGTTATCACTCTTGGTCTTCTTAGCATCCAAGGTATAAACTCTACCAGTACCCCTTCCTTGCACTTGATTCCTATTCTGAGGACAATTCCTAGCCATATGCCCTTCTTGATGACAATGAAAACATTTCACCCCTTCAAAGGTACACCTTCCAAGGTGATTCTTACCACAACTACGACACACCGGAGGTGCACTAGACCGAGAACCTTGCACTTGCTTCCCTTTGAAAGCTGGTGGCCTAGGTCGAAATTGTTGGCTTGGCCTTCCCCTCTCATGTTGATTCTTCTTCTTCTTCTTCAAATCTTCCTCAGCTTGAACTTTCTTCAAACTGGTCTCAGCCACATAACATTGTCGCAACAACTCCGTATAAGTAGTGAACTCCCTCTGGGACACACTATGTGAGATATCAGCCCTTAAACCAAACAGAAACTGGTCCACCTTCCAACCCTCATCAGGAGCATACGCGGCCTGCCTAGAGTAAGCAGCCAAAATTTCAAACTTCTCAGCATAAGTAGCCACTGACATATTGTCCTGCCTTAACTGTTGGAACTCCAACTCCTTCTTAGTCCTCAGTGAACTAGGAAAGTATTTCTCCATAAAAGTGGTCTTGAAATTTTCCCATTCCTTAGGTACCTCCTGAGTAGTCATCAAAGCAGAAGCACCCTTCCACCACCTCATAGCTGGACCTTTCAGCGAATGAGAAGCAAACACCACCTTGTTCTCTTCACTACAATGCACGATCTCAAAGATTCCTTCAACATTGGCCACCCACTCATGCGCCTTTATAGGATCTAGTCCGCCATGAAATTCCGAAGGATTCATGCGAATGAAATCCCTATAAGTCCCACCTACAGCTTCGGGCACAACCACTGGAACATTATGACCGCCATTCATCTGTTGCATCATCTGCAGCATGAACTGATTCTGCTGCTGTTGCATCTGTTGCATGAACTGGGGCCATGGAACATTCACACCGCCATCCGGTGTATTCACTTGTGGAGGTCGTGTGGGGGGTCAACCACGAGTCCTGCATCCGTACGCCATGTTCCTAGAGGTCATCAAAATGGGATTAAGTTGATCAGGCTCAATACCATAGTCATAACACAACAAAACTCATGGGAACACAACACATCTTGGACAGAAAGAAACACTTATAATATCTCATGGCTAGGTCGAGGATACGACCTGCTCTGATACCAACTGTAACACTCATATATAAATACATACATCAAAGCATATAGGTATACATGAATCCAAGTATTTGGTACTAAAAATACTTATAAGTTCCTAGTCAACACATTATACATATCAATGCCCTAACACAAAAGTTCTACTAAAAGGCATAATACATACAAGATGTCCAAAAGAAAATACTAAGAACTAGATCAAACAATGATCTCAAAAGAAATCCACAACGGAAGCTTCGCCATATCCAAAAGAGGCATAAGAATAAGGAAATCAAACTGCTTTCTCCTTACCCTTTGCGGAACCTGTAGTACTTGAAATCAATATATAATGGGGTGAGATAAAATATCTCAGTGAGTTCCCTATCTTATGGGTCCTCTCGGCTCTAAAGGGTTCTAGCCTATAAATCTCAAGTCACAACAAGGAACTAGACCTTGAGTTCACACACTAACATTATATGGAATCATACTTAGAGTTCAACAACTCAAACACAAGATTACTAATCGGAAACCAATACCAAGGCATCCCTATATTCCCGTCCCCTTCTATGTCTAGGAGGTGGCATGAGTCATGGATCCTTTGGAAAATCTTGACATACGAAATGGATTCGGACTCATGAGCCTTTCCCCATGAATCGTCACTTCACATGGCCCGTACACCATCACAAGTCTCTACCCGTAGGTTCCATTCGTACACAAAAGCGGGAATCAAACCTGCCAAGATTATTAGTGCCTCTCTGCACAGTGCCTCTCTGCACGAAGAATGCCTGTTAGCATTCAAAAGAAAAATAAAGAAATAAATAAAATACAATGGTTCTGATTAATACATCATACAATGGTGATCGCTCACGCAAACCACTAGGCCTGTTAGCCTTTCCTTAGAAAATTCAAGTACCCGTATGTTCCATATAATGTCTCATCCTAGGTTTCTTTGTTAAGCTAAATAACCTAACAATTCCTAGTTTCCTCACTTAACCTTTATTCACATAACAATGAAGTTATTCAAACCTCTCTGATATAAATATATATAACAAAGGTTTACCAATCCACCTGCAATAGAACTCAACCAACAATTATAGAGTACACAAGCATCATACCAAAAGCATAACGTTCTCATGATTCCGAACGAAACCCAACCCAAGTAATCAAGCAATTTCCCGACTCTCGATTAAATAATTCTCCCCTTTTCCCAAAACCTACACTACTAGAAAGTACACGCTTCTAGCTTCCTACCACTTTGAACGGTGATTAAAACAGAGTTACGGTTCAAAAGTTATGGTCTAAACGGTTTATCTCATTAAGCTAAAGAATTTGGTTAAGAAAGCTTCAGTTCGCGCCGCGCAACAGCTAGGTCGCGCCGCGAACCCTCTGGCAGAAGCAAACCTCACAAAATTCTCAGAGTGTTCGCGCCGCGAACCCTCGTATGCGCCGCGTACTGATGGCAGAACCAAAACCCCAGAATTTATCTGCAAGGTTCGCGCCGCCACCCCTCGTTCGCGCCGCGAAGCGCGCGAAAACAGAATTTCCAGTTCTGTTTTCTTGCTTCTCCCATGGTTCAATCCAACCATTTCCACATCCCAACCTGTTCCAGATCATACTAAAGTATAGAAACAACATATCTATAGTATACTTATGATTTATAACACTCAACCATGATTATTCAAGATTTGATTCAAAAACCTAGGTTTTCTATAAAAACCCCAAATGCAAAACTTATGATTTTCATCCATAAATCAAAACTACAAGTTTCTAACTAGAACCCACCTCGATTACGAGTCGTTGATGTCGAAGATGAGTTGATTCGGCGGAGAAATGATGAAGATCCAAGCTTTTCCTCTTTGCTCCTCTTGCTCTTCCTTCTCTCTACTCTTCTCTCTAACTTTGTCTTTGAAGAAGAATAATGAAGAAGAAAAGCAAAGTGAAGGATATAAGAAAAATATCTTTAAGTTAACACTACTAACTTAATGTCCAAAAGTATCTCTAATGTACCAATTGATAAAACCTCAGTGTCAGTTAATAACATTAGAGCATTTAATTTAATACGGGGTATTACACATTCGAATCCACCTGGATAGGACCACATACATAAGAGTATATGACTTCAAAGATTGAGTTCGACTTGCTTCCTACATCCTCGCTGAAGCTATTCTTGTGCTGCTTCACTTGCACATACTTCTCTTGGAATGTCAATCTTTGGTAACGCTTAAACTATATTTTTTCTTTTCAACTCTCTGATGTCATTAAAGTTGAGATGGCCTAGTTGATAATGCCATATCCATTCATCTCTACTAGATGTATTCGCAAGGCATTTATGCTCTATCACATTAAATTCGATCTGGAAGGTTCTATTCTGAGACATTAGAGCCTTCAAGATAAACCTTTCACTTGAGTCAAAAACTCTCATCATCTTGTCTTTAATCAACACTTTGTAGTTCTTTTCTACCAATTGCCCAATACTGAGAAAATTGCTTTTCGTGTCTTGTATGTACAACACATTGGAAATTTCTGACCTTTTTCCATCTTTCCTCGTGATCATAACATCACCAATACCTTCAGCTACTAGGGTTTTCTCATTTCCAAATTTCATTGTGTTCTTCATTGAGGGCTTTATGTTGACAAACCAATATTTCCTTTCAAACATATGTGATGAGCATCCATAGGCCAAGTACCATTGGTCATTGTACCTATCTCCATCAGCATCATCTCTTCTTCTTCATGTTTTGTAAACTTTGCATAACTTTCTTGATTCTTATGCTTTTCTAGATAATAACTAGAATAGTGACAATAATTCTGACAATTGAAACACTGAATGTGAATTTTTTCAAGTTTTTAGACCACCACCTCTTCCTTTATTTGCAGCACAACCTCTTTGGTTGTTTTAGTATGAGGGATTTCTCTTATTTGACCAACTTCCTTCTTGTTGATTTCGACTAGTCGGATTTTTGTAGCCTCTTCTTCATTTTTTGCCTTTCCAAATTCCTTTTCCTTTATTTTCTTTTGATGGTTGAGCCTGCAAAGCCACATCACTCTTCAATTTTCCTACAACTCTTTCATCCATTTTTTGTTCATGAGATTCAAGTCGACAAATATTGAAGCTCTCCTTTTGTCAATGTCAACAAATATTTCGACTCTTCTATGGCTACCACCATGTGGTCTTACTTTGGAGACAATGACCTCAGGATCTTTGCCACAACTGATATTGATGTTAACACTTCTCCACATAACTTGATTTGATTCACCAGTTTTGTAACCCTAGTGAAGTAATGAGTTATACTTTCACTTTCTTCCATCTGATGCAATTCATACGTTCTTTTGTGAGTTTGTAACCTCACCTCTTTCACCTTTTCCGCGCCTCCAAAATACTTTTCCAAAATTTCCCATGCTGATGTTGCTGATTCAACATAACTCAATTTCTCAAAATTATTTGCATAAACACATTGATGAATTACAAAGAGAGCTATATAATTCTTCTTCTTCAATTCTCTGTGTTCAGCCTTTTCTTTATCCGTTGCGTTTTCTGCAAGCGATGTTAGTCCTTTTTTCACAAGATCCCAAAGATCTTGATAACAAAAAGCCATGTTCATCTACTTGCACTAATTCTCATAGTTCTGATCCGTCAGAATTGGGAGACTCGCTAGAAAATGCTCATTCGGATGATTCTCTAGATACCATATGTTGGAATTAAACCTAAAACTTTGAGTAATGCCTTATCTCTTCACAATTATAATGAAAGAAACAAGAAAGAAAATTGGGGAACAAAGGTGAATTAGGGTTTGAAAAAAATTTAAAAGGAGGAAGAAGAATATTTTCTACATAGTTTCTCTCTTCCCATAAATTGTGAGATATCTTATTCACTTTGCAAGTGCAAAATTCTGTGAATGTAAGTACATACAAAATAGGGATTACTCCCTCTATTTATAGTTTTAGTTTGCTTTCTTCCTAAGCCAAAGCCCAAAACATAAAAGCCCAAAATACCTAATTCTGCTAACACTACAAAATTAGGCATAAGTTGAAATACCTGTTGAGGAAACTCCTTCGACATTTCGACACACACTAGGCTAGACTATTTCGACACAACCCTCCTTCTGTCGAGCAACCTGCTTCGAGACAAGGAATTACAATCTCAATAGTGGTATGGCTTTTCCGTAGTAGTCATTGCACCCAATTCTTTGGCGTAGAGCTCACTAATTTTTACGATAATTCTCTAATTCCTTAGACCAATTGAAAGTTAAATTAGACGTTCAAAGTATGCTAATTCAAAAGGAACGACTTGTAATTACATATCCCTAGTTAATTACAAATTCGAGTAAATTGCCCTATATCAGATAAGTAGAATAACAGTGAGAAATCCTTATTTATCTAAATTGATTCGTACACTTGTAAACCACAACAAACATTAAATTCGAGAACAATTTAAATAAGATTATAATAAGAAAAGTACTAAATAAATCTTAAACAGTCATATGATCAAACAGAGTAATAATAAGGTTCATCTCAAAAAGACCTAATCTAGAGAAACATAGCTACTCATTGACAAATTAACAAATATAATGAGTTGATAGTTCTTTATCAAAAAAATCTATGGAAGAATAGCTCATCGATGACTCTAATGCTCTCTAAATTATCCCCTTGAATATCCCTACCCGTTACTTTTCTCAAGATTTTAGAACTCTCCAAAAAGTAGCCAAAAAGTGTCTCATCGTGCCATGAAGGGATGCATTGTGGCCTCGATATTTCCAGAAATTAAAAGCTTGTTTTCGTATGTTTTTCTTCAATATTTTCACTAAATCTTTATTTCTTCTGTATGTTGGATTTTTGCTTATTTCTTCATAGTTTGATTTTACTTTTGCTCTTTATTCTTCCGAATTCATCTGATTTTCTCATAAAAATATCGTAATGACGGCTGTCATAAGAAATCGGTCTTTATATATATAGACAACAATCAAGCTAAAAAGCTCATTAGGATACATAAAAAATTCAAAGCATATTCAATTTTCGGAAAACTAAGTCTTTCTAAAAAAGAATATCCAATCTTAAGCAAATTAAATCTTTTCAAAATATGCACATTCGAAAAGAAATAATTCATTCTAAAATTAATCATGCATAATTGGAACACATAAATTTTTTTCTCCGGGAAACATTTTCAAAAATAGCCCACTAATAAATAACGGAGCCAAAATTTATCTATAAATTTTTAGACATCTTGGCTAATATTTTGCCAATAAAAATAAGTCAGTCCTTATATAATAACAAAATATATCTGGGTGTTATAATTTTTTAGCATATATATAGTACAAACATAAAATCAGGTACTTTGGAGAAAAAATATTTTACAATCTATATAGTTCTAAAATTGTTTTAGCGTCCTCTCTTTGGGACGGAAATAAGAACTCTAATTCAAATGGTTTTAAATTTTTATTTCTTTGAAATACTTTTAGCGTCCTCTCTTTTGGACGGAATAAGTTTTGTAGATTTTGGTTGTTATCAAAAGTGGCCCGCTTGATGCATTCCTAATTATTTTGATAATATAATAATTTTAGTTAATGAGAGTATGACCTTAGAGATTGGTATTTTATAATGTGTTGAATTAAGGGGACCCTTTAGCTACCTCTGTTTTCCTTCTTATGGTTGAATGCCTTAGTGGGATGTTTGATATATCCGTCAAATTCAAATTTTTCTGATGGTTCAGAGTTGGATCTTCTGATTTGGTTGTGTCTCATCATCAGTATGTTGATGATCACCTTATTCTTGTCGAAGCATCGATGAGGAATATTTGGATTACTAAATCTATTTCGAGGTTTAGAGTTATCTTCGGGTCTCCGTATTCATTTTTCTAAGAGTTTTCTTATAAGTGTGAATGTCAATCTTGACTTTATTGTTTTAGCATAAGAGTTTATTCACTATAGATTAGATAATCTTCCTTTTAATTATATTGGTCTTCTAGTGGGTACTAATATCCACTTTGAATGTTGGGAACCTCTAATTATTCTTATATCTAAATTTGGTTACCTAGAGTCATATGTGTGTGAGTTAGGGGGAGATTTGTTTTGCTAAATTTGGACCTTAATTCTATATAGGTTTTCTATCTTTCTTTTCTTAAGACACTAGTTAAGATACGAAAGTGAATAGTTAAGATACCAAAGTGAGTTTTGGGAATCCAGAGAAGGTGCTTTTGGGGTGAAAGGTGAAGATAATTTTTTTTTTGGATACATTGGTATTATGTGTACAAAACTAAATGGTTTAGAGGGTTCGGGTTTAGGATCACTACTACAAAACACACAAACAACAACGTCCAAGTCACTACGGTTCATATAGCACCATGGTCACATCTCAGTTCTCAGGCGCTAACATTTATTTTAATTTTTAAATTAAAATTTCTTAGGATATAATAACGGTTGTTAGACTCACCATGGTGATAATAACACACACACCCAGGCACGCACGCACGCACTCACCCACGTACGCACACACACACACACGATGTATCATGTAGGAGTATTTTTAAAATAGGTTATAGGAGGATTAAATGATAATTATTGGATTAGATTTTTGGTTTTGATGAAGTCACATGCAAGCACAAATAATTAATGTTCATCAAGACCAAATATCTAATTAAATGGTTATCATTTAATCATCTTATCTCTTATTTTAAAAATATTCTTACTTGATACATCATATATATATATATATATATATATATATATATATATATATATATATATATATATATATATATATATATATATATATATATATATATATATGAGTCAATAGCAAGACATAAATAAAGATTACTAGCTCGAGGTTTTCTTCAAAGAGTATGACTCGACTACTCTGAAGTATATGCTCTAGTAGCGAGATTGGAGAGTATGACTCGACTACTCTGAAGTATTTGCTCTAGTGGTAGCATTGGCATGCAGTCGAGGTTGGTCGATATTTTATTTAGATGTGAAATCAACATTTCTGAATGATCCTTTAGACAAAGAGGTCTATGTTATGCAACCTCTAGGATTTGTGATTCAGAAGGAAGCGAGTAAAGTATATAAGTTGTACAAAGTGTTCTATGGCCTCAAGCAGGCACCTAGGGCATGTAACACGAAGATCGGCTCATACTTAATTGAATTGGGATTTGTAAAATGCAAATCTGATTATGGAGTCTTTGTTCAGGTTGTAGCTCAAGATATAACAACCATCTGCTTATACATTGATGAGTTTCTGGTAATTGGAAATAGCTTGGAGAACGTGTCGAAGTTTAAAGATCTGATGATGAAGGAATTTGAAATGTCGGATATGGAAAAATTGTCTTAATTTCTAGGTATGGAATTTCAAATGTCGAAGCAATGTATGGTGCTACATCAAAGGAAGTATGTCACAGAGATACTCAAGAGATTTATAATGGATGATTCAAATCCTGTATCCTCACCTGTCAACCCAAATGTGAAGTTGGAAAAGAATGGAGAGGAAGACAAAGTTGATGTAACTTTGTTCAAGCAAATTGTGGGATCTCTAAGGTATATGTGCAACAGTCGACCTGATATAGGTTTCGCAGTCAGATTAGTGAGCAGATACATGAGTTAACCAAGAGTGTCATACATGAAGGCTGCAAAAAGAATTCTAAGATACTTAAAGGATCGATAGAGTATGAAATTCTATTTCGACGAAACTCTAAAGGCAAAGAAGCAACAATTACTTGTTTTTCAGATGCTGATTGGAGTGGAGATAAGGAAGATCGAAGAAGCACAACTGAATATTTATTTCAAGTATTTGGTACCCCAATGTCACAGTGTTCAAAGAAACAACCTGTGGTGGCATTATCATCGTGTGAAGCTGAATATACAACAAGATTTTATGCTGCTTGTCAAGCAATTTGAATAAGATAAGTACTTGAAGAAATGGAGGTCGAAGTAAAGAAACCTCTTTTTTGTGTTGCAAATCGACAACAAGTCAGCCATAAATCTGGCGAAGAATCCAGTTCTGCATGGAAGAAGTAAGCATAACAAAGCTAGATTTCACTTCTTGAGGGAAAATGTAAATCGAGGTGAACTTGAAGTTAGGCATTGCTCAAGTAAAGCATAGTTGCCCAACATTTTCACCAAAGGATTGAAGATCGGCAGAGTCTTTAAATTGAGAAAGAAATTAGGAACATTTTAGATTGACTATTTTTAGAGTATTTCGACAACTTGAATTATAGGGGGTATGTTGAGATATTATTGAGGTTGATATATAATTGAGATATTAGATATAATATCAAATATAATCCAAGTTGTGTAAGCCCAAGCCCAATTAGGGTTGTATATAAATAGTCAGAGTCTGTATCATTATTTCTACAATTCAAGTGAATAATATAATCCTTATTTTCTTATTACTCTCTCTTTCTCCCCTCACTAAAAGTGCCTCACGCACTAACACAGATAGGCAAAAACGGCATAGTCGAAAATGAACCAGATTTTGAAAAGGTTGAAAACGAAATCAATTTAGGTGTGATCGAAAACAAAATCAATTTAGACATAGTCGAAATCAAAATCAGTTTAGGCATAGTCGAAAACAAAATCTATTTAAGTGTGGTCGAAAACAAATTCGATTTAGGTATGGCCGAATACGAAGTCAGTTTAGGCATAGAAAAAACAAATAATTTTGGCATAGTTGAAAACGAAATCAATTTAAACTTGAAAGAAAACCAAATTTATTAAGACATAATCGAAAACGAAATCGATTTAGGCGAAAACTAATCATGATTTGTAGCATCTACCATTCTTAACATCTACCATTCTTTTGTTTCTTGGGAAGAGAATCATATCTAATAAGTTGACTATATCATTCATCTTTAATATGAATCTAATATTAAATAGTTGAATTTATAAATGCAACATTTTTCGTATTTATATGATGTCTGCATGGTATAGACAAACATGTGTGGACATGTACTAAGATTTGCTGTGCTTATTTAATTAGCGGTGTTGTATTGTATTGATAGCCATCAATATCTCTTTGGTGGCGATATAGTTGAACCAATAACTACAGTTGTTTAGACCAAAGCAAGTTTCAATATCAAATAATTGAAGCTATTTTGGAAGTATGCAACTTTACAGCTGAAATGACCTATTATGCTTCTATACGAAATGTGTGAAAACCAATAGCATGTTTTGACCATTTTTAAGTTTATAAATTGAATATATTTATG
Organism: Vicia villosa; assembly: GCF_029867415.1. Lineage (NCBI taxonomy): Eukaryota > Viridiplantae > Streptophyta > Magnoliopsida > Fabales > Fabaceae > Vicia > Vicia villosa. The sequence goes on from NC_081185.1 coordinate 3,003,326, forward strand.
CAGAATTTCAAAGATTAGTTTTTGTCAAAAAAAAAAAACTTTAAAAATTAAATTTTATGCATAATGTTTACATCATATATTAATGTTTTTTTAATAATCTTTATATTTTTGGCATTATAAAGGTTACCTTTTTTTAGGTAACTGATATTTTATATTTTGAAAAAAAAAATTTAAAAGAATTAAACTATAACACTCGTCACGAAAATGATAGATTCAAAGATTTTTTACAAATGTACTACCCTCTAAAAATGTTTATACGTCGGCTTTTTTGAAAATTAAACATATAAATGACCATTTTTGAGGACTGACTTTTGCATATGCTATATATTTGTCAGGATTAAACTATAGTTGAATACCGCCGCTTCATAAAATATTTTTGAAGATAAATCGTGATTAAATAAAATTTTAATTTTATTTTGTCATGATTAATACTGTTAATTTGTATCCATTCATCTAACTTGCTTACTTCTTAAAGAAAATTGACTACCACTTTATTATATTAATTAAATTTCCATTTCCTTTATAGTTGATCTAACACTTTTGCGCGTTGTTCTAATCAAAGTAAAACTAGCTACCTATTTAATACTATTATTTAATTTAAAAGTAATTTAATTGCACTATGGTTGTTGTAATTTATGGCTAACAAAGTCTCTATCATATGATATTTTGAGTTTTCGTCCACACCATCATTTTCTGATTTTTCTTCATTTGATTTATCTATATATATACAATAATTCAATTTCATTCTTTCTCAACTATCATATCTTAAAGTTTATTATTTTTGCACTATGGAGCATGAGAAAGAGGAGTACTTAGAAGAACCAGTTAGTCCTGTTGGACAATACTTCAATAGTTCATCTCTTTGCTTGTATATTATTGCAGTTTTAGAATTTGAAGTTCCCATTGATGATTTGCAAGCTTTGGTTCTTCTTAAAGATGTTTTTCTTCCTATTAGTCCTCGCTTCTCCTCCATCATGGTTATTTTCTTTCTCTAATTTTCATATTGTCGAATCTGCGCTTCTGTAGTCAGATGTCTCTGCACAGCTACTAATATAGCTGACTTAACAAAAATTTATTAACAATTTGAGCTCAACCATTTATTTTTGTAAACCTTGATTGGATCTTATCGTTTTACTAAATACAATATATTAAATTATATGATTCATATTATTTATATGATTTTATTGAATATCCTTTGTTCATCTATATATGTGTGAACAGGTACAAGAAAAAAATGAAGACAAAAGATGGAAGAAAGTTGATGTGAACTTGAAAGACCATATGAAAACACCAATATTTTCCAAAGGAAAATCATTAGAATTCTATGACAAAAATTTTCATGATTATTTATCAACCATAGCAATAGAACCATTACCACAAGGAAAACCATTATGGGAAATTCACATAGTAAATTACCCTACAAAAACTTCACTAGGAAATATAATATTCAAACTTCACCATGCACTTGGAGATGGTTATTCTCTAATGGGTGCACTTCTTTCTTGTCTTCAACGTGCTGATAATCCATCTCTTCCATTATCTTTTCCTTCACTTAAACCATCAAAATCAGAATCTTCAAATACAAGTTTTTGGAGAAAAATTTCTTGTACTATGTCATCTGTTTTTAACACCGCGTCGGATTTTGGATGGAGTGTATTGAAGAGTAGCTTTATTGATGATGATAAAACTCCTATTAGGTCGGGTGGTGAAGGAGCTGATTTTCAACCGATTTCTATATCGAGTATTGAGTTCTCCATTGATCATATTAAAGACATCAAATCCAAGCTTGGAGTGGTATGAATAGTTTTTTTTTCATTAAATATAAAGAATATTGATATATAGGATTGTGAAATTTCAATTTTAATTTTATGCGAAGATTTGAAGGAAATGGATGCGGTCATTACTAAAAAATACATATTTTCTAACGAGATATCACATCGATTAAGGATGTGACCGATATAAAAACAAAATGCAGTGGAATTAGAATTTTATAACCACGTCAACATTTTAAGATCACATTGCAATTACGATATGATTTGTTTGTGAAAAATACCAAATATGAATTTTAATTTATTATTCTTATATTATCTTTTTTTTTTAATCTTGGTATCTGATCTTACGACTTGACTAATATTTTCTATTTATTAATTGTAGACTTTGAACGATGTAGTGACTGGAGTTGTGTTCTACGGGACAAGGCTATACATGCAAGAAAAGGATTCTAAATCAAATATTTCAAATTCAACAGCATTGGTATTAATGAATACAAGAAACATTGAAGGTTACCGATCAATAGATGACATGCTCAATACTAAAAAATCAAAGGGTCCTTGGGGGAATAGAATTTCCTTCTTGCATGTACCAATACCAAAATTGAATGAAACAAGAATTTCAAACCCTCTAGGGTTTATTCATGACACACATAACATAATCAATAGGAAAAAACAATCTTTAGCTTTGGCTCTTACAGGGACACTTTTGGACATTGAAGGAAAATTTAGAGGACAAGAGGTTAGTCACATCACATGCATAATCCAAATAACATTTTATAATGACATGTTATTACTTAGTGATTTACTTAATTAATGGTAACCGCACTTTCCAATATCATTTTGTCGCGACCGCTTTTACTTAATTAAAAAGATTGTTGAAGTTGGTTGTTGTTGTTTGTATGCAGGCAGTAGCTAAACATATTAGGAAGACAATAACAATGTCAAGTACAGTTGTTACAAATTTGGTTGGACCAGTACAACAAATGTCTTTAGATGAACATCCTGTCAAAGGATTATACTTCACATTGGCTGGTGGTCCAGAGGTATATATATATCATAAATTATTTATCATAGTATCAACGTGTCAATGTCGTGTTAAAATTGGTGTCTGATGTCTTTGTCAGCGATTTATATATGGACGAAAAATGACTTATATTGTTTAGATTTATGTTTTGTAGAGTCTTGTGATTTCAATAATGAGCTATATGGGAAAGCTAAGAGTTACTCTCAAGACAGAAAGAGATTTTATAGACGAGCAGAGATTGAAGTCATGCATGCAAAATGCATTTGAGATGATATTTAAAGAAGCCATGAAAATTGATTGTAAAACGAATTAAATATTGTTCATCACCATACTAAATTGTTTAAAAAGTTGTATGTAACATTGGAATTGCTTATTGTGGTTTATTTTATTTTATTTTAATTTATTTATTGTAAGTAAGGATTTATCAAGGCTTGATTGTTTGATTAATTTGATGTGTGTACTCATGTATTCTTCAAAATTTGTTAAAGTAAGCTTAGTTATGTCTTATTATTTGGCCATTTTCTGGTGTTTAATTAAAAAAACATAAAGTAGTGAAGTAGATAAAAGACACTGAATGATTTTTAAGTTAAAGATCTACAAAAATATTTGCCAAAAAACAAACTTAAATCTATATTGTTAGAAACTCCAAATAAAAAGAGAGTATATTTTAAATTTATTTAAAATACTTTTTTTTCATTGGATTTATGGGGTGGTTGTGATAGAGTTGGAGAGAGAAAGATTTATTTTTGTTTTTTAATTAATAAAAAATTGTGATTGGTTGCTTGTAAAGCTATATGTTGTGTTCGTTTTCATGCAAGTATTTTACAAATATCTATACCGTTGACTTCTTTGAGAAAATACACAACACTACACCTTGGAAACAAAATGTTGTTACTCTATTAAAACTATTGTACTAGCTAAAACAAAAGTTGTTTCTCTGTTACTCTGTGGTGTTCTTTGCCCCTGTGGTGCATATAATCGGGTAGTGGAGTCTTAGTTGTTTCTTGGGTTGGAGGATGGCATAGTTGGCCTTCTTCATTGTTCATCGTTTTTTAGATCATTTAGTTTTTGCATGTTGCTTCTATAGTATATTACATGGACATGCTACCTTTCTGTTTTGTGTTCTGAGAGTTGTTGAAATAGTTACTTTACGATTTGAAATAAAGTTGATTTTAAATTACGAGAAAATTATAGTTGAGTTGTTATTATCTAAGTTTTGCTGCTATAATTTGATAATTGAGAAAGATTTTTATGCGAAGAAAATATGACACCCTTTTTGAGTAAACTAGTCCTCTTTGTTTCATATATTAAGTGTTTGGGGTTTAGGGTGTTACAATTGTAGCATACCTGATTAATAGGTGTCCTTCTACTACCTTGAGGATGAATACACCTAAAGAATTTTGGTCGGATTATCCACTAGATCTCGGCAAACTTAGAGTATTTGGCTGTGTAGCCTATGCCCGCATTAGGCAAGAGAAGTTCGAACTTAGAGCTCTGAGATGTATGTTCATGGGGTATCCCGATGGAGTAAAAGCCTATAGGCTTTGGTGCCTAGAACCAGTTCATATTAGGTGTATCACAAGCCATGATGTAGTTTCTATTGAAGCTAAAATTACATTCAAGAAAAATGATGACGCTGGTCGAAATGCCAAGATCTCTGAAAAATTTGTGGAATAGGAAAAGATTCATGTTGAGGTGGAACATATTGATGCTGAATTGCATAACCCCAATGAAGTTAAGGAAGAAACACATAATGTTGAAGAAACTGAGGAAATTATTGATGATAATTTTTTGGCAAGAGACATGTCAAGATGAGTCATCAAGTCACCTCAGAGACTTGGATATGTAGATCTTATAGAGCTTGCTCTAATATTTGCTAATGAGGTATTTGTTGAAGAACCTAGAGACTATAAGAAAGTTATGAGGAGTCGAAATAAGAGTGAATGGCTGAAAGCCATGGATGATGAAATGAAATATCTTCATGATTACCACACTTGAGAGCTGATTGAGAAACATGCTATAGACAGGTTAGTAAAATATATGTGGATTTTCAAGGTTAAAGAAGGAATTGAAGAAGCGATGTCAAAGAGATTTAAGGCAGGGTTGATTAGTAGGGGCTTTACTCAGGAAAAAGTTGTTGACTTCAATGATGTGTCTCACATGTTGTAAAGCATAGATCCATTCGAATGTTGTTGGCCTTGATGGAGAAGTCCGGCTTAGAACCTAAATAGATGAATGTGGAGATTGCCTTCATGTATGGTGATCTAAATGATGAGTATGCAGAAAAGGGCAAGGAAGATTATGAGAGCAAACTAAATAGGTCTTTGTATTGCTTAAAACAATCTCCTCGGTAGTATAATATGAGATTTGATAAAATCAAGGGACAAATAGGTTTCACTAGGAACCAATTCGACCATTGTCTTTACCCAAGATTAATACCTAGAAGTTCACTTGTTATTTTGTTGCTTTATGTGAATTATATTCTCATAGAAAGCCGAAGTGTCGAGGATGTAATGAAGGTGAAGTTTGAACTTAGTAAGGAGTTTAAAATGAACGATCTGAGAGGTGCCACGAGGATTCTTGTGACTGACATCTGTAGAGATAAAAACCAGTCGAGCTTAAAATTATCTCAAGAGACACAGCTAAGGAAGATTCTTAACAAATTTGATATGTCGAATTCATAGTTTGTCTTAACATCAAGAAACCCTCAATTCAAGCCGAGTACGACTCAAAGTTTGAGTACTAAAGCTGAAAGAGCATATATGAATAAAATTCCATATGCTAGTACAATAGGCTCTTTGATGTATGTTTTGGTATGTACGAGGCCAAATATAGCCTACGGAGTGAGCCTTGTAAACAAGTATATGACCAATCCTAGGAAGGTACACTAACAAGCTCTGAAGTGGATTCCGAGATACATAAAAGGACCCCTGAGTATAGTCATGGTTTATGGTGGAGCCATAGAAGATGGCAAAGCCAAAGTCTGATGATTTGTTGAGTCTGACTATGCAAGATGTATGCAAGATGATATGTAGCCATATCAACCACTAAAGCTTAGTATATTGCTATCACTTACGCTGTTAAACAAGAATTGTGGCTTGACGGGTTTGCTAAAGAACTGAAACGTCAAGGTCAAGCTATCATTGTTAAATGTGATAGTCAAAATGCCATACATCTTTCGAAGAATTCAGCCTATCATAAGAGAACCAGGCATATTGATGTAAGGCTACATTTTTTCAGGGAGAAAATCGAAAAATGGAGAAATCAAAGTGATGAAGGTTTCGAATGATCACAATGCTGCAAATTTGATCACCAAATCCTTGCTAAGCAGCAAGTTCTTCCACTCTACGTAGTTGATAAAGTTGCATGATGAAAACTAGTTTCTTCCCTTCATGTTGTAGAGTTTGTTTCAAAGTGGAGATTCGTGGTATTTGGATTACACTCTAGTCTCGACAAAGGTAGCTTCATGGTTCGACAGAGTAATGCATGTTGTAGTTGAAGTCTGTTCTATTAGTCGAAGATGTGCGTACTGTAGTTGAAACTTCTAGCATGCAGCTCTTTAACTTAACTTGTTGTTTAAGTTAGATCAATGTCTAAGTTAGCTACGTATGTTATGTATGTACGTGTGTTATCATCATCAATAACATGCATAGCTATAAATAGGTTGCTCTATCAAGTTATTGAGAGAAGTTGAGGTTGATTGTTATTCTGTAATACTTGTAAATTTAAACCCTAATGAGAAAGTAAAAAAATAAAAATTTAACTAATCAGGTTCCTCCTCTTCTTCCTTCCCCCCTCTCTCTCTCTTATTAACTTAACCATTTTTTGGTCAATAAAAAAATTTTCATTTTTTTCAGAGAAATACATCACTATTTATATTATTTGTCATAAATCTCTATTGAGATAGATCTAAATCAATTAAATATTATCTTACTTTTGTTAAATAACCATGAAAGAGACTTTGAATTTTGACACGTGTCTAAAATTGAAACAAACATCAACAAATTAAAGGCAAATTCTACGGTGCATTTGGCCATTTGACTTCAGTGGTGAAGTCACTATCTGACCAATCATAATTAAACCCTAAGCCCTAATAGTGCCACATAGGACTGAAGCATTAAATGACCCTTATTGTCACTTACTGTGGTAATTTTATAGTTTGTATATTGCAACTTAGTCCCTAACATATTAATATTGTTTTTAAAATGTAATGTTTATAAACAAAATCAATTAAATTAAAACAAATTAATCAACTCAACAAATTAATCAACTCAACAAATTAATCAACTCATCTCCATCTCCCTCACTTCATCATCGTGAACAGAAGTTGAAAATAAAAATTCTTCATCATCTCATCTTGGCATTTTTTTCCCAACTACAAACTCAACACAACAATTATCGTCTCATCTTGGCATTTTTTCCCAACACTGCAAACTCAACACAACAGTAATCGTCCCATTCACAGGTTCGTCAAACGTAACAGGACCACAAATCTGTTTGTGTTCGTATTGAGCACGCTGCTGCAAAGGTAAATGAGAAAATGGTTGTTATATTTGTTTGAATAGTTAAGATTTACTGATTTCAAATTGGGAATTAGGGTTTAGGATTGGGAATCTGTTTTATTTACATGGGTTTTATATTTGATGATTACGAAATTTCACTTTTGGTGGGTACCGTTGAATCAGGTCGATTGATTTAATAAGGGAATAAGGAATTGTGATTGATGCTTGAAATTGTTTTCTGTACATGGGTTCCCTATTTGATGATTTGGAAATTTCAATTATGTTAAGTACCTTTGATTTGAATAGGAAATTATGTACTGTGATTTGTGTTGATTTTTGGTGTGTTAACAAATGTGTTAATTCAGGTTTACCATGGAAAACACCGACCATTATGATTCCAACTACTATCGATGCCGTGACAGTGGAACATCTGATTCTGAATCGGACAATGACAGTAATTCGGTGTCCAGTGCGTACCAAAGTTCAAGTGATGGCGATGGCGATGGTGATAGTCACGATGAAAAATTCCATGAATTTGATGCAGTTGTAGGTGATAGAATAGTGAAAATTGATGCCCTTACTGCTGATGAAATTCGTGCTATGGAATTCGGTACAGTTGATGAAGCTAATTTCTTTTATTTCAAGTATGCTAAATGTAAAGGGTTTGCCATTAGGAAAAGTGATATTAGGAGAAGATCGACTGGGGGTGGACAAACAATTACAATGAGGCAGTTTGTATGCAATAAACGCGGTCTAAGAGATACAAAACACTTAAGGAGGCTTGATAGAAAAAGAGAACACAGACCTACGACCCGCACTAATTGTCCCGCTAGGCTTCGTGTGCATTACCACCCCCAGAAGGGTAGTTATGTAGTGTCATGTTTTGAAGAGGCTCACAACCATGAATTAACACCATCTAGGTTTATCCACTTACACCCCATTTATCGTGAGATTACTGCAGCAGATAGAGCTCAGATTGACGGTCTACAGTCAAATGGAATTAGAACTTGTCATATAATGGGGTACATGGTTGCTCAGAAGGGTGGACACAATCGTGTTGGGTTTACAAAGAAGGATCTGTACAATTATTTTGATAGTAAAATGCGTGCTACTATTAAAGATGGTGACGTTGCCGCTGCTCTAAATTATCTAAGTGTGAAGTCATCTACTGATCCCATGTTATATGGTAAATATGCCGTAGACATGGATGGACGAATGAAGTCCCTTTTTTGGGCTGATGGAAGCAGTAGATCTGACTATTTTTGTTTTGGCGATGTGATTGCGTTCGACGCGACTTACAAGAAGAACAAATACAACTACCCATTGGTTATATTTTCAGGGTGTAACCACCACTCTCAGACAGTTATTTTTGGTGCTGCATTGGTGTCAGATGAAACGACAGATACGTATAAGTGGTTGTTGGAGTGTTTTTTAGAGTGCATGGAAAATAAACACCCAGGAGCAGTTGTAACAGATGGAGATGGGGCGATGAGGGAATCTATAAAACAGGTGTTTCCGGATGCGACACATCGTTTATGCGCTTGGCATTTGAACAAGAATGCGTCTGAGAATGTAAAGAACTCGGAATTTTTGAAAGATTTTCAAAAAGCCATGTACTCTAATTTTACAAAGGATCAATTTGAAGAGTTTTGGTCAAAAACAATTAAAGAAAACGGACTTGAAGGAAATCCTTGGGTTCAAAAAACGTACGAGAACAGGTCACTATGGGCAACTGCATATCTACGTGAGAAGTTTTTTGGACGTATAAGAACTACGTCTCAATGTGAAGCCGTCAATGCAATCATCAAGAGTTATGTCAGGAAGAAAGGCTGCATTTTTGAATTTATGCACAATTTTGATCAGGCTATGAGATCTTATAGAAACAATGAACTGATTGCCGATTTTAAATCAATGTTTTCAGAACCTGTGATGACTACTCAACTGCGTGCCCTTGAGAGCCATGCTGCGAAAGTTTATACTACGGAGATTTTCAAGGAAGTCAGAGATGAAATAGTGAAGGCTGGATCATTGATTGTTAAGGAAAGGTTAATTTGCAACGGATTTAAGACTTATCGATTTACAAAATATTGTTGTGATAACTATGACGTAGAGGTTGTGTATGATGGTGAAACACTTCAATGCGAGTGTAGGTTATGGGATTCTCGTGGGATTCCATGTTCTCATATGTTTGGTGTCATGAAGGAAGAACATGTTAGTCTCATTCCCACCGGTTTGATTTTGAGGAGGTGGACGAAGGATGCAAAAATTCAATACTTGAACATGAGTTGCAATGGTTCTGATGATCCTAATATGATTGAGCTAGCTCGGTTTGGTGCATATTGTTCTGCATTTACTGTTTTTTGCAGAGAAGCTTCAAAAAAGGAAGGTGTTTATGGGGACATAATGGGTGATATTCTGATGTTACAAAAAAAGTATTGCAGTACGGACGATCCTATTTTGGCATCGAACTCAGCCGTAGGTGATCCAAATGTTGTGATTAGCAAAGGTGCTCCAAAGAAAAAAAGAATGACATAAAATCTATTAGGTGATGTTCTAAATGCAATAGTATAAATCATAATGCAAGGAGTTGTTTGGTAATTTCAAAAGCTATATTCTGTTCGTTTGAGTCAATCTGTTGCTCTTTTGATAAACACAGTAGTTTCTGTGGTATAATTTGCAGTTTGCGGAAGACGCGCCATCTGAACAAAATTTTGGTATGACGTCGCGGCCAGTAACTAATTCATTCAGCCAAGTTGTGAAGGTATTATGTTTTTTTTAATACAAGCACTGATATGCTGTATTAATTATAACGTGTTATTATCTGTATTAAAAGAATAATTTGTTTGTTAAAATAGAACAAGAATGGAAAAAGAGGTCGCATTGGGGGAAGTAGTGTGCAAAATAAATGTACGGAACCACCGAACTCTCGTGGCGCTAATGTGACGGCGACTTCTCGCGCGGAAGTTGGAAGCACAAGTATACCCATGCCTGCAGTGTATGGATTGCAACCCGTGTTGCCAGTGGTACAACCGGTGCAGCATCCAATGCACTTACAACCGTTAATCCCATTATATCCAACGACAGTTGCAGAAAATTCGGGTTCGTGTTTCGGTAGGCTACAACGACCGATGAACAATGGTGGTACTTGAACGAGCAAAGAAGTAGCTGTAATTTGACCAGGCATGAATCTGGAGGTGATTTATATTGGCATGACAAGGTTTAGGTTAGAATACATGCATCTATATATTTTTTTTGTGTCCTAGCATATAGTTTGTAAGTTCAGTGGAGTCAAATCAACACTGATACAGTTTAATAGTTCTACTGTCAGTCACCTAATTCTATGAGTGCAGTAGTGGTTATATTACCATCATGCATTAATATTTTTTTTTCACTTAGAGTTAATGCCATTGAATGAGGTTTAGGTTAGGTGTAACTATACCTATATATTTTTTCCAATATATATAGTAGTAGTACCACCAAGAGAGGAAAAAATAACATAAGGAAAAAAATCTTGTTTTAAAAGTGAATTGTTAAGTGTTATTGCTCTTGAGAAATGTCCAGTGGTGAATCCCACTCAGTGACTTCAAGCGATACGTAATTATGTTTATCATTTGCTTACATATTTGCGTTTACATATAATTTCATTGTTTGCTTTGTAATTTTAATAGTTGCATGTTTATCTTTTTGAAGGATGGATGAACAATGGACTGAGTATTTAGGTAATTACATGTACGATGAGGTTGAACAGAATGTCGATCTCAGTGACATTGAAAGTGATGAAGGTGAAGAAGAGATGGATGAAAATTTTGGTGATCCCGTGGTCGAAGAAAATGGCATTTCATTTAATTATCGTGTCACTGCTGCTTGTGTAAGAGGAAAAAATGTTTTCGTAAGTAATCTGGACCGGTTATTTTAATCGACATGTTGGTATGTTATGTTGAAGCATGTATTGATAATAATTTTGTGCTATGAAACATATTTAAAATGCAGCACTTTCCATCTAATATTGCTGACAATTGGTTATTGCCGTTGCAAACTGAGATAGACATTGTCGATGTTCATACCGATGCTGTTTACCCATGTGTGTTGAAGACTGGTAGGAGGCCAGGGGAGAGATATCTTTGCTTAGGTTGGTATGAGTATGTTAAAGCAACTCGTCTGAGGGCTGGTGATGTTCTTGAGTGCACTGTGGCAGATCCTCCTACAAGAATGTTTGTTCGTTTTATGATGTAATACGAATAATTTTAGGCGTATAATTTAACTTGGTTGAAGATGGAAAGTAATTTTCTTTGATGTTTTGTTAAGTAGTTGGTATGTAGTTTGTTTTGATGATGTCTGTTTTGGTGTTGGAATGAATCAAATGTTGAGTTTCATAATGTACTTTTGTAGTGTAATGAATTATTGTATTGTTTGTGTAGCAATTTACTCACTACAAATATTTCAGATGAGAAGTTTCTTTTTTCTATAAATGAATAATTTGTTTTCTGATAAATCAGGTCATTAGTAACAAAGGCATAAACAACAACAACAACAAGAAAACCATAAATTAGATCATTAGTAACAGAAAGGTGAACAACAACAACCATAAATTAGGTCATTAGTAACAGACACCTTAATCCGGAAAATACTTTTGCATGGATCCTTACTCCGTACAAATACTTTTTGATATAAAAAGTATATAAATCATGCAGATAAACAACAGAATGTGCTATGATTAATACAACCACAAAAAGAGCCCAATCTTAATAAACTGGGGTCAACCATAAAATTTCCCAGCAATAACAATCACTTACATTAAAACTTAACAAACACATACAAAATACCCAATATAATTCACTTCACAACTAACATTGTATCTGGAACATTATAAATAAAACTTAATAAACTTCCATCACTGTTCACAATATAAAATTATAATATTACAAATAGAATCTTTCAAAAAAACCATTGCAACTTTGATCCTCCTCGGTGCCCCTATAGGGTTGCAGCCCTACGCTCAACATATACCAATATTTCCTCCACCGGTGGGTATCGGATGACAAAATGGAGTTTGTCACCGACCTTCAAATCAGCTTTCCTTACGTAATCAAACCACGCCCCACACAGATATGTCTTGTAACATCCCGATTTTTATTAATATTTTTATTAATTATATTATTAATTATATTATTTGGTGTTTTTAATAATTATTTGTTTAATTTGGTCATTTCTGATGTTTATTGAAAATTTTATGTTTTGGGATGATTTAGTCGGTATTAGTTTTGGATAGCGGATCAATATTTAATCGAAAATTTTAATATTTTTAGTATTAGAAATATTAATGAGTTAATATTTAGCGTTTTGTGAATTTTCCGAGTAATTAAGATTTGACCGGAAATATGAGACATTGAGTTATTAGAGGGTTTTATGAGTATTTATTTTACTATTTATTTTTACTTTATTTGGTGTGTTAATTAATTAATTGATTTTTAGATAGTATAATAATTGATTATAATTAATTAATTTGGTGTGATAATTATTTATTTAATTAATTTAAACTTGAGTGCATTTGTGTTTAATAGAATTAATTAAGTTATTAGAGAGTTAGATTGATTGGGCCTATTAATTGGAGTGATAAGAAATTAGGGGGTGTTATTAATTTTAAAGCCCAATATAATAAATAAATATAGTAAGAGAGGAAATAAGGGGTAGAAGCATCATTTTCATTTTCTGGTTTTCAAGAATAGAAGTGGAGGAGAGGAACAAGAAGAGGAAGGCTAGGGTTTTGGAGGAGAAATCAAGAGGTAAGGGGGAGAATCCCTAATCATTGTGGGTTAGTATAATGGGGTAATGGGTAGGTTAATATATATTTATATTTGTCTATAGATGAATCCTATAAAATATGTGTTTTTGATTTCTATTTACTATACTGAAAACTGTTGAAAAATTGAAATTTAGAAGTGGAGTTTAATGTCGGAACTATGGATTCTGTATATGCATATGTATGAGAAACAAAAACTGGGGAGAAAATATTAATTGATTTCTATGGTTCATTCCCTTCCTTTATAGATCTCTCTTTATTTATGTACTGTAGCGTGTTGTTTTTAAGTAGAAACAAGTTCATGGCTACTCACTGTAGCGCTTAATTTTAGTTAGGAAATGTGAACCACCCGTTTTTTTTTTATGGATAGAACACACAATTTTTTTGACTAGCTTTTGGCCAAAAAAGAAAAGTTCCACCTACTGCTAGTTAGAAATGACACGGTTGCTTGCTGTCATTGCTTTTTGGATCAATTGAAGAAACATAAACACACCACTTGCCTTTTGAATGAACATGACACTATGATATACCATTGGAAAATGGAAGTGTGAAGTAGCAATATATTTTTAGTATTAGAAGTGCTAAATGTACGTAGTTGTTTAATTAAAAAGAAGAAAAGTGAATACATCACACACAGTGATGAAAATGTGATGAATATATATATATATTTATTTATATATATTAATTAATAAGTGTGAGATAGTATTTTACTTGATTACTAGAATGTTTAATTGATGGATTTTGGTAGACTAATTAGTAAATAATTATAGTTTGGTGAAATTGATTACTATATTAAAATAGTAGATTCCTAATAGAAATGACACATGAATATGTTTCTATTATTGTTCTAAGGTAGAATCTTTTATGAATAATTAAGTAGCATAAATCCTAATGGCTTATTGGTTTAATATGAAGATGAGTAAATTTTATATAATTGACAAGTTGTGAGTTAACATGTGATAGTGTTAATTACTAGTGTTAATTGGAATTGTGGATTGGAATTGTGTGTTGATTATTATATGTGAATAATGCTTATGTGATGAGAATGTTGTGTACAATATTGTGGATAATTCATTGAGTGAATTATTGTGATATGCTAAATATTAAGATGGTAGAGATAATCTTAATTGCATAGTTGGTTGGTAATTGTACATTCATTCATGGCATAGTCGGCTTCATTGTGGAAGCGGTGAAACTGTGGGTTCACATGCTAATAGACGGTGATCCTTGAATGGAAATAGACGTAGAATACGTTGATCCTTAATTGGAAACATACGTGGTGGCTTTGATCTTGTCCGGATCGGAAGCGTGGCTTGGATTCTAGATATTGAATCGGAAAGCGGTGAAACCTTGGGTTCACAATTCGGTACCACATGCATAGCGTCACATATCTTGCATTGAGTCACATTAAAATTATGCGATAATTGAGTATGTGAAGTTGATGTAATTGTGATATGTGTATGAGTTTGATAATTGAAACGAGTGAAGTTGAATACATATTTGATTAAATGTATGAATATGTGATAATTATGATTGTGTACTTAATTGAGGATATAATGGTAGAATTGAAATATTATATTATTTAAGCTTGTTGTGTACTCGATAACATGTGAAGTATGGATTGATTATTATTATCTACATGGTTATACATAGTATGATTAACTACTTGAAGTGTTGATTTAACCATTGTATTCCATTATACTTTCTTCATAATGGTTCGTATTCTCACCCTTCTGTTTTTATGTTGCCCTCGTTTGGCGACATGCAGGTTCTGGAGTTTAGTAGCTCGTGCGTGATCTGGCCGAGGTTTCTTTCGAATTTATTGGAGATTAGGTAGTGAGTCGATGCTCTGGTCATGTAACACTGGGTAGATTAGTCGTGTTGAACTCATGTTTCTATTTGGTTATGTATTATGTTTATGACTTGAGAACTTGTTATTTGACTACTTGTTGTTTGAGAGGCTTTCAAGCCAAACATCCTGAATTATGTTTTAATTTATGTTGATATGATTATTGAGACTTGATCATGGTATGGGACATGGATCATTTTATGAAACACATGAGTATTTAGTAGTTTCCGCTGTGAATGCATATTCTGGATAAAATATGATGAATTGAGAAGTGTTATTTGAAATGACCAGGTGTATCATATATTGTAAGTAAATGCTGCCGGTTTTTAAAAGCTGTTAGTTTTGAAAACGTCGATGTGACGCCCTTTTGAATTATATGCATGCTTATTCTCTGATCATATGCTTATTTATTTTGGGGTATAAAAGGGGTGTTACATTAGTGGTATCAGAGCATGGTCGACCAGTTGGTCAAGGTTATTAATGTCTTTATCCTGTTGTATGTGATTCGTGTATCTGACACGATCGATACTGTTTTGTCTGGTTGTTTGGTTGTTTAGGACGATAGTTGCAAGAAGGAATGTTGACATTAATGTTGGGGCAATGATGAGGTGGACTGGTGCGATTGGATAAGCGCCGCAAGAGAATGTCGGTTATGGAGGAAAGGATGAGTTCCGTGCTTTTGGATACTTTCAAAGGTGCAAACCGCCGATCTTTGAAGGAGGGTATGGACCGGATAAAGCACATGCATGGATGACAGAAATTGAGAAGATCTTTCAAGTCGTGAGTTGTACCTATGTACAAAAGGTACATTTTGGTACTCACATGCTGACGGAAGGAGCTGAGGACTGGTGGAATAATACTGTGCGGAGATTTGATGAGGAAGGTATTGAAGTTACTTGGACTTTTTTCCGTGGTGCATTTTTGGAAAACAATTTTCCAGAAGATGTGCGTGGAAAGAAAGAGGTGAGAGTTCTGAAGTGGAAAAGAGAAAGAGAACAATTCCGTGGGAAACCGTATGATGACATGAGGAAACAATCTGGCTTTGAAAAGAAGCCAAGTGGGGGGGAGCTTCTACTTCGATTAAGTGCTACAGGTGTGGCGAGACGGGTCACAAAACTATTGATTGTGGAGTTGGTTCGGATAGGATTTGCTACAGTTGTGGTGAGCAAGGACATAATTGTGCCATGTGTTACAAGCCAAAGAAGGAGCGAGCAGAAGGGAAAGTGATTGTGTTTTCTGGTGCTGAGACCATTGCTAAGGATGAGCTAATATGAGATCAATTGATGAGAGTATTGGTATGAACTGTCTAGAGTTAAAGCAAGTATTTGTAATCTTAAGGGAGATTTTGGGTCTCGGTGTTTTAAGTGATTTTGAGTGCAAGATCTGAAGGAATGATATTGTAGTTTAGTAATGGAGGTTTATGTTTCATTATGATTGTCGACTGTCTATTGACAAATTGAGGACTTGATCACCCTTAATCTATTGTTGATAGGAGACGAGATCGCATTGGACGAGATAAACTTGTCTTACTAACTTGGTAGCGTGTAAAGTGATTAAGGAGACGTTGAAGAGTCGATTTGAGAAGAGGTTTATTTATCTGATTATATAGTCATAGAGTCGCGCCTGTTTTGTCGAGTAAGAAGAAAATAAGGTTCTATAAGGTAATGTTTTTTTAGGATGTTTTGATACTAAGAGTGACGATGAACATGTTGAACACTAAGGATTATGTTATTGATGTTGAAAGAGAATGAGTTTTATGCGAAGCTTTCTGAACGTGAGTTTTGGTTGGAAGAAGTGAATTTTCTTGGATATGAGATTCGAGATGAGGTGAATTGATGCAGATATCGACAAGTGATAGTTTATACTTCAAGGTAATTTTAAGTTCATGAGAAGAATTATTTGATGTATGCATTGGAGTTGTTTGTCGTTGTCTTTGTTTTGGAACTTAAGAGGCATTATTTGTTTGGATCAAGGTTTGATGTGTTTTGTGATTATAAGAGTTGCAGTAATTGTTTGATCAGAAAGAGTTGAGGATGAGGTAAAGAAGATGGTTAGGATTCTTGAGAGATTGGGATTTTGGTTTGAATTACCACCCTGGCAAAGCGAATGTTGTAACCGATGCGTTGAGTAGGAAATCATTGCATATGTTTATGTCAATGATTCGAGAATTAAAAATGTTAGAACAATTTAGAGACTTGAGTTTGGTTTGTGAGACGAAGTCTTCGTGTGTTAAGTTTGGAATGTTGAAGCTTACTAGTGTTATTCTTGACGAGGTTAGAGAGGGTCGAAAAAATTGGATTTAGAATCAGTTGACAAGATAACATTGAGGAAGCAAGAAAAACGGTAATAACTTTCGGATTGATGAGAATAGTGCCATGAGGAGTCATGATCGAGTTGTGTTCCTAATGTTTTAGATTTGAGAAAGAGAACTTTGGATGAAGGGCATCGTAATGGTTTGAGTATACGTCATGATGCTACTAAAATGTATCAAGAATTGAGGAAAATGTTTAGTGGTAAAGTATGAAGAGGGATATAGCAGAATTGTGTATTCGAGTTGGACTTGTCAGAAGCCATTTAATTGGTGCAACATCTATCCTATTCGAGTGGAAGTGAGATAGTATCTCCATGGATTTTGTTTCCGGTTGCTGAGAACATCAAGTAATTGTGAAGTGATTTAGGTCATTATGGATAGGTTGATGAGATACGCTTATTTCATTTCAGTGAGGATGGATTATCGGACGGAGAGACTTGCTAAGTTTGACATCGAGAGAACAGTGTGTTTGCATGGTATTCCAAATTCGACTATTGGAGTGGCATCTTTGGAAGTTTGTATGGTTGAAGATGTGGAATGTTTTGTATTGGTACGAATCGGGAGAGAGTAAGTGTCATTTCGGTGTCGAGATGGTTGTGTCGACTGAATTTTCGAGGACGAAAATATTCTAAGTGGGGGAGAGTTGTAACATCCCGATTTTTATTAATATTTTTATTAATTATATTATTAATTATATTATTTGGTGTTTTTAATAATTATTTGTTTAATTTGGTCATTTCTGATGTTTATTGAAAATTTTATGTTTTGGGATGATTTAGTCGGTATTAGTTTTGGATAGCGGATCAATATTTAATCGAAAATTTTAATATTTTTAGTATTAGAAATATTAATGAGTTAATATTTAGCGTTTTGTGAATTTTCCGAGTAATTAAGATTTGACCGGAAATATGAGACATTGAGTTATTAGAGGGTTTTATGAGTATTTATTTTACTATTTATTTTTACTTTATTTGGTGTGTTAATTAATTAATTGATTTTTAGATAGTATAATAATTGATTATAATTAATTAATTTGGTGTGATAATTATTTATTTAATTAATTTAAACTTGAGTGCATTTGTGTTTAATAGAATTAATTAAGTTATTAGAGAGTTAGATTGATTGGGCCTATTAATTGGAGTGATAAGAAATTAGGGGGTGTTATTAATTTTAAAGCCCAATATAATAAATAAATATAGTAAGAGAGGAAATAAGGGGTAGAAGCATCATTTTCATTTTCTGGTTTTCAAGAATAGAAGTGGAGGAGAGGAACAAGAAGAGGAAGGCTAGGGTTTTGGAGGAGAAATCAAGAGGTAAGGGGGAGAATCCCTAATCATTGTGGGTTAGTATAATGGGGTAATGGGTAGGTTAATATATATTTATATTTGTCTATAGATGAATCCTATAAAATATGTGTTTTTGATTTCTATTTACTATACTGAAAACTGTTGAAAAATTGAAATTTAGAAGTGGAGTTTAATGTCGGAACTATGGATTCTGTATATGCATATGTATGAGAAACAAAAACTGGGGAGAAAATATTAATTGATTTCTATGGTTCATTCCCTTCCTTTATAGATCTCTCTTTATTTATGTACTGTAGCGTGTTGTTTTTAAGTAGAAACAAGTTCATGGCTACTCACTGTAGCGCTTAATTTTAGTTAGGAAATGTGAACCACCCGTTTTTTTTTTATGGATAGAACACACAATTTTTTTGACTAGCTTTTGGCCAAAAAAGAAAAGTTCCACCTACTGCTAGTTAGAAATGACACGGTTGCTTGCTGTCATTGCTTTTTGGATCAATTGAAGAAACATAAACACACCACTTGCCTTTTGAATGAACATGACACTATGATATACCATTGGAAAATGGAAGTGTGAAGTAGCAATATATTTTTAGTATTAGAAGTGCTAAATGTACGTAGTTGTTTAATTAAAAAGAAGAAAAGTGAATACATCACACACAGTGATGAAAATGTGATGAATATATATATATATATTTATTTATATATATTAATTAATAAGTGTGAGATAGTATTTTACTTGATTACTAGAATGTTTAATTGATGGATTTTGGTAGACTAATTAGTAAATAATTATAGTTTGGTGAAATTGATTACTATATTAAAATAGTAGATTCCTAATAGAAATGACACATGAATATGTTTCTATTATTGTTCTAAGGTAGAATCTTTTATGAATAATTAAGTAGCATAAATCCTAATGGCTTATTGGTTTAATATGAAGATGAGTAAATTTTATATAATTGACAAGTTGTGAGTTAACATGTGATAGTGTTAATTACTAGTGTTAATTGGAATTGTGGATTGGAATTGTGTGTTGATTATTATATGTGAATAATGCTTATGTGATGAGAATGTTGTGTACAATATTGTGGATAATTCATTGAGTGAATTATTGTGATATGCTAAATATTAAGATGGTAGAGATAATCTTAATTGCATAGTTGGTTGGTAATTGTACATTCATTCATGGCATAGTCGGCTTCATTGTGGAAGCGGTGAAACTGTGGGTTCACATGCTAATAGACGGTGATCCTTGAATGGAAATAGACGTAGAATACGTTGATCCTTAATTGGAAACATACGTGGTGGCTTTGATCTTGTCCGGATCGGAAGCGTGGCTTGGATTCTAGATATTGAATCGGAAAGCGGTGAAACCTTGGGTTCACAATTCGGTACCACATGCATAGCGTCACATATCTTGCATTGAGTCACATTAAAATTATGCGATAATTGAGTATGTGAAGTTGATGTAATTGTGATATGTGTATGAGTTTGATAATTGAAACGAGTGAAGTTGAATACATATTTGATTAAATGTATGAATATGT
Organism: Vicia villosa; assembly: GCF_029867415.1. Lineage (NCBI taxonomy): Eukaryota > Viridiplantae > Streptophyta > Magnoliopsida > Fabales > Fabaceae > Vicia > Vicia villosa. The sequence goes on from NC_081185.1 coordinate 3,023,438, forward strand.
GATAATTATGATTGTGTACTTAATTGAGGATATAATGGTAGAATTGAAATATTATATTATTTAAGCTTGTTGTGTACTCGATAACATGTGAAGTATGGATTGATTATTATTATCTACATGGTTATACATAGTATGATTAACTACTTGAAGTGTTGATTTAACCATTGTATTCCATTATACTTTCTTCATAATGGTTCGTATTCTCACCCTTCTGTTTTTATGTTGCCCTCGTTTGGCGACATGCAGGTTCTGGAGTTTAGTAGCTCGTGCGTGATCTGGCCGAGGTTTCTTTCGAATTTATTGGAGATTAGGTAGTGAGTCGATGCTCTGGTCATGTAACACTGGGTAGATTAGTCGTGTTGAACTCATGTTTCTATTTGGTTATGTATTATGTTTATGACTTGAGAACTTGTTATTTGACTACTTGTTGTTTGAGAGGCTTTCAAGCCAAACATCCTGAATTATGTTTTAATTTATGTTGATATGATTATTGAGACTTGATCATGGTATGGGACATGGATCATTTTATGAAACACATGAGTATTTAGTAGTTTCCGCTGTGAATGCATATTCTGGATAAAATATGATGAATTGAGAAGTGTTATTTGAAATGACCAGGTGTATCATATATTGTAAGTAAATGCTGCCGGTTTTTAAAAGCTGTTAGTTTTGAAAACGTCGATGTGACGCCCTTTTGAATTATATGCATGCTTATTCTCTGATCATATGCTTATTTATTTTGGGGTATAAAAGGGGTGTTACATGTCTCCTTCTTCTCTTCCCTCTTCTTTATCTCACAGTAGTATGGTTCACCCTTATCACAGTCAAGTAAAACAATGTTTGAAAATTGGCGGAGAAGGCAGCTATCAATCACATTTGCTGGAAATTGCTGCAAAGGTTTTCACCGAATGTCAGGTTCTTTAAAATTAACAACTGACTTCTGCTGTTATAGGAAATCAAATAAAAACAGGACATACCATCACATTCTTGCGCATCTTCTTTGCATCAAACACTTCTCTAACCCAATACTCTTCATCCTGATTCACAATGATCGGAGTGTACACCCTGTACCAAAGCCAAAATGTCATATAAACTTTGTTTAGAAACTTCCAACTCAACATCGAAGCAACTTATTTCAATATAATATACGTTCAAAATATATTTACCTATTGTTGTCGGATGATATACTTGTGAATTCATAGTCGACGCTTTGAGTGTCGGGGGCTTCAGAAGAACCTACAGCCTTACCTTTTAGTTTGCCGTTACCTCCGACATCAACTTCGGGATGACCTCCTCTCTTGCGTTTGCCTTCCATGACCTCATCGATCACCACACCTTGGGTCGGACGAATTAACCTATCTTCGCTCTGCCAAAGTTTATTCTTTCCTTTCTCCACGGAGAGCTTGTCGTTGATCGTAGAACTGGTAACCTCTTGCACACAACGTTATCCGGAAACCCCCTCGCCAGCTACACCCTTTCCCTTCGCTTTTCCCGACACATTACTATGTTTATTACTCCTACACATGGTCCAATCAAGTAAAGAAACGTTAGTATCATACTTGCTCGCTAATCGTACAGGTTTTTATGGTAAAATACATGTTCATATTCATAAAACACACTTCAGAGTTACCTCCTGGATGCAGCATTTTGGAGAGAGGCTCTGTAAACAGATGCATGGTAGCTTTTTCTTGAATCGACACCATTATTGACTGGAGCACTTTGAATGAGCTCCTTGGCAGGTTCCTTTAGTGGATCAATTCTGTATTTTGCTCGAAGATTACACCAGTAAAGAAACGTTAGTATCATACTTGCTCCCTAATCATACAGGTTTTTATGGTAAAATACATGTTCATATTCATAAAACACACTTCAGAGTTACCTCCTGGATGCAGCATTTTGGAGAGAGGCTCTGTAAACAGATGCATGGTAGCTTTTTCTTGAATCGACACCAGTATTGACTGGAGCACTTTGAATGAGCTCCTTGGCAGGTTCCTTTGGTGGATCAAGTCCGTATTTTGCTCGAAGATTACACACTTCTACCAACTGTTTACGAAATTCTTCGTAGCTATACATTTTCCTGATGTTTTTTTTCTGGAGCAATCGTTTTTTCAGATACAACTTATGACATAGGTACATCTGTTGAAGTTTCTTTTCGTCAAAATGTTGAAGATTGAGTTTCTCAGCTCTGCAACATTATAACATGCAACAAAATAGTTTATAAAATCATGAAGATTGTATCAAAAATCCTAAAGTATGTAAAATCTATGATATTTAAATCAACAAATTTGCGCGGTATTCAATGGCATAAACAAACACAAATTACATAAACCGTAAATGTGTACCAAAAACCCTAAAGTATGTAGAATCTATGATATTTAAATCAACAAAACTGTGCTACATTGTATGGCATAAACAAAACACATGTTACATGAATCCTAAAACCCTTTCGATTTGGATATCAGAAAAGCAGAGATGAGTTAAAAACGAAGAGAACAGATACTAACCTATTTGAAGAAGACATGATGTCGTCTGAAATCCAGTGTTGTTGTTGGAGTGGATGTTGCGCAAAGAACAACAGTTAAACGGTGAGAGAGAATGCAAAAGAAAGAAAGTGGAGGAACCGAACAGTTTGCATGCAATGTTACCTTTACCAACTAATGATATACCAAATCTTTGGTCAGATGAAAAGTTGCAATGCTACGATTTACCAAGTAATGATATATCGAATCCTTTGTCATAGGCGTGATATGTTTTTTCAATATATTAAATACTTAAAATTAATCAAGATTATCATTTTCTTATTAAAAACAAACACAGGTATTCATTTTTCATTATCAGTTTTCTTTTCTTAAAAAATAATAAATAAGTTAGAACATTGGTAACTTAAACATAAACCTAGAAATTAAAAACCATAGATTAGGTTATTGTTCCAGAAATTACATTAGATAAATTAATCAGACATTTTAAAATATGCAATGACAATAATAATCCAAGAAAATAAAAACAAAGTCTTAAAAATCTTGGACATTTTCCCTTCATTTTGCAGTTTCATCTCCATCTGCTCTCCTGTCTTGTCTCGAAGTTCTTTAACAATGCAATGCAAATCCTTCAAAAGCTCTGAGCAGCTGCAACATATTGACCCACTGTGTGTTGTTGCGTCGTGCGAATCCAGAATTACATTTCTTGCATCCATGGTTATTTTCTGATTATATGGAGGTCGACCATCAAGTTCATCATCCCAAATGAACAAACTACAACATCGCCATGCCTAAAAAACATCATAATTAACCATATTCACCATTAAATTAACCAAGTCCATTTTATAATACAGATTATAAAAGACGAAATCGTGTAGCATATTTTCCAATCAAACTTACCTCCACATTTGCACATTTCCAATATCTCCTTTTAGGGTTATTTCTTGAGTTGGATATAAACAATTTCATTGGTTTATTGCAACCACATTCAGGGATTTTGGATGCTTCGGAGTTTGCAACAGATGAAGATGACATGGTTTAATGGAAAAGGGATTTGGGATGAGATGGTTTCAAAACGTAACATTCTCGAACTCCATTTAAAGTGGCCAACAGTAAAGTGGTATAATAGGGTCCAGCGATGGGTGTTGAGGGAGTATATAATCAGCCGTCCGAATTAAATCACCGGTTGATATCTATTAGTGACAAAATGATCACAACCGTGCATGAGATCTATATTTTACCCAAATTGATCACAGCCATCCACTTTATATTGATAGAATTGGACCACATAAATAACATTACTAAGTATTGTTTTTTAAGTATTATACTTTGTAGCAATGCATAACATTAGTAAGTATTGTTTTTTAATACTTAGTATATCTTGATAATTTATAGAATTTTTTTAACAAAAAAAAATTCACATAAAAAATTAATTACTGAATAACCATGACCATAATAATAATATTTTGACCTATAATAATAATCATAATAATCATAATAATAATAGTAATAATAATAATAATAAACTATATTAATATTAGTAATAATAATAATAATAAACTATGTTAACCATGTCAAGGAATCAACAGATGAACTGGTGATGGTCAACTGTGTGTTAACCATGTTACAGATGAACTAGTGATGGTCAACTGTGTGTTAACCATGTTACAGATGAACTGGTGATGGTCAACTGTGTGTTAACCATGACACAGATGAACTGGTGATGGTCAACTGTGTGTTAACCATGTTACAGATGAACTGGTGATGGTCAACTGTGTGTTAACCATGTTACAGATGAACGGATGAGGGTCAACTGTGTGTTAACCATGTTACAGATGAACGGATGAGGGTCAACTGTGTGTTAACCATGTTACAGATGAACTGGTGATGGTCAACTGTGTGTTAACCATGTCAGGGATTCAACTGATGATGGTCAACTGCATGGTTAACCATGTCACAGATGAACTGGTGATGGTCAACTGTGTGTTAACCATGTTACAGATGAACGGATGAGGGTCAACTGTGTGTTAAACATGTTACAGATGAACGGATGAGGGTCAACTGTGTGTTAACCATGTCAGGGATTCAACTGATGGGGGTCAACTGTGTGTTAACCATGTTACAGATGAACTGGTGATGGTCAACTGTGTGTTAACCATGACACAGATGAACTGGTGATGGTCAACTGTGTGTTAACCATGTTACAGATGAACTGGTGATGGTCAACTGTGTGTTAACCATGTTACAGATGAACGGATGAGGGTCAACTGTGTGTTAACCATGTTACAGATGAACGGATGAGGGTCAACTGTGTGTTAACCATGTTACAGATGAACTGGTGATGGTCAACTGTGTGTTAACCATGTCAGGGATTCAACTGATGATGGTCAACTGCATGGTTAACCATGTCACAGATAAACTAGTGATGGTCAACTGTGTGTTAACCATGTTACAGATGAACGGATGAGGGTCAACTGTGTGTTAACCATGTTACAGATGAACGGATGAGGGTCAACTGTGTGTTAACCATGTTACAGATGAACGGATGAGGGTCAACTGTGTGTTAACCATGTCACAGATGAACGGATGATGGTCAACTGTGTGTTAACCATGTTACAGATGAACTGGTGATGGTCAACTGTGTGTTAACCATGTCACAGATGAACGGATGATGGTCAACTTTGTGTTAACCATGTTACAGATGAACTGGTGATGGTCAACTGTGTGTTAACCATGTCACAGATGAACGGATGAGGGTCAACTGTGTGTTAACCATGTTACAGATGAACTGGTAATGGTCAACTGTGTGTTAACCATGTTACAGATGCAACTGGTGATGGTCAACTGTGTGTTAACCATGTTACAGATGAACGGATGAGGGTCAACTGTGTGTTAACCATGTCAGGGATTCAACTGATGATGGTCAACTGCATGGTTAACCATGTCACAGATGAACTGGTGATGGTCAACTGTGTGTTAACCATGTTACAGATGAACGGATGAGGGTCAACTGTGTGTTAACCATGTTACAGATGAACGGATGAGGGTCAACTGTGTGTTAACCATGTTACAGATGAACTGGTGATGGTCAACTGCGTGTTAACCATGTCACAGATGAACGGATGATGGTCAACTGTGTGTTAACCATGTTACAGATGAACCGGTGATGGTCAACTGTGTGTTAACCATGTCATAGATGAACGGATGAGGGTCAACTGTGTGTTAACCATGTCAGGGATTCAACTGATGATGGTCAACTGCATGGTTAACCATGTCACAGATGAACTGGTGATGGTCAACTGTGTGTTAATCATGTTACAGATGAACGGATGATGGTCAACTGTGTGTTAACCATGTTACAGATGAACTGGTGATGGTCAATTGTGTGTTAACCATGTCACAGATGAACGGATGAGGGTCAACTGTGTGTTAACCATGTTACAGATGAACTGGTGATGGTCAACTGTGTGTTAACCATGTTACAGATGCAACTGGTGATGGTCAACTGTGTGTTAACCATGTTATAGATGAACGGATGAGGGTCAACTGTGTGTTAACCATGTCAGGGATTCAACTGATGATGGTCAACTGCATGGTTAACCATGTCACAGATGAACTGGTGATGGTCAACTGTGTGTTAACCATGTTACAGATGAACGGATGAGGGTCAACTGTGTGTTAACCATGTTACAGATGAACGGATGAGGGTCAACTGTGTGTTAACCATGTTACAGATGAACTGGTGATGGTCAACGGCGTGTTAACCATGTCACAGATGAACGGATGATGGTCAACTTTGTGTTAACCATGTTACAGATGAACTGGTGATGGTCAACTGTGTGTTAACCATGTCACAGATGAACGGATGAGGGTCAACTGTGTGTTAACCATGTCAGGGATTCAACTGATGATGGTCAACTGCATGGTTAACCATGTCACAGATGAACTGGTGATGGTCAACTGTGTGTTAACCATGTTACAGATGAACGGATGAGGGTCAACTGTGTGTTAACCATGTTACAGATGAACGGATGAGGGTCAACTGTGTGTTAACCATGTTACAGATGAACGGATGAGGGTCAACTGTGTGTTAACCATGTCACAGATGAACGGATGATGGTCAACTGTGTGTTAACCATGTTACAGATGAACTGGTGATGGTCAACTGTGTGTTAAACATGTCAGGGATTCAACTGGTGATGGTCAACTGTGTGTTAACCATGTTACAGATGAACGGATGAGGGTCAACTGTGTGTTAACCATGTTACAGATGAACTGGTGATGGTCAACTGTGTGTTAACCATGTTACAGATGAACGGATGAGGGTCAACTGTGTGTTAAACATGTTACAGATGAACGGATGAGGGTCAACTGTGTGTTAACCATGTCAGGGATTCAACTGATGGGGGTCAACTGTGTGTTAACCATGTTACAGATGAACTGGTGATGGTCAACTGTGTGTTAACCATGTCAGGGATTCAACTGATGAGGGTCAACTGTGTGTTAACCATGTTACAGATGAACTGGTGATGGTCAACTGTGTGTTAACCATGTTACAGATGAACGGATGAGGGTCAACTATGTGTTAACCATGTCAGGGATTTAACTGACGATGGTCAACTGCATGGTTAACCATGTCACAGATGAACTGGTGATGGTCAACTGCGTGTTAACCATGTCACAGATGAACGGATGATGGTCAACTGTGTGTTAACCATGTTAGGGATTCAACTGATGTTGGTCAACTGCATGGTTAACCATGTCACAGATGAACTGGTGATGGTAACTGTGTGTTAACCATGTTACAGATGAACGGATGAGGGTCAACTGTGTGTTAACCATGTTACAGATGAACGGATGAGGGTCAACTGTGTGTTAACCATGTCACAGATGAACTGGTGATGGTCAACTGTGTGTTAACCATGTCAGGGATTCAACTGGTGATGGTCAACTGTGTGTTAACCATGTTTCAGATGAACTGGTGATGGTCAACTGTGTGTTAACCATGTCAGGGATTCAACTGATGATGGTCAACTGCATAGTTAACCATGTCACAGATGAACTGGTGATGGTCAACTGTGTGTTAACCATGTTACAGATGAACGGATGAGGGTCAACTGTGTGTTAACCATGTTACAGATGAACGGATGAGGGTCAACTGTGTGTTAACCATGTTACAGATGAACGGATGAGGGTCAACTGTGTGTTAACCATGTTACAGATGAACTGGTGATGGTCAACTGTGTTAGAACAAGATTTGTTCTGATCAATTAATCTTGAGTTTTGATGATAACAAGTATATGAATTTTGCTTAAGATAATATGGTACTCTAATCCAATGCAATATCCTTTCAGGAAATATATAAAGAGTATGCATAAATCAGCGCTCAAGAAGCTTTAACTCTGAAGGTTCAACATGCTGCATCAGAACATGAGAATCTGGCAAGACATCAGAAGATGGTTAAGCAGAATCAGAACATGGTTCTACAGAAGCATCAAAAGAACTGGAGTTCAGAAGCAGAAGCACTTATAGTAATGGTATCACGCTCAGAAGCACTTCGAACATCAGAAGATCAGAAGATGCTCATGCACCAAGCTGTTTGTACTCTGAAGATACTCAAACGTCGTATCAACAAAAGGAACCAATCAGATTCAAGTACATGATGGCAGGCTACGCTGACTGACAAAAGGAACGTTGGAACCTATTAACGGCAACAACACTAGTCTCAGCAAAAGCAAGGCTCAAGGCAGTTGACAAACGTGTGAAACATTAAATGCAATGCTGTACGGAATACGCAAAGCATTAAATGCTCCCAACGGTCATCTTCTCACAAGCATATATAATGAAGTTCTGATGAGAAGCAAGGTTACGAATTCTGAATAGAACGCTTACGCAAATTTACAGAAACGCTGTAAAACACAAAGCTCTCAAACTTCATCTTCAACCTCACTACATTGCTGTTGTAATATATTAGTGAGTCTAAGCTTAATAGATTAAGAGAAATATCACAGTTGTGATTATCGCTTTTAAGAAGCACTTGTAAAAACTCTTGAATTGATTACATTTATTTGTAAGTTGTTAGAGTGATCACGTGGTGATCAGAATACTCTAAGTAAGTCTTAGCTTGTGTCTAAGCAGTTGTTCCTGGAGTGATCAGGTTGTGATCAGTAGACTCTGGAAGACTTAGTCGTGGACTAAGTGGAGAACCATTGTAATCTGTTGCGATTAGTGGATTAAATCCTCAGTTGAGGTAAATCATCTCTGCGGGGGTGGACTGAAGTAGTTTAGTTAACAACGAACCAGGATAAAAATATCTGTGCAATTATTTTTATCATTCAAGTTTTAAAGCTACACTTATTCAAACCCCCCCTTTCTAAGTGTTTTTCTATCCTTCAAACTGTGTGTTAACCATGTCAGGGATTCAACTGGTGATGGTCAACTGTGTGTTAACCATGTCACAGATGAACGGATGAGGGTCAACTGTGTGTTAACCATGTTACAGATGAACGGATGAGGGTCAACTGTGTGTTAACCATGTTAGGGATTCAACTGATGATGGTCAACTGCATGGTTAACCATGTCACAGATGAACTGGTGATGGTAACTGTGTGTTAACCATGTTACAGATGAACGGATGAGGGTCAACTGTGTGTTAACCATGTTACAGATGAACGGATGAGGGTCAACTGTGTGTTAACCATGTCACAGATGAACTGGTGATGGTCAACTGTGTGTTAACCATGTCAGGGATTCAACTGGTGATGGTCAACTGTGTGTTAACCATGTTACAGATGAACTGGTGATGGTCAACTGTGTGTTAACCATGTCAGGAATTCAACTGATGATGGTCAACTGCATGGTTAACCATGTCACAGATGAACTGGTGATGGTCAACTGTGTGTTAACCATGTTACAGATGAACGGATGAGGGTCAACTGTGTGTTAACCATGTTATAGATGAACGAATGAGGGTCAACTGTGTGTTAACCATGTTACAGATGAACGGATGAGGGTCAACTGTGTGTTAACCATGTTACAGATGAACTGGTGATGGTCAACTGTGTGTTAACCATGTTACAGATGAACTGGTGATGGTCAACTGTGTGTTAACCATGTTACAGATGAACGGATGAGGGTCAACTGTGTGTTAACCATGTTACAGATGAACTGGTGATGGTCAACTGTGTGTTAACCATGTTACAGATGATCGGATGAGGGTCAACTGTGTGTTAACCATGTTACATATGAACTGGTGATGGTCAACTGTGTGTTAACCATGTCAGGGATTCAACTGATGATGGTCAACTGTGTGTTAACCATGTTACAGATGAACTGGTGATGGTCAACTGTGTGTTAACCATGTTACAGATGAACGGATGAGGGTCAACTGTGTGTTAACCATGTTACAGATGAACGGATGAGGGTCAACTGTGTGTTAACCATGTTACAGATGAACGGATGAGGGTCAACTGTGTGTTAACCATGTTACAGATGAACTGGTGATGGTCAACTGTGTGTTAACCATGTCAGGGATTCAACTGGTGATGGTCAACTGTGTGTTAACCATGTCAGGGATTCAACTGGTGATGGTCAACTGTGTGTTAACCATGTTACAGATGAACTGGTGATGGTCAACTGTGTGTTAACCATGTTACAGATGAACGGATGAGGGTCAACTGTGTGTTAACCATGTTACAGATGAACTGGTGATGGTCAACTGTGTGTTAACCATGTCAGGGATTCAACTGGTGATGGTCAACTGTGTGTTAACCATGTCAGGGATTCAACTGGTGATGGTCAACTGTGTGTTAACCATGTTACAGATGAACTGGTGATGGTCAACTGTGTGTTAACCATGTTACAGATGAACGGATGAGGGTCAACTGTGTGTTAACCATGTTACAGATGAACTGGTGATGGTCAACTGTGTGTTAACCATGTCAGGGATTCAACTGATGATGGTCAACTGCATGGTTAACCATGTCACAGGAATCCCTGACATGGATCACACATAGTAAGACATCATCAGTTGAATCCCTGACTGACATGGATCACACATAGTTCGACATCGTCAGTTGAATCCCTGACATGGATCACACATAGTTCGACAACATCAGTTGAATCCCTGACATGGATCACACATAGTAAGACATCATCAGTTGAATCCATGACATGTTCCACACATAGTTCGACATCGTCAGTCGACATAGTAAGAAAATAAGAAAATAATTTAGAAAATACTTAAAAATTAATAATTAATAAGAAAATAATAAAATAATTTAGAAAATAATTAATAACTTTGTGAAAAAAATTAATAAGTAAATAAATTTGTGAAAATAATCAATCATTAATAATTAATAATTTAGAAAATTAATAATTAATAAGAAAATAACTTTGTGAAAAAAATTAATTAAAAATTAATAAGATAATAATTTAGATAGTAAATCCACTTTGCCATTAATGAAAAACTATTTTTCCTGTTTGTGTGTTTTGGAACATTAAAACAATGAAAATTAAAAAAATAAAAACAGAGGTTAATATGTTTGCATAAAAAGTAAGGGTGAAATTAGGGTTTATGATAGATCTCAATTTAATATCTAAATGCAGTAAAGCAATGAAACAGTAGAAAAAGCTGAAGACTGATTATTAGAAAATAAAGGGCTAGAGTTCATATGGGATCTAGCTTACAATCAGTCAGATCTAGCTTTCTAAAAGCAGAAAATAGCAGAATAGCCGTCAATGAAAGGAATATAATGTAGGCACTTATAGAGGCCTTATCTCTCCTAGGGTAGAGTGTACTACTCAAATTCTGCCTGCCCTAAATGATTGCTAAACCAATCATTATATAGTAGTACTAGGAATTTATTAACCATTCACTGGCTGCCAGCTGTTATGACAGTTGTCAGCCCATGTGCAGCACAATCTAGTGAAGATTCTTCTCTCTCCCCTTCCCACTAAATCGTTTCCTCACATAAACTTTGCCAAATCTATCAACTCTCCCCCCTTCCAAACTATCCTTGTCCTCAAGGATAAAATCTGGAAATTCTGTCCTCATCTTTTCAACCAACTCCCAGGAGTTCTCAAAGTCAGGAAGACTCTTCCACTTGATCAGAATTTCTTTTCCTCCTTGCTCATTTATTCTTTCACCCACCACCCTCTCAGGTTCAGCTTCCATTTGCCACTCTTCATTCATACACTCAGGCAGGGGTTGTGGAATCACAGAAGGAATGACTGCCTTCTTAAGTAAGGAAGCATGGAACACAGGATGTACCCTAGTGTCCTCAGGCAGCTTCAGTTTGTAAGCTACAGCTCCAATCTTTTGAATTATCTCATAAGGTCCATAGTATCTAGGACTGAGCTTCTGATTCATTCTTTTGGCTAATTTCTTCATCTTGTAGGGTTGTATCTTCAAGTATACCATATCTCCTATCTCATACACTACTTCCCTCCTATGTTTATTAGCCTGCCCTCTCATCACATCTTGGGCTCTACATAATTGCTCCTTTAGTTCCTTGATCATCAAGTTCCTTTCACTGGTGAGTTTATTAACCTCATCAACCAATGATGAAGGTGTATCTCCTTTGATCAAAACTGGAGGAACTCTCCCATACAGTGCCTCAAAAGGAGTGGTTTTAAGAGATGCATGGTAATTGGTATTGTACCAATACTCAGCCCAAGCTAACCAATTGGGCCACTGCTTAGGTTTCAGCCCTGTCACACATCTGAGATAAGTCTCCAAGCACCTATTGACCACCTCAGTTTGGCCATCTGACTGAGGGTGATAAGCACTGCTATATTTCAGCTTAGTACCAGCCAATTTGAACAATTCTGTCCAGAAATGGCTCAAAAAAACCTTGTCCCTGTCAGATACAATAGAAGTGGGAAATCCATGTAATCTGACTACCTCTTTAACAAAAGTTTCAGCAATGCTTTTGGCAGTATAAGGGTGGCTAACAGGGATGAAATGAGCATACTTTGTTAGCCTATCTACCACAACCATAATAGTATCACTGCCTTGGGCCTTAGGCAACCCTCCAATGAAATCCATGGAGATGTCACTCCATGTTTGTGAAGGGATGGGCAGGGGCTGGAGTAATCCCCCAGGTGACAAAGTTTGATACTTGTTCCTCTGGCAGATTTCACAAGACTGAACATACTCTTGGATCCTCTTTCTCATTCCTTCCCAATACACTACCCCAGCAATCCTTTTGTATGTTCTGAAATAACCAGAATGCCCTCCTACAGCTGTGTCATGGAATTCACTGAGTAGCCAAGCAATCCTAGGAGAATTCTTGGGAACTACTATCCTGCCCTCATGATACAACCTACCTCCTTTCATTTGAAACCCTTTCTGGCTCTGTGGATCATTAAGTAACCCTTGAATGACACCCTTCAGCTTGACATCTTTCTGCACTTCTTCCTCTAACCCTTCCCAAGCCTCACTCTGGATAGTAATGATGTGTCCATACTGCATCTGCCTGGACAATGAATCTGCTGCATTATTCTCTTTTCCTGGCTTGTATTTTACCTCAAAGTCATATCCTAGCAGCTTAGACAACCACTTCTGCTGCTCTTCTCCCATAATCCTTTGCTCAGTGATATGCTTCAAGCTCTTTTGATCAGTATGGACCTTGAAATGCCTTCCAAGAAGGTAAGGTCTCCATTTCTGAATTGCTATTACGATTGCCATCAGTTCTCTTTCATACACTGATTTGTTTTGAGCTTTGTCAGATAATGTTTGACTCATATAGGACACTGGCCTCCCTTCTTGCATCAGAACAGCCCCTATTCCTTTTCCAGATGCATCAGTTTCCACAGTAAATTCCTTACTGAAATCTGGCATGGCCAAAACAGGGACAGTTGTCATTGCTAGCTTCAACTCTTCAAAGGCTGCCTGTGCTTCAGCATTCCATAGGAACCCATCCTTCTTAAGCAATTGGGTTAAAGGCCAAGCTATCTTTCCATAGCCTTTCACAAACTTCCTATAGTAGCCAGTGAGACCAAGGAATCCTCTCAATCCCTTTAGATTTTGAGGAACAGGCCATCTAACCATGTCTTCAACCTTCCTTGGGTCTGCTGATACCCCATGCCCAGAGATGATATGCCCTAAATACTCTATTTCTCCCTGTCCAAAAGAGCATTTCTTTTGGTTTGCAAATAGACTATTTTTTTGCAACACTTCCAAGATAACTGTGAGGTGCAGCTTATGATCTTCTTTGTTTCTACTATAAATCAATATGTCATCAAAGAAGACTAGGCAGAACTTCCTTAAGTAAGGTCTCAACACTTCATTCATTAATGATTGGAATGTTGAGGGAGCATTTGACAATCCAAAGGGCATTACTAAGTATTCATAATGCCCCTCATGAGTCCTAAAAGCAGTTTTGATCACATCTTCCTCTCTCATTCTAATCTGATGGTATCCTGACTTTAAATCCAGCTTAGAGAAGATTACAGCCCCACCCAACTCATCCAGCAGTTCTTCAATCACAGGGATGGGAAATTTGTTAGGTATAGTCACTTTGTTTAAAGCCCTATAGTCAGTACAGAACCTCCATCCACCATCCTTCTTCTTGACCAGTAAAACAGGGCTAGAATATGGACTGGTGCTATGCCTAATGATCCCTGCTTGCAGCATCTCTCCAACTATCTTCTCTATCTCATTCTTTTGGTAGAATGGATATCTGTAGGGTCTCAGATTTGGTATAGCAGCTCCAGGTTTTAATGTAATAGCATGATCATGCCCTCTCTTTGGAGGGAGCCCTGTTGGTAGATCAAAGACATCAGCAAACTCCTTTATCACCAAATCCCACTCTCCTAACTCCCCTGAATGGCAGTCATTCAGAATGGCCTGGACCATGTATCCCATTCCTTCATTGTCCAAAGCTTTGACCAGAGCCTTCATGGAGGTTTGTCTGGTGCTCAAAGCAGGATCTCCATGGATACAATGCTTCTGGCCCTGGTGGTTCCATGTCAAGCACAGATTCCCAAAATTGGCTTCAATATCTCCCAAACTGGCCAGCCAATCTGTAATACGGTGAACTGACTTTTTATAATCGAAAAATGTTGCGGTTAAGCATGAGTCGCCACCGACTTTTATTTTATCCAAACAGATTCGGAAAGGCAAAAAGAAACAGAAAAAAACCTTTTAAAAGAAATCTAAGTTCGGGGGGTAATTTATGCAAAGGGAAGGTGTAAGGCACCCTTTGCATCCATGGTTTTCCATGGGCTCTTAATTGCTTTGCTTGCTCGTTTGTTTAGAAAATGTAGACGAAAGAGATAGGGACTTTAGCTTGTGAATAAGCGTTGCCCTTTTGAAAAATTATGAGAAAGAATATAATAAAAAGGTTTGAGCATTGCAAGGCAATTAGGGGCAATTACCTTAAACTCAGATGATAGGTCTCTTTTTAGCCTTTCAGAATGAAAGGGTCAATCCTTGCCATAAGAGGGCAGGAAGCCTTTCGTTTGGAGGTTGAAGGGTCATCGAAGCATCCTTTGCCATAAGACTGTCCCATGCCATAGAAGGGCAGGTAGTCTAAGGCAAGGATCAGAATAAGCCATTTCGTAGGCAGCCAGAAGATACCTCAGCCTTTTTCCGTAGGCAACATCCGAGGGTCGAGGTCATTTGTGTATCGAAGGCAGCATCATTAGGGTCGTGACCTTTTTATCGAGGCAACATGGCTGAGGTATCCTCGAATTCGAGGGTCGTGGCTTATTCTGCAAAAAACACAAAGGCAACAGGCAACAAGGCAACAGGCAACAGAGAGGGTTACCCAAAAAGCGTGCGTGTGTGCATCAATCACGTGATTCGATTCGGATATTTATCTTTTAATTAATTATTCTAAGTCAGTTTAAGGTTGCCACTCCCTACTTTACTAACCACGCAGTACATAATAATATAAAGCAGTAAAGGGGCGGGAAATTGTAACCAGTGGATCCCTTATCAGGGTTTGATACAAGTAATAATAATAATAATAAAAAATAGGGTTCGGGGTTACCAATAACGTAGCTTTGGCAATCGCCAACCCTGAAAAGGCAAACAAAATAAAAATGGGGTGAGTGTATGGCTAATTCAGAGGCGAACATCTTTAACCCTAAAATAAGAAGGTAAAAAGAAATTAAAATAATGAATAAATAACGAAAAGGTACTTAGCTTCGATCGGAAGGTTGATGGGCAGAGGTTTGCCTCGAGCCTTATGTATTGAACCTGATCATTAGAGAATTGACAAAAATATAAGTGTAGGAGGAGTTCTATAGACGAGGAAATTAAACATTAATCACATAAAATAAATGACAATAATCATAAAAGGAAGGTTTAGAACTTAACTTCGTTCTTTTGATAAGGCGCGTAGTCGGAGCGCATCTAAGAATAACCCTGAAGACCCTGAAACAAACACACAAAGAAATCTTTTCAGTGTATGACTGATTCTCGCGAACCCTGATTAGGGTATAAGTTAGTCATGGTTAATAGAATAAATAAAATCAATTTAATTAATTATTGTCTTCCCCGCCTAATTAATTAAATCGGATAAAGAAAATAACATCAAGCACAAGAACATTTCTTATGAGTTTTTTGGAGTTTAAATAATATATATATGAATTTTTGAATAATATAAACATAATAAATATAATTAAATTAGATAAATATGATTTAAGATGAAAGAATCATTAAAAATAAATAGATAAGAAAATAAGATAAATAAATGAAATAAGTATAATATAAATTTAATAAATAATTGAAATAATAAAAGAGTAAAAAAATATAAAAGAAACATTTGTAATTAAATAAAAATAAATAAAATAAAAATAAAA
This sequence comes from Vicia villosa, assembly GCF_029867415.1. Classification (NCBI taxonomy): domain Eukaryota; kingdom Viridiplantae; phylum Streptophyta; class Magnoliopsida; order Fabales; family Fabaceae; genus Vicia; species Vicia villosa. Next base: position 3,039,727 of record NC_081185.1, read on the forward strand.
TTAGAAAGAGAGACTTAGCTTGGGCGCTCGGATCAGGTGTTGTCGGCCTGTGATAGTCTATGATGGACTAGCATACTCTGGCCCTTTTGATCTGGAGACATCCTCATCAAACGGTGGAGCGTTGAGGTTGTATGATAGTCACTCGTGTGGGTGTGGCATGGGATCTGCAGTGAGAGTCTTTTGAAGAAGAAAATTAAAATAAACGTCGTGAGACTGGATCGAACCAGCGTCCTCACGAATGAAAGCCTTAAACGCGCTTCCTGCTCCACTGAGCCAATTCTCGTTCGCTGTCAAAGGGATATCCAACAATCGTTATATAATAAACAAACAATTAAAATTTAAAACGCACAGCCTTCGCGCCCAGGCACCGTCTTCTACCCTTGCGTTTTTCTGCAACAGAACACATCTTTGGCAACGGTTTTGGCTGCGTGGCCGTAGACCTCCCATGCTAAAACCTGCATATTAACATCAAATAATACCAAACAATGGCATATACCAACAATATGCAACCTCACGAATCCAGTAGAGGCATTAATTTGGTCTAAAATTGTGTGGAACTCTAATTCCCCAAATTCACGAAGATGAACCCTAGCCATGGCGCATCTTGATTTCGTGACTTTCTGAGAGCGATTCTTGATGTTTGGAACGTTTGTGATGATCGGAGAAGCTTCAGAGATGGTCCAGGAACGCAATTCGACCTTCAAAACCCTTTGAATTTTACCAAATTTTCGAAACCGGATTCCTTTTTTTCTTGGCTATTTTGAGGCTTTTGTGAGAGTTCTTGGTGTGCAATCCTTGTCCGAAAAATCCACCCCTTGGCTTGCTGAATGATCAGGTTTATATATGGGCTTGACTTAGGTTATCAAAATTGGTTTAAATCTTCTTGAATCAAGTAATGGAGATTTGATTGAAAATATGGTTTAAAAATTTCTATAATTGACATAATTTCAATCCAATGTCATCAATGATATTTTTGCACCAATTTGGAGTGAAATATATGAGATTTAATTGATTGAATAATAAATCCAAAACAATCTTTTGCATTTCTTTTTAAAACATTTGATTAAATTGATTATTATTATTATTTTTTTTTTTAATGAATAAAAATTCATATAAAATCAAATAATCATCAATAATTCGTGGCCTTGGGTATGGACCCCATTGGTAACTTGAGGTGAGGATTCTTTGAATCATATGAGAGGTTATGAAGTCCACTTGAATTGTCAGAACTTGATTTTACTTAGAAAATATCAAAACCCTAGTTTGAGGGTTGTTGTTTTAGGAGAGTGTTCAATCAGTCAAAGCTTGAGCTTTGTATCTTGATTTGAATTTGAACAAGAGAAATACTATGGACAAATTTTGGGGTATGACAGCTGCCCCTGTTCAATTTTCTTAAACCTGAAGATGTAGAGTGGTATGTATGCCAGTCGGTATCTGAAGGTTGAAGAGGATTGAACACTAGAATACCCTGGAATTTGCCCTAGCTGATGATGAAGGGACTTTTGTCGGAGATGGGCTTAAAGATGCCATCCAGGCCTTGAGAGAAAAGTTTATTGGAGATGGGCTTAAGGGTGCCATCCAGATGTTGGGAGTATGAAGTGAATTGATTGTAGTGACTCCATTATTGTATTGTCGTGACTCGATTGTCGTGACTTTATCGTCGTGACTCCATTGCCATGATTATTTCTGAACTAAATACCAGGATTAGATATGTGACTTAATCGTTATGACTCCATTGTCGTGACTTCGTTGTGGTGATCGTGACTCAGTTGTCGCGATTCCATCATCGTGACTCAGTTGTCGTGATTCCTTTATCGTGACTCGGTTGTCGTGATTCCAACATCGTGACTCAGTTGTCGTGATTCCATCATCGTGGCTCAGTTGTCGTGATTCCTTTATCGTGACTCAGTTGTCGTGATTCCTTTATCGTGACTCAGTTGTCGTGATTCCTTTATCGTGACTTAGTTGTCGTGATTCCTTTATCGTGACTCAGTTGTCTTGATTCCTTTATCGTGACTCAGTTGTCGTGATTCCCTTATCGTGACTCAGTTGTCGTGATTCCTTTATCGTGACTCGGTTGTCTTGATTCCTTTATCGTGACTCAGTTGTCGTGATTCATTTATCGTGACTCAGTTGTCGTGGTCTTTTTTGATTTGCGTGTTGTGATGAAGTCTGTTTCTTTCTTTGATTGTTTCAGCACCATTCGTGGTGGCCAAATTAGGTCTTGGAGAGATGATCGTGTCAGTACCATTCATAGTAACTGAATTAGATCGTAGATATTGTTTATCTGCTTGTACTTATGTCCTGAAAAAAGGTAGAGTTAGTCTTTATGCAATATTATGATGCATGTGTTATGAGTTTCTCAAAATAAATGAGAAACTTGTAGATGAGATAATGTATGCAATGTATGAACATGTTTATGATATATGATTGATTGAGAAAATAAATCTCTGCATCATTGTGATTTTGATATATGATCTTTTTTTTGAAGATGCTCAGCTGGGGATTTATGATTTTGCTTGGGGATGACCAGTAACTTGATGTACCCTGATTGAGAATAAAAGACATTAGTACACCATGTTGGAGAAGAGCAAAGTGTTTGGAGAACCGGTAGTGTTGAAGATATAAACTCTGTTGGGGAGCCATGTCTTTGTCGGGGCAAGAGTATTTGAAGATATCTTCTTAGTGATTACTTTGTGGGGATATGATCTTGTGAACCTGGCTCTGTGAGGAGGCATGGATGGAAGGTGCCCCCAGTATTATAGTAACCACCATTCCTGGATTTGATTAGGACACACCACTGAGTGTTGATCAAGATGTCCAACTGGACTTGCATAAATTTTCTCCTGCTAGCAGGAACTTTGGAAAGATTCACCTTGCGAGGATTTTATGAGATGTGTGCTACGAGCGACATGCCCTTAATAATCATTAACTTAAGATGATGCTCCCGATTGTTTTGGCATCCTTGAGAGATTCTCGGAATCTTGGCTTGATTGCCCCAGATTGACCGGGAAATAGTTTGAAACCCACTTGGGATGCATGCCTTTGATTGTTTGGCATTTGAGAGATTCTTGGAATCTTGGCTGGATTGCCCCAGATTGATTGGGAGAAACGTGTCATGCCCCTTGTATACGTAGGAGACATTGCTTCTTGGGGTAATATTGTCTGTCGGGATAACTTTCAGTCATTAGTTGTTTCATGTGCAAATTCTTTCTGATGCTAACACTTGAAATTATGTAGCAGAATATGTTTAATAATGAATTCATGAGATGCAATGCATACGTTTGTCTTGAGTTTTTTTGAAAAACATTAAAACCAAAGATGTAAACGCCTGATGTTTGTAAAAAACATGATATTCGTAAAAACATGATATTTGTAACAACGTGATGTTTGTAGAAACAGATATCAACTTAGCATTTGTAGTAAACCTTAAGGCGTCAGGATACCTTTTCGGTGACAGTATGCTTTCGAACTAACCATGCTTCAGTTAGGACTTTTAAGGGTTGTAACGTGGCTTGGTTCACGGTTTACGAAACAAAGGATAATGGCTCAAATTTTATTGTACCCACCCCTCTTCGTGATGATCTTCAGTCCTAAGCTCTGTCAATTCAACTTATGCATTCGGGTTTCAAGAGACTTTGGATTTTCCCCTTTGACAACGATGATGGTTCACATGTAAAGAGAACTTTTGAGATGGCAGTCACTTCTTCCTTTTGGTAGTCACAACTTTGAATTGTTCAAGAATTTATTGACTTCTTTTTCATCTTTTTGATATCCCTAACTTTTGCCTGAACTGTCTCTTTTGAGCTTACAGTCAGCGGGATGCCTTGATTTTTTGCATAAGTCGTCTTTTGATTTTTGACTTAGCATGCTTTTCTTTGTATATATGTTTTTTTCACTTTTTCATTTTTCCTTTTTGAAAGATACTGACTGCCTTGTTTGATGATTGATGAACCGTCATTGTCTTTCGATTGACATTTCTGATACTTCTTTGATGTGTGTAGATGAACACTGGTGTTTGAAACCTTTACTGGAAGGTGTACTGAATGATTCTCTTAAAATAGAATGCACAGCCAAATTAACTGAGAACTACCCTGCCCCAGTTTATGATCAAGGTTTTGAATTATTCAAGAAAGAAAACTCCTACAACTTAGGCTCAAAAGAAAGGGTTGACGAGGGATTAACATCCTTATATCTCCACTGTTTAGGAATTAAAACAATGCCTGTACATCATCAGCATAGTCTGTTCAAAAGCATACTGTATGAGGTTGCGGTATCGTTTTTGTCATCCTCCCTCGAAAGGCATACAGCTTTAACAGGAGTTGAATATCACAAAACATATGCAAAGTAGAGACATAATTTAAAATGAGTGATAGCGAAATAAATTATTCAAGACAAATATATGCAATGCACTGATGATGATTATTAAAACAGATAATGTCTATCATGAGTCAAATGTTTAAACAAACAGGAAAGAACTTGCAAATGAAAGTAGATCTAATGATCCAAAAGTTCGTCCGTCGAGACGTCAATCAATCTTGTCATGACTAGGCATAGGAGCGGTGATCACCACAGGGGTTTCAGGGGGGTTGGATTTGATTTCCCCGTCATTGATCAGATCTTGAATCTTATTCTTTAATGTCCAGCAATTGTTTGTGTAATGTCCAAGAATGTTGGAATGGTACGCGCACCTCGCATTGGGTTTATAGTCAGGAATGTAGGTGTTAGAATTCGTTGGCTCGATTGCCCTGAGTGTCTGGATCAAATGAGTGAATTGATTGTTGTGACTCAGTTGTCGTGATTCCATTATCGTGACTCAGTTGTCATGATTCCATTATCGTGACTCAGTTGTCGTGACTTTGTTGTCGTGACTCAGTTGTCGTGATTCTATTATCGTGACTCAATTGTCGTGATTCCATTATCGTGACTCAGTTGTCGTGACTTTGTTGTCGTGACTCAGTTGTCATGATTCCATTATCGTGACTCAGTTGTCGTGACTCAGTTGTCATGATTCCATTATCGTGACTCAGTTGTCGTGACTCAGTTGTCGTGACTTTGTTGTCGTGGAAATGCCCCAGCGGGTAGGTTGTGTTTATTACGACCCTTCGGGTTGTGCACAATATTAGCCATAAGAGATTCCTCAGGTAAGTTGAAGTCAATGATCTGGTCGTCGATTAAATCTTGGATCTTATGCTTCAATGGTCCACAATCCTCTATGTCATGGCCAGGACTTTTCGAATGATAAGCACATCTCGCATGGTACTTATACCCAGGAGCAGGATTTTTAGGGATTGTATATGAAGGTAATAAGATTATCAAGTTCTGGTTGAGCAGTTGTTGCAGAACTTGAGACATCGGCATGTGCAACGGAGTGAATAATCGCTTGGGTTTGGATTTCCATTTACCTTGACCATCTTGTTGCCTATGTTGATCCTCCTCCTTCTCGATCAGAAGTGCCTTTAGTTCTTCTTGCCCCTTGGCCAAGTTAAAGATCATCTCTTGGAATTGGTTGTTCTGAGCTTGGAGATTTTTGATAGATTGTTCAAGGTCCATGATGCTGAAATAAACAGCGAGGGAGGATGAGAGACCTATTGTAAGAAACCTGTTTATGCGATGTTATGAATGCAAATGCAATATTTTCAAGGATCTTCAGGAATTTAGTTAGCAACTTTAGAAGATGATTTTGTCGCGCCTTTGTCTGAAGAAATATGAACTTTGTCTTTGAACGTCTTTCTTTGAGAATCAAGCTCACCATATCGAGTGGGTCATCGCCTCTGATTCGGGACACTTCTGAATTTGAAGATACATGGCTAGAGAAAAATAAATCCTCTTGCCCCTTGATAGGTACTGAGTCTTTGAATTGGAAGGCATGCGGCTTGAGGAAAATAAATCCTCTTGCCCCTTGATTAGGAATTCAGTCCTTGATAGGAGTCCCTGAAATTGTGCGCCCTAAATCCCTAAGATCCTTGAAAGGGTTAGTTAAATCATGTTATGCTTATGATGTCATGATGTCATGCGAATGCAGTTCATTAGGCATAATGTGAGATAGTAAGGACAAACAAGTCCTTTCAACAAAACCTGCGAGGAAACGAAGGTTAGTAGTAAACACAAACAAGTCACGCAAGTCACACAATTTTTGGCTTAAGGCTTGCATGGAGTCTGATCAGGTGTCCTTCCCAAAGGTATTTCTATAGATAAGGAGATTTCAGCAACGGGTTCTACCAAGTGACTCAGAATTGTCGACCCTCCTAAAGCACCCTCGAACATGATACATACATACCATGCAATGATACTTTGAGAAAGAGCCTATCTGAGCTGTAGTATCGGGTAGCGACTATGCTCTCAACATACATCAAGAGTAGTCCCCCCACTACGTTCCTAAAAGCCAGGATGGGTTAAAGGTAACTAACGGTCCTTGAGCTCCGACTCACCCACAGGTATCCACACGAACCTCCCTCATACAAGAGAAGCATGTAAACACCCATAGAGGCCTAACTCAAGCGTGAACTCTCATATTGACCAATCCCAAGCATACACAAGGGAGGTCGCCATGACTATGCCACTTCCTATCTTAGATGTACTTGAATCCGGGAATAGGATTCGTCCTTCAATTAATTCCCAAAACGCCCCTGAAAAATAAAACAAACAAAGCAAACAATAGAAAACATTTAAGGTGAATCCTAAACTTTTAAGGTAACCCCTCTTTTATTCGAAAGTATCCCCAGCAGAGTCGCCAGTTCTGTAATACGGTGAACTGACTTTTTATAATCGAAAAATGTTGCGGTTAAGCATGAGTCGCCACCGACTTTTATTTTATCCAAACAGATTCGGAAAGGCAAAAAGAAACAGAAAAAAACCTTTTAAAAGAAATCTAAGTTCGGGGGGTAATTTATGCAAAGGGAAGGTGTAAGGCACCCTTTGCATCCATGGTTTTCCATGGGCTCTTAATTGCTTTGCTTGCTCGTTTGTTTAGAAAATGTAGACGAAAGAGATAGGGACTTTAGCTTGTGAATAAGCGTTGCCCTTTTGAAAAATTATGAGAAAGAATATAATAAAAAGGTTTGAGCATTGCAAGGCAATTAGGGGCAATTACCTTAAACTCAGATGATAGGTCTCTTTTTAGCCTTTCAGAATGAAAGGGTCAATCCTTGCCATAAGAGGGCAGGAAGCCTTTCGTTTGGAGGTTGAAGGGTCATCGAAGCATCCTTTGCCATAAGACTGTCCCATGCCATAGAAGGGCAGGTAGTCTAAGGCAAGGATCAGAATAAGCCATTTCGTAGGCAGCCAGAAGATACCTCAGCCTTTTTCCGTAGGCAACATCCGAGGGTCGAGGTCATTTGTGTATCGAAGGCAGCATCATTAGGGTCGTGACCTTTTTATCGAGGCAACATGGCTGAGGTATCCTCGAATTCGAGGGTCGTGGCTTATTCTGCAAAAAACACAAAGGCAACAGGCAACAAGGCAACAGGCAACAGAGAGGGTTACCCAAAAAGCGTGCGTGTGTGCATCAATCACGTGATTCGATTCGGATATTTATCTTTTAATTAATTATTCTAAGTCAGTTTAAGGTTGCCACTCCCTACTTTACTAACCACGCAGTACATAATAATATAAAGCAGTAAAGGGGCGGGAAATTGTAACCAGTGGATCCCTTATCAGGGTTTGATACAAGTAATAATAATAATAATAAAAAATAGGGTTCGGGGTTACCAATAACGTAGCTTTGGCAATCGCCAACCCTGAAAAGGCAAACAAAATAAAAATGGGGTGAGTGTATGGCTAATTCAGAGGCGAACATCTTTAACCCTAAAATAAGAAGGTAAAAAGAAATTAAAATAATGAATAAATAACGAAAAGGTACTTAGCTTCGATCGGAAGGTTGATGGGCAGAGGTTTGCCTCGAGCCTTATGTATTGAACCTGATCATTAGAGAATTGACAAAAATATAAGTGTAGGAGGAGTTCTATAGACGAGGAAATTAAACATTAATCACATAAAATAAATGACAATAATCATAAAAGGAAGGTTTAGAACTTAACTTCGTTCTTTTGATAAGGCGCGTAGTCGGAGCGCATCTAAGAATAACCCTGAAGACCCTGAAACAAACACACAAAGAAATCTTTTCAGTGTATGACTGATTCTCGCGAACCCTGATTAGGGTATAAGTTAGTCATGGTTAATAGAATAAATAAAATCAATTTAATTAATTATTGTCTTCCCCGCCTAATTAATTAAATCGGATAAAGAAAATAACATCAAGCACAAGAACATTTCTTATGAGTTTTTTGGAGTTTAAATAATATATATATGAATTTTTGAATAATATAAACATAATAAATATAATTAAATTAGATAAATATGATTTAAGATGAAAGAATCATTAAAAATAAATAGATAAGAAAATAAGATAAATAAATGAAATAAGTATAATATAAATTTAATAAATAATTGAAATAATAAAAGAGTAAAAAAATATAAAAGAAACATTTGTAATTAAATAAAAATAAATAAAATAAAAATAAAATTAGAAAGAGAGACTTAGCTTGGGCGCTCGGATCAGGTGTTGTCGGCCTGTGATAGTCTATGATGGACTAGCATACTCTGGCCCTTTTGATCTGGAGACATCCTCATCAAACGGTGGAGCGTTGAGGTTGTATGATAGTCACTCGTGTGGGTGTGGCATGGGATCTGCAGTGAGAGTCTTTTGAAGAAGAAAATTAAAATAAACGTCGTGAGACTGGATCGAACCAGCGTCCTCACGAATGAAAGCCTTAAACGCGCTTCCTGCTCCACTGAGCCAATTCTCGTTCGCTGTCAAAGGGATATCCAACAATCGTTATATAATAAACAAACAATTAAAATTTAAAACGCACAGCCTTCGCGCCCAGGCACCGTCTTCTACCCTTGCGTTTTTCTGCAACAGAACACATCTTTGGCAACGGTTTTGGCTGCGTGGCCGTAGACCTCCCATGCTAAAACCTGCATATTAACATCAAATAATACCAAACAATGGCATATACCAACAATATGCAACCTCACGAATCCAGTAGAGGCATTAATTTGGTCTAAAATTGTGTGGAACTCTAATTCCCCAAATTCACGAAGATGAACCCTAGCCATGGCGCATCTTGATTTCGTGACTTTCTGAGAGCGATTCTTGATGTTTGGAACGTTTGTGATGATCGGAGAAGCTTCAGAGATGGTCCAGGAACGCAATTCGACCTTCAAAACCCTTTGAATTTTACCAAATTTTCGAAACCGGATTCCTTTTTTTCTTGGCTATTTTGAGGCTTTTGTGAGAGTTCTTGGTGTGCAATCCTTGTCCGAAAAATCCACCCCTTGGCTTGCTGAATGATCAGGTTTATATATGGGCTTGACTTAGGTTATCAAAATTGGTTTAAATCTTCTTGAATCAAGTAATGGAGATTTGATTGAAAATATGGTTTAAAAATTTCTATAATTGACATAATTTCAATCCAATGTCATCAATGATATTTTTGCACCAATTTGGAGTGAAATATATGAGATTTAATTGATTGAATAATAAATCCAAAACAATCTTTTGCATTTCTTTTTAAAACATTTGATTAAATTGATTATTATTATTATTTTTTTTTTTAATGAATAAAAATTCATATAAAATCAAATAATCATCAATAATTCGTGGCCTTGGGTATGGACCCCATTGGTAACTTGAGGTGAGGATTCTTTGAATCATATGAGAGGTTATGAAGTCCACTTGAATTGTCAGAACTTGATTTTACTTAGAAAATATCAAAACCCTAGTTTGAGGGTTGTTGTTTTAGGAGAGTGTTCAATCAGTCAAAGCTTGAGCTTTGTATCTTGATTTGAATTTGAACAAGAGAAATACTATGGACAAATTTTGGGGTATGACACAATCCATTCCCAGCACTAAGTCAGTTCCACCAAGTTCCATTAGAAAGAAATGCTGATTGAACTCAACTCCCTGCACTTTGAAGTTCAATCCTTCACAAATCCCTTCATACCTCACCTTCTCTCCATTCCCTACTTCAATGACATAAGGAGGTGTCTCCTTCAACTCTAATCCCATTAACTTGACTATCCTTGCATCTATAAAGTTGCTGGTAGCTCCAGAGTCAATTAGTGTCACCATCTTCTGCCCTTGCACAATGGTCCAAACCTTGAAAGATTTATTGGAAGTAAATCCTTGCTGACTCTGCAAAGATAGTTGTAAGGTTTTGAATTCAGATTCACTTTCCTCCACTCCTTCTGTCTGAATACCAATACCTTCTACCTCCTCATCACTGCTTTCTTCACATAGTTTTAGACTCATGTGTCTATACTTACACACATGCTCTCTACTCCATTTCTCCCCACATTTGAAGCACAAACCCTTCTTGCTTCTTTCTTCTAGCTCAGCTGGATTCAATCTTTTTCCTTTGTATTTCTCACTGCTCCCACCTGTTTTCTCCCCCTCCTTCTTGTGCCCTCCAACATCAGCAGGATCTCTGATCCTTAAAGGCCCTCCTCTATCCCTCCAAGAGCTCCCTTTCTTCTGCACTACTTCATTCTTCTCCTCTATTAAAAGAGCTCTGTCCATCAGTTCAGCAAGATTCTGGCTCTCATACAGCTTCAGTTCAGCCTGTATATCTTCCTTGAGTCCATTCATGAAGATTGAGTCTAGCATAACTCTCTCCTCTCTTCTCAAAGGTGCTACCATCATCTCGAATTTTTCCATGTACTCTACTACTGTCCCCTTCTGTCTCAAGCTCAGCAATGGTCCCATCGGGTTATGCAACAACCCCGGTTGGAAACGCTTCATGACTGACACCTTAAACTCCTCCCAAGTCCTTAAAGGAGCTTGTTCCTCCCACCACTGGTACCAATTAAGTGCTTTTTCTTCCAACGCTAGCACCACAGCATCCAATTTGTCACGAGTTCGTACTCCATTCAACGGGAAATAACGTTCAACTCGCACCAACCATCCATATGCATCCTCACCCTTGAACACTGGAATCTCCAGCCTCCGTCTACTTCCTCCACCTCGCCATCCATTTCCACCACCATTTCGCCTGTTCCGATGACGTGAGTCACGTGACCACGCACTCCCTTCGCTTTCTTCACCATCGGATCCTTCTTGTTGACCCGGACGCTCCTGGATCAACTGTCTTATCTGCTCTACCGTCACTTGAGGTCGTTCTTGTTGTTCCGTAACCATCTGTCTGATTTGCTCGATGGTTCCTTCAAAATGGGTCATTCTCTGTTCTATGGTGTCCACACGATTCTCCATGATGCCACGCGTTACCACCATTCACAGTGCAGCTGGAAGAGAACCAAGGCTCTAGATACCAAATTGATAGATCTCAATTTAATATCTAAATGCAGTAAAGCAATGAAACAGTAGAAAAAGCTGAAGACTGATTATTAGAAAATAAAGGGCTAGAGTTCATATGGGATCTAGCTTACAATCAGTCAGATCTAGCTTTCTAAAAGCAGAAAATAGCAGAATAGCCGTCAATGAAAGGAATATAATGTAGGCACTTATAGAGGCCTTATCTCTCCTAGGGTAGAGTGTACTACTCAAATTCTGCCTGCCCTAAATGATTGCTAAACCAATCATTATATAGTAGTACTAGGAATTTATTAACCATTCACTGGCTGCCAGCTGTTATGACAGTTGTCAGCCCATGTGCAGCACAATCTAGTGAAGATTCTTCTCTCTCCCCTTCCCACTAAATCGTTTCCTCACATAAACTTTGCCAAATCTATCAGTTTATTTCCATCTTCGATCGATACTGCTACTGCCAACGGCATTACGCGAGATTCACGGACACACACGACCATGGCTGAAAGGGGAAGGTTTGTTCCAAAAATTTGTTTAATTCCTTGATCTTAAACTGTTCTTCTGCTTCTCCAATATTGGGTTTTCATGTAATGTGTTTGTATAATGTCTATAACGCAACCTGATAATCATATTGTATTTGAAGAAGACAGTAATATCCGTGTAAAAAGTGATACGGGATATCGAAGTGGTTGTTTGTTAAAATGCAGGGTGAAAGAAGGAAGCTGCGATGAGGATGATTCCCAGGAAAGGAAAATACCTAGGAAACGCACAAGGAGCTTTGTTTTGAAGCAAATGTTGGAGGAGATCGCCAGGAACAAGAAAAAAAGCAAACTTAAAGGTAAAGACGGTCAAGGAGAGATGCCATCATCTGCATCCCAAAGGTACTTAACTTATGATTTTTAATAACATGAAAACCAATTTCTCCTTGCCATTTCTTGTTGAGTAGGATCCAGGTATGTTGTGACCATTAAGTGTTTTATTGGACTCACTACCAGGAAACATAGTCTGCATGAGGATACTTCAAAAATTAGGAAGGAAAAAGGCACCATGGAGAAAGGAAAAAGGAAATGTGAGGTAAGTGGTGAGGTAGAGAAAGGGAATCTTAAAAGAGAAGGATGTGCTGAAGGTGGTGTTGGTTGCAGCAACACACATAAGGGTAAGAACATGGAGTCTTCGGACCTCCACGACATTCAAAGAGACGAGCATGAATACACAACTATATCATCGGATAGCGAGAGGTAAATCATATGTGTACTGGAATTGTGTTGAAGTAACTGCATAAGCAATCGTTTGACCTTTTTATACATTGTGTTCGTATGAAGCGCCGACACGCCATTCAGAAGGCGTGTCGCCGCGTCTGACATGGATACTCTCACGACACGCGTACGACACGTACATTGCATTGTTATATTAATATATAAAATATGTTCTTGCCGTGTCCGTGTCCTATGTTTTCTGTATTAGCGGAGTCCTCGTGTCCGATGATATGTCCCGTGTCCGAGTCCGGGATTCATGTTAATTGTGATTTTGTTTCAGTGTCAGGGTGTATAGCCCTATAATTGTGGATCAGGACGAAGAGATGTGGACGCAAGAAGTAGTTGATGTGAAGAGGACGCGGAGTAATGTTATGGTAGGAAATGAAAAAATTTGATCTGTTGTATTATTGCAATTGTGTTTGAATTGTATTGAAGCTGATAATGATTTCTACTTAATTTGCAGCAACTTCCAGCCAAGGTCATCAACAGCTGCCAGATGCGAGACTTATCAAATATTGAGCTCTATGACTGTGACAATAATGAACCCTATGACTGTGTGATTAAGAAGAATTCGACGAAGAAGGAGTGTTATTTGTGTGGTGCTTGGTTTGCCTATATAAGGCATGCTGAGGTGCAGGTTGGTGACAAACTTCGCTTTTGCATCCGTTACCCACCTGTTGACCAAATTATGGTTTATGTTGAGCGTAGGGGTGATACCGCAGGAGGACATTGAAAGGATCCGTCGTGAATGAATTGCTGCAGAATACTCTGTTTTTTTTGTAAACTGTATGTTATGATGGGTACAGATGAATTGCTGTAGAATACTCTGTTTTTTTTGGTAAACTGTATGTTATGATGGGTGCTGAAATACTTGTAAAACATAAGCACTCATATTGAATATTTCAGGTTTTAAAAGAAAAATGTCAAAAATAGGGAGAAAAATAATGATGATTTTGATTCATATCTAACTCTCTAAAAATATTACTGCTTACATTTTCTAACATTATATGTTCAAAGAGATTTAAATTGAGTTTCAGGAACACACTGACTCTACTGAATGAATTAAATCCTAAAAAAGATCAGATAAAGAAATTTTTCTTCACTCTATTAAAAACGAAGCCTTATTTATATATTATAAGTGGAAGGCGTGTAAATAAATGAATACATTGTTTGCCCCAGTGGCTCAGCTGTTGCACTTAGTCTCCTCTCTTCCCCTCCAAGGTCTGGGGTTCGATCCCCTCCCAGGCCTTTAGATCATTTTATTTTTCAAATACATACACATACATACAGTGGAAGAAAAACAAAGGAAAAATTAATGATACTTGTCTTAATATTATTGGTGGGTCAACAAGTCAAATCATTCGGGGGTGTTGGTGTTAGTTACTCTTGGCTGCATATAAAAAACGAAGCCTTGTTTATATATTATAAGTGGAAGGCGTGAAAATAAATGAATACATCGTTTGCCCTAGTGGCTCAGCTCTTGCACTTAGTCTCCCCACTTCTCCAAGCTCTGGGGTTCGATCCCCTCCCAGGCCTTTTATTTTAGTCAATATTATGGAGCTTTTTATTTTCAACTTTTTCTTTTAACAATTTATTTACTTATACATAATTTTTATAAATAATTTAAATTTTAAAAATGCTAATTTTACATTGATAATTAATAAAAGTTTACTTTAATTATTGTTATAGAATTTAAGTTTAATTAAATTTATTAGTTACTTTATTTTATATTAATATTTTGATATTTTGATTTAGAATAAATTATTAATATATGAAATAGAATTGTGGGACCCAAAATGGATTCTTTAAAGTTGCACTATTGGAGTAAAAATTGAATAAATTGCTTGAAGATGATGGAAAACAGTAACAGTTGCAAAACAACCAATATTAGCACATGCTTCCTTGATGAAACGTTTCCCATAACACATTTACTTCTCCAACGTGATTACGTTATGCCAATAGCTGCTTTAGGATGTTTCAGCTTCCAAGAGAACGTGTGTCATTAAAGTGGTTTCAACTTTCCAAATTGTCATTCATTCCAATGTACAATCATTAAGTGTAAGAACTATTATAAATAATTTTTCACCATCTTATATTTTTCACAATCGTCACACAAAGTTGGAGCAGAAGAAGAAGAAGAAGCAGCAAGTTGCGTACATTTGAAAGTAGCGGAAAAAGAAGCAATATGGACCAAACCCAACAAGCTGGAGAAAAACAGACCGATGAAGTTGTTCAAACTGAAGTTGTGAATCAGTTACATGCAGTCGAGGTGTCTGCTCAAAGAAGAAGAAACAAGAGGAAGAGGAGGAGAATAAGAAGACGAACAAGGAGAGTAATCAAGATGGAAATCTTCGGTTCTTCGGATGAAGACGAAGCACCATACGATTGGAGCAATTTCCTTTCAGCCAGGCGGCTTCGTTTTGGTGATTAGGGTTTAGGGCATTAGGAAAATATTGTTTTCATAGTTTGTAATTTGTTTTGTTTTGTTTTTTTTTTTGATAATCAATGAATATCACAGAACATGCTCTTAAACATTTGAGTTACAGATTTCAGCCACCATATCCTATGGCCTTCACCCCCCGTATTACATATATTACATATATTCTATAGGTCTATGGAATCATAAAGTTCTGGAAATCAATTTATCAGAATACTTTATAAATCATTTCAATTAAAAATATATTGTTAAATACAGCAATGCTAAAGAATTGCAGAAATAGTCATTGAAAGCGTTTTTAAAAGAAAAGACTAATTTAAACTTTTTTCAACTTTTATTGTGCACCGAAACGTTGTTTTTTCAAGTGCATGGAAAAACAGAAAACGTGAAATAAATGCTATTGGTTAGGCATGGTTTTTTAGGCACAATCATGATTACCTGCTTATCCCTATAAGTTAAGCATATGCACTCTATTAAAAACTTACAAAAATAGGGTGAAAAATAATGATGATTTTGATTCATATCTAAGTAACTCTCTAAAAATATTACTGCTTACATTTTCTAACATTATATGTTCAAAGAGATTTAAATTGAGTTTCAGGAACACACTGACTCCACTGAATGAATTAAATCCTAAAAAAGATCAGATAAAGAAATTTGTTCTTCACTCTATTAAAAACGAAGCCTTGTTTATATATTATAAGTGGAAGGCGTGAAAATAAATGAATACATCGTTTGCCCCAGTGGCTCAGCTGTTGCACTTAGTCTCCTCTCTTCCCCTCCAAGGTCTGGGGTTCGATCCCCTCACAGGCCTTTTGTTCATTTTTTTATTTTTCAAATACATACACATACATACAGTGGAAGAAAAACAAAGGAAAAATTAATGATACTTGTCTTAATATTATTGGTGGGTCAACAAGTCAAGTTCTATTTATTAGGAATCATTGTTGGTGTTAGTTACTCTTGGCTGCATATAAAAAACGAAGCCTTGTTTATATATTATAAGTGGAAGGCGTGTAAATAAATGAATACATCGTTTGCCCCAGTGGCTCAGCTGTTGCACTTAGTCTCCTCTCTTCCCCTCCAAGGTCTGGGGTTCGATCCCCTCACAGGCCTTTTGTTCATTTTTTTTTCAAATACATACACATACATACAGTGGAAGAAAAACAAAGGAAAAATTAATGATACTTGTCTTAATATTATTGGTGGGTCAACAAGTCAAGTTCTATTTGTTAGGAATCATTGTTGGTGTTAGTTACTCTTGGCTGCATATAAAAAACGAAGCCTTGTTTATATATTATAAGTGGAAGGCGTGTAAATAAATGAATACATCGTTTGCCCCATTGGCTCAGCTGTTGCACTTAGTCTCCTCTCTTCCCCTCCAAGGTCTGGGCTTCGATCCCCTCCCAGGCCTTTTGTTCATTTTATTTTTCAAATACATATTTATTACACTTAGTCTCCTCTCTTCTCCTCCAAGGTCTGTGGTTCCCTCCCAGGCCTTTTGTTCATTTTATTTTTCAACTGCGTTTTTAAAAGAAAAGACTAATTTAAACTTTTTTACAACTTTTATTGTGAACCGAAACGTTTTTTTTTTCAAGTGCATCTCCAAAACAGAAAAGGTTAAATAAATGCTATTGGTTGGGAAATATTCGTATTGATGCTATTGGTTGGGCATGGTTTTTTAGGCACAATCATGATTAACAACATGTACAGGCTGCTTAGTAGTATCCCTATAAGTTAAGCATGCACTCCATTAAAAACTTAAAACTTCCCAACTACTGTGTGTCTCTTGAAATATTATACAAAACAATCAAACGCAATCTGACAAGATGACTCAAAGTTCTCCATTAACAATGGGCACCCCACGTAGAAGGAGTAGAAGGAATACAACAACAACTTCTACTCATTCCATTAAAATGACAGAGGAGTTCTCTGAGACCAAAAGGAAAAATTACAAAGCTGAGATTATCCTGATATCATCAAGGTAAATAACTCTTGTTTTGTTTTTAATTTTCTACTAAGTCCATCATTTTCCTGTAAACTTGCTTTAAAGAACCTTTTAACAAGTAGATAAACCTGAATCAGTTACTGTTACATAAGGAAGCAGTTAATTTTTTAAAACTATTTTGAAATCTTTCTTCAAAGATCACAAACTGGTTATAAAACCTTCCCATTAGTTTATTATTCCTTTTCTTACCATTACTAATCTGGTTTCTTAAACGATTTTGTAGTCACCAAACTACTGAATCTGAGTTTCATGAAGACCCCAACACAACAGATTACGATTCCACAGCTTCAACACCCAAGGTGGATCGTAATAAGCTGCTTAAAAAAAAATCAGCCACCGAGAGGAAATGTTGCCAGTCGAAACGTTCAATGTGTTTGGGCACAACGTCAGCCCCTCCAAAGTTCAAGAGTAAAAAAGAGGTGACTGGTAGTGGTATGCTGCAGGAAGAGCAATATTCAAGGATTAAGCGGAATCTGTTCATTACGCCTGAGGATATGGATGATCTTGATTACTATCTTAACAATCAACCCGGATGTTTGCTTGGTTATGATGGAACCCATAGTCCTTCCGATATTCCTTCGGTAAGTATTGACTAATTTTTTTAAATCAAACCTAATATAACATTATATCCATTCAATAGTTACAACAGTGTCATATTTATTTGGTGACAGTGGATGCCGATGAGTTTCAGACCCAGATCAGAAATGATGTTGGATTCCATGTGTGCGTATCTAACCGTGTACACATTTACACCTGATGATGGGAACACAGCTGAGTATGTCTTTATAATTCCCATGCTAAAACCTAATTGTAAATTTTTTTTGATCACATATATTTTGATAGCAGCTGAGTAATGACACTGCATAAATATATTCTTTGTAGTCACGAGGTTCTGGTTAAAACAAAATCAGATGTATATGCGGATAGGAAGGCACTGAAGTCTTTGATTCCTATGTCTCCTGTTGACCAAGAGGTTATATTTACATGATTTGAAATAAAAAAAATTGCTGTTGATGTAAAATGTCGACCTAATACCATTTTCATTCAACTTTCCAGATTATTAATGCGGTTGTTGACACCCAGAACTTTTTGATAAGGACGTTGGGAAAAACTCAATCGGTTTGGTATTTGCCTACAGACTTTGCGGTGATTACCTTTACCACTACTCATCCAACTATTACATTTACATTCATTCAGAATTAATTATTGACGTAAACTACATTTTCTGTTAGCAATACGCTTTGGACAACACTCATTCGGCTGAGTATGTGTGTAGTATTTATAAAGACAAATACATGACTACAACTGCTCGACATATGTCAAAGGTCATTTCCTGCTATACTTTACAAAAATAGTTGTTACATTCGAATTTGTTACCTACCACTTAATTTAGTTTTATTTTTTATAGATTTTTATTCCTATAAATGACGAAGGGATGCACTGGTACCTACTGGTAGTTGATTTTATAGAAAGGAAACTGGTTTGGTTGGACTCTTCGCCTTCGGAGGATAGGTATCATTGGAGACGCCAAGCAATTCTTAAATTGGTATGCATGTTATATAATTTGATTTACTTTTCCGAACTATTGTTTGTTTTTGATCGATTCAAATATAATATTTACTATTGTGGTAGGCACTATTTCTTGAAGAAATGTTTCTTCATGATTCTCTTGGTCGACTCTTTCCATTTTCGGATGAAGATATAGTCACAGCCTTCAACATTGTTCAAGTGATGCGCCTCCCAAGGCAGCGTCCGTATTCGTAAGCATTCTCAACGAAGAATAACCATGTTTGCCTATTTAATCAAAACTTCCTGATAATGTGAGACTAATGCATTTAAATGAATGACCATAGGAATGACTCTGGAGTGTGGGTATGTAAGTGGATGATTGAATGTACCTTCAGCTGTTCTTATGATACCGTATCTGTAAGTTGCCTTAGTGTGAATATTATTTCTCAAACGTTGTCACTCCAATTAGCTTTCGTATTCACCTAAATGTTTGTAATTATGTGCAGGTTATCAGTGCAACCAGGATGAAACTTGCACTCTACCTACTTCAATCATCAAATAATGTTTTGTTGAACGAAGTCCTGGGAAAAGCTTCAACTTATTGGGATGATCAGGTGAAGAAACACAATTTGTTGATGAAGGGATTGTTTAGCCATTATTGAAGTATTCGGGCAGAGATATGGTGGTTTTGACTTTTGATGTAATAGTTAGGATATTTTCAATGTTTTTTGGATATTATGGCATTAATTTGCTTGCTTTGGATATTATGGCGGTAATCTGCTGGCTTTGGATATTATGGCATTAATTTGCTTTTTCTGGATATTATGGCAGTAATCTGCTTGGTTCTGGATATTATGGCAGTAATCTGCTTGGTTCATCATATCATGGCATTAATCTGTTTGGTTGGAATATTATGGCATTAATCTGTTTGGTTTTGAATCTGTTTGGTTTTGAATGTGTTTTGTTATGCTATGTCGACATGGAGCGAATCCGCAACCTTCTGTACGCAAAGTTTCTTATTTTACAGTAGGCTGTAATGGAAGACCATGTGGATTGCATGGGATTGGGTTGCCTGAAAGCTTTGGACAGTAATGAGGGAGGGATTGGATCCTTATTTTTCTCAATATTTTCTCCTTCATAAATTTGTCTCTATCTCTCTAATATTTTCTCTCACTTATTTTTTTATATATAATAGTTTTATTAATGTTTATTATTATTATTATTACACTTATTTTGTGAAGGAGAGAGATCTATGAAAGAAGATGATCCAAATTTCAAAGCCAGTAATGAGTGTGGTTTTTTTTGTATAAAATTATTATAAATTGTAATAGAGCTATTTTTTAAATATTTAATGATGAATACTTGTTATTGTAATTGTGTGTATTTATGGGTGATATATAGTTATTATTATTATTATTATTATTAGTATTATTATTATTACTATTATTATTATTATTATTATTAGTATTATTATTACTATTATTATTATTATTATTAGTATTATTATTATATTAATATTATTATTATTATTAGTATTATTATTACTATTATTATTATTAGTATTATTATTATTAGTATTATTATTATTATTATTATTATTATTATTATTATTAGTATTATTATTATTATTATTATTATTATTATTATTATTATTAGTATTATTAGTATTGTTATTATTATTATTATTATTATTATTATTATTATTAGTATTATTATTATTATTATTATTATTATTATTATTATTATTATTATTATTAGTATTGTTATTATTATTATTATTATTATTATTATTATTATTAGTATTATTAGTATTATTATTATTATTATTATTATTATTATTATTATTGTAGGAACCCAACAATTAGGTTTGGCCCAAGTGGTAATTAACAGGTGTAACCTCCAATCAGTACGGGGAAGTAAAACGACTACACTTTGAGTTATGCTTTCTTGAAACGAAAAGCACATTTGTCAAACAAAACGCACGAGTGGGTTGAACAGCACAATCACTTGAGTTTTGCTGCATGCCAAAGAAGATGACCGGAGGTAGAAAACCCTGCAACGGATGGATATCCGACGACGACATGGAAATCAGGTACTTTCTTTCCCCGTTTGCCTATGAATAATGATCGGTTTGTTAAACTTTCAAAATTCTTAGTCGAAGTGTTGTTTTTAGAAGGGTAGAGATCCATGTATTCGATAAAGGCGAGTATTTTTCTTGAAGTAAATATTTTTCTATATCAGCTTTTTAAACTTTAACTTTGATTGGTGCTCTTATGGCTATTAGGTATTTATGGGTAATGAAAATATTGACAATGTGTTGTGTTTTTCCTTTGAAAGAATATGTAGAGAATATGAATATATGTATATAGGTTTAATAAAAACGAACTAAGAGCGATTAGGGTTTAGGTTGATGAATTTCAAGATTCACACAAACAGAGTACGACAATTGGGATTATCGATTCTTCCATTTTTAAATTGTTAGGGTATCTGTCGCTGTGGCTAATGAATTTTTTTTTATCTATAACACAAATATTTAATATGTGTTCTGATTTTTTGGTTGTTAGCGACGACGGAGCAATGAGGGTGATAGATGGATTGGTTGCTGAAACAGGGTACAATGCAGATGAGTCAAAGAAAGCTGCGAAGAAAGTACGTTTCGATGAGAGGACTGCTACAGCAAACAGAAGAGGAAAAGAACATGGGAAGAAAGATCGGGCTGGTCAAATTGCTACGACATCCGGCACGCCAGTTCCTCGACCGTCAAACAATGTCAATGTTGTGATTCATGATGTAAAGGAGGAACCGGTTGAAGCGATGGTTGAGGACCAACCTATTAAGAGTGTCGATGTGGAGCCAAGGCGGGTTTCAAAGAAAAAGAGTGTTAAGGAAACAGGTGTAGGAATTAAAGAAAAGCGAAAAGAGTTTGGAGGAGCAGGTTCTTCACGTGGACCAGTTAAGAATCCTGTCTTGAGAAAAGGAAAGCAGCCAAAGAAAGGGAAAGGAAAGTAGTCGGCTGAAATTACATGGGAGATGTCGGATGGGGCAAAGAAATTCACCTGGAAGAATCGCATTACAAACGGAAAAAAGAGTTCAAAAAATGTTATGGTAAGATCATAATTTTGTATGTGATTCGTATTCTTTTCATAGAAAAACCTTATGAAATGGTATACTGAAATCTTGTGTATTTATGCAGCATTTTCCAAGGGAAATAGCTAAGAAATGTCTTCGGGTATATCAGGATGAAATTAAAGTTGTAGACGTGGAGACTCGAGAGGTGTTCAATTGCAGCCTTCATAAGGCGAGAAGGAAGGGAGTCCCAAACACGTATGAAAGGTACATGGCTCAGGGCTGGTACGAATTAGCCAAGAGTATCAAACTTTGTAATGGCGATACTTTAATTTGGAGCATGCTGCGCTTTTCGCCTTATGTGTATTTGACCGTGGAAAAGCGTAGAAGAAACTAAATTGGCTGTTTTTTCCTTTTTTGTTTTGCGGTGATGCTTTAAATTATGGGTTGAAAACAATGATACTTTGGAAACATTGTCGGTTAATATTATAATATATGTTTGCAAACACATTTTGAAACAATTTTGTTTCCTTTAAATTATTTTCTGGATATACATGTTGGTCTGAATTATGATATTACATGAACTTGATTTGAATCAAGTACAGTTTTAGGGATGTACGTGGGGACAACAATGAAATTGAAAATGCAAATGACAGCTCCTTTGAAGAATTTACTCAGAGAATTTAGTTGGCGTTGAAGAAAGAATGATGACACCAACCAAGAAAGACCATAACTAAGAATCAAGGAAGCATATCATTTATTCTCTTAATTATAGATTGTAATCTCTTAATTATAACTTTGCACGAAGTTTGACGTATATCGGTATTTTAGTGTCTATGAAATATATTATGAATTATTACTATTTTGCTTTCAAAATAAAAATCCAAATAGTTGATTAATTAAATAATTTGATATTATAATCAATTTTTTATAATAAACATTAATATTTATGAATAAAAAAAATTATTATAAAATTGTAATAGGGCTATTTTTTAAATATTTAATAATGAATACTGGTTATTATAATTTTGTGTATTGTGTGTATTTATGGTTGAACTATTATTATTATTATTATTATTATTATTATTATTATTATTATTATTATTATTATTATTTAACAGATACATAAAAAAAATCAATAGATTAATTCACGTGTGTATTAGTTATTGTTGGAATAATAAATTTAAGAAATCCTAACAGTTTGGAAAGAGTTTTTACAAAGAGGTAGTACCATTCGGATCCCTTGGGAAAAGCAAGGTTTCTATTTTTTTCTTTAGTACGAAACGAACCTTTCGCCATCTTAGTCGAAAATGTCAAGCCTCAACCGAAAAGTTGAAGATGACAGGTAAACACCGACGTTTTTGTTCATGTTCAGTTTTGTAGGTTCCTATTTTGTGTATGGGCATTATATTTCGTCTTGCATGTTATTATGTGGGTACCGATTTCTGGGTTTTATTGTCTGGGTTAGATGCATGCTTGTTTTTGTTGTTTGTAGGATAATGTTATTAATCGACAGTCATCTAAGTGTTCTGAATACGTGTAGGTGCCGATCGAAGAATCCTTTCTTCCCGTTTGATGAAAAGATCAAAGAACTTTACTTTGAGTATCTTGAAGCTGCGGAGGAATATGAGGAAAGTACCGGCAAGAAGTTTAAATTGTCATCATTTGAAGATTTTTGTCATGATGTTGATCCTTTGTGTTTGGAGAGTTTGAAGGATGGTGGGGATGATGAAGTGATTGTGAAGCAAGAAGTATCTCCTACTGTCCCTGAAATAGTTAGGGTTGATACATTTGTCATTCCTGATCAGTGTGAAGACTTGGTATCAGAATGTGTAAAAGGGTAAACATTTAATTTATTGTGTTTGAGTATAAAAGACATTGTTGTGTGACAGATGTTTTACAGAAATGGTATTTTAATACTGTTAGTTTTGTATTTTGGGATGTTTTTCTGATATATATATATATATATATTGTTCTTGTGTTTGCAGTTGTTCAAAGTCTTTAGTTGGGGAGTCAAGTATTGCTGGTGTCGGGGTAGATGGTATTGATGGAACTGCAAACAAATTGGAAAATGCGTAAGTATGATTTTTAAATTCATGTAGTAATATGTTTTCTAAACACAGTATGTAATGTTGAATAGTACTTTGCAGTGATTATAGCTCAGATGAGTCTTATGATGGGCTGTTTGAAAGGCTGACTCGGGTTCAGATGAGTCTTTAGTTTACTGAATTAGTTTTAGAGTCGATTGTGTGTGTTATAGTTTTTGCATGTTATTTTTTATAGTTTGTAATATTTTGATCAAATCATGTATTGGTGATTAAAATTGGTTGATGTTATCATCAACTTATCGAAGATGGAGGTTGTACCAACATGTTATATGTTTGTGATTTGTTTTTTTTTTTAAAAGTTTTTGTTTTATGTTCATTGAATCATTATTTGAGGCGAATGTGTGTGTAGTTTGTTTTTGTATGTTGCTTTTATAGTTTGTAGAATTTTGATAAAATGTGGTATTTTCCAGTAAAAGGGTTTTCTTTTGGCAGGAACACTTTTAAGATGGAGGTTGAATCAACATGGGATAGGTTGAATAGGGAGATGTTGGTCAACAGCTTGTCAGACAACCGGGAGGTTAAGGATCTATGGCAGAAAAGTCGTGAAGGGAAGAATGCTGTGCGGGAGGTCGTTGTCACTGGGGAAAGTAGTGGATGTCGGTCTGAAATGATGATCGGTGATGAAACTAAGAGTGATGGGAAAGGTAAAGCAGTGTTGAAGGAAGGTTATGTGAAGGGTGTGGTTCAAGTAGGGCGTAGAAGAAGTGATCGAATATATAGTAAAACGAAGGGCAAAGGTGCAGCGGGAGAAACAACGATTGATGGGGGAGTTGGTGTCAGTTTGGGTGCAAGAGCTGGGTTTGAAATGAGGTCGTCAGAACGTGTGAATAAAAAGAGAAAGAGTTGCAGGATTGTAGAACCCGTTCAAACGAAGGATGTTGATGGACACAGGTACTTTTCGTGGTGTAAGGTTATAGAATGTGCTAAGGTAGCTGGGAGAAATGTTCTGGTAAGTATATTAAGTTATTTAGCTTAATTATAAAAATATACGCATTGAATGTTGGATATTTTTGTTGTTTTTATTTTGACAGTTGTAATTATAGTTTGTGGCGTTTTATGTTTATGTGCAGCAATTCCCGCAAAAAGTTGTCCGCGGTTGCTTGGACAAGCATTATACGCGTGTTTTGTTCAGGGATTCAGATTTGAAAAAGGTCTTCAAATGTGAACTCCATTATGCTAAGAGGAAGTATTTTGTTGAGAGGTTCATTTACGATGGGTGGTCTGATTTTGTGAAGGAATGCCGCATTCAGGATGGTGATCGTCTTAGATTTGTAATGCGTGACAAACCAAGCCCGGGTATTAAATCTGGAACACAATTGGTTGCTGTGCCAGTCGTCAACAGATCAAGAGCTTGATGATTGTGTTTTTATTTAAGTCAAAGACATGAATGTATATCAAAATATCAGTTGTATTTGTGTGTGTGAACATGTTGAAAACAGTTTCTCTTGACAATGGGTGTTTTTGTTTTTATGTTATTTTGTGTAATATAAATGTTTTTATGTTATATGATGCCTTTGTTTTAAATTATGGTATTAAGTATGTCAGTGTTGTTATATTGAGGTGTGATTCACAATAGTCATTGTAGTTGGGTGTTATGTTTTGAATGGTCAGTTATAAGTAAACATTTAAGGATTGGTTTAAAAATATAAAAGAAATCAACATAATATTTTTCAAATAAAGTGTTTGTGGCTGAAATTATTTTCATTAATATCAGGCTACATTTATATTGGTGAAGATTTCCTTGTCAACTACATTTGTAGTTATTGATTTGAACTTTGCATGTTCATCATGAACTTTTTTTTGATGTAAAGGCTAACGAAATATATTAATAATAACACAGCATAAGACATGCCATGATCCTGTTACAAGTTTACATACTGGTACATATAAAAGGCAACAAAGGCTCAACACTCAACTTTTATCTCCACCCAACCAAGAGTAATTTTACCACCAGAATAAAAATCACATAGTTTAAATCACACCACCCAACTTTGTTATTATCAACCTTGTTCCATTACATAAGCCTTCATACTGGTTGATGTTTCTAATGACCATAATTGGTGTCCCAACCTTTAGTTTTATATGATGGTTAGGTAATCCTGATGTTTGCAGTGAACTGAGAAATTCTGGGGTGAGGATGTCAACCAATGTTACATCGTGGAATTCCGACTTATCAACAGAATTTGCGCTGAAATAATCACGCACGTCTCCTGTATTGGGAATTTAAATAGTTAGTTCAAATGAATATAAAAATTGAATCATGTATACCTGCCATTAAATCAAGAATATGATTTAGATATTTTGTCAACAACCTCCAATGGAGAAGCAAGAATTGCTCGTAAATTCCGGATATGTAGAATTAACTATTGCTACGATTGGGTCCTCAAATTCTGTAATCAACAGGTCTGGTGGAATATCAATAACTGTAACACCAATGTTTTTTATCATTTTCTGTTTTATCATTTTCTAATGTCATGGCATACAGAGGATTTCAATTAGATGATTAGGATTATGAAAATAAATGTATTACTGAAACTTTAATTAAATGAGCTTACCGCAGAAGGTTTCCTATTTAAGAGTCTTAGCATTGTAGGAGCAGGAGTACTTTTAGGGTCAGCCACTGTTATGTCATAAATGGCAGGAACGAATGAGCGCATATGTCTTACAGTCGAAACAAACCCCTGAAAGCAAGAAAAGAGTTAATATTTCAGAGCAAGTTTTAGGCAATTATATTTTTGGTTTTCGATATATGTATTGAATGGTTAACTCATGCTATAATAATGTTTATATTATGGATAATTTATTCTTCTTTACATTCAGATTGACAAATATGTCTTGTACGATTCCATTACAGGAAGTTGAAAATTACTTTGCCGCCTAATTAAAGCCATAAGGCAATAATTAGAGGCTTAACTATTTAACAGAAGCAAAGATCAATAAAGCCAACAAAGGGCATAATGCTTAACCACCATAGGTCAGAATTCACGTAATTCTTAACCATCTATGACAGAAGCAGCATGCTTAACCATCATAGACAGAAGCAGCATGCTTAACCATCATAGACAGAAGCTCACCACAAAACCAATAAGGCTAATAAAACCTGCATCAAATAGGGTAACAAATAACAAAAAAATCAACAGCCCAATGGAGGAGCATATCCATTTAAATGTGTCCTCAACCCATAAGATAAACATATGTATCAGATATGTGAAATCTTATTTAACTATCTCAAAATTCAATTCAAATTCAAATTCAAATTCAAATGCAAATTCAGAATTTATGCATATGATAAAATACAATCCCTAATCCACAACTACACAATTTCTGGATAATTCAATTCCATTTCAGAATTCATTAATTACATAAATACAAATCTAATCCACCCACAATCACATAGAATTGGAAAATATACATATTGGATCGATATGAACCTGCCAAAGGAGGCTACAACATGGAATCATTAGACGATCTGCTGAAAAAATAACCAGATCCGAATTACACGCAAATTTACTCTGAAAGCTCAACATCAAACATGAACACGGTTAAAAAATGAGTGGGAGTGTCCCATCCTTCACCTTGAGCAGCCTCATCTTTCGTCCATATTTATCGATCTCATTGTCTTCAACTGCACCTTGAGAATATGATTTCGTTGGCGCCGAAGAGGTCGAAGTCGTGTTCATCTGTTCGCAGTGTTTACCTGCTCGCAGGTTCGCAGAGAGAGTAAACAAAAATCGAAAGTGGAAGAAGATAGAAGAACATATGAACCATTTGAAGAATTACGGAGTATGTCAAATTTGGGAGAAGGTTGCAGAAGAAGAACAGATGGGTGGAATTTAGGGATTTAGGGTTTTGAAAGGAAGTTGGGAGAATGGTGAAGGATGAAGAAGAAGAACGATAATATGAGTAAAAAAAATTGTAATCTAATAAAAGTTAATTTTAATTTGTAAGATATTATTAAATGAATAGGGACTTATATGCAATAATCAAAAGTTTTTTTTAAAATGGGTCCCACAGTAAAATTATTTTACCATAGAGCTGATGTGGCTTAGGTTAACTTAGAATTAATTAGGGTTGATAGGGCTTTAATTCTATTGGTCAATTGCAGTGACTTCACCACTGAAGTCAAATGGCCAAATGCACCGTAGAATTACCCCAAATTAAAATACTTTACTTTTTTAATTACTGCTAGGGTCCACATGTCTGTTTGTTGTGTAATTTTTTGTTCATAAATCGCACATACAACAAAATAGAAAGATTTATAATAAATAAATTCTTTCAAAAAAACATAAAAACAAAAATAGATGAGAAAATCTCAGAGCATACATTGTATGGTACACACAATAGAATACACACATCAAATTAATCAAACAATCTTACTAATAACAAAGAAAATAATTAAAAATACAAACCATAATACACAATTCAAATGATTCAAAACGACATAGATAGCAAGATTGGCTAATTGGTTTCACAAGAAAATTTCATGGCTGATTTGAATATTATCTCAAATGCACTTTGTATGCATGACTTTAATCTTTGTTCGTCTATGAAGTCTTTCTCCGTTTTAAGGGTAACTCTTAGCACTCCCATATAGCTCATTATTGAAATGATAAGACTCTGCAACACATAAAATTAAAGGAAGTTTAAATAGTGCTCCACAGTTTAATTTCAATTACTTTAAGGAAAAACATATCTTCTAGCAATTCAACTTTAAAAGAGAAGTTTTATTCTATTTGTCTTCTTATGGCCGTACTCAGCATAAAGATTAGTCCGATTTTAAATTGTTTTTTTTTTTAATAAGTAATGATATATATATGAACAAAAAGATACAACGATCGACAATTTACCTCTTTATACAAGAAAGAGGTAAAATGTTCAAAAAATGGAAATTACAAGCTGTAAAAGAATCATTAACTGACCTAAACCATTTCTACGAAGTGAGCACTATAGCGCTATAACACTCGTCAAACGTAAACACATTACCACTAAACAGAATGCTATTACGAATAATCCACAAATTCCACAGAACTGCCGACCAAATAATACCTACAGTTAATCGTTCGTCTACCACCTTAATTTTTGTAAAGTGATCCGAGAAGTTGCGGTTGCATATGCGGTTCTTATGGCCCTACTCACCATAAAGATTAGTCCAATTTTAAATTGTGATTGCGGTTGCATATTGGGATAGAGCTTCAGCTTATGGTATGGAGGGAGGGGTTACGAAGGATGTTTTGGTGGAGGAGATCAAAAAACTTGAAAACAATGATAGGTTTGGTAATGGCAAGAAGGTTGGAACTAAAGGAGTTGATCAATGAATGTTCTGTCATATAATGTTAGAGGGTTGGGGAGTCTACTTAAGAGGAAACAGATTAATGTGCTGATTCGAAAAGAAGGCTTCGATCTTTGTCTATTTCAAGAAACAAAATTAGTTCAGATTCAAGATAGAATGATTTATGAGCTTTGGGGTGGAACGGATGTGGATTGGTCTTTTAAGCCGGCAATGGGGAATTCAGGAGGGTTAATTATCTTGTGGAGGAGAGACAAATTTTCTTCTGTTTTCAGTTTTACTGGAGAAGGCTTCTTAGGTTTATGTGGTTACTGGAAAAATCAGTTGATTTACTTTGTAAATGTGTATTCCTCTTGTTTTTTGGTTAATAAAAGAAGATTGTGGAGAGAGTTGGAAGATTGTAAGAGGAGATTTCCAGTGGGAGTGTGGTTTTTGGGTGGTGATTTTAATGCCATTAGAGTTGAATCGGAACGGAAGAGTTTGAGTGGTTTGGTGAATAGGCGCGAGATGGAGGAATTTAATGCTTTCATTGAAAAAATGGAAGTGGTGGATCCGGCACCTATTGGAAGGAATTTTACTTGGTTTAGCTTGGATGGGAAATGTATGAGTCGGTTGGATAGATTCCTTTGTTCGGATCTTTTAATTGAGACTTGGAAGGTGGGGGGTCAAGTGGTGGGTTCTAGAGATGTATCGGATCATTGCCCTATATGGATTAAAGCCGGTTCGATGGATTGGGGTCCAAAACCTTTCAAATTTTTTAATTGTTGGACAAAACATGATGACTTTTTGGGTTTTGTGGAGGATAGATGGAGGACCTTTATGATTCGTGGAAAGGCGATTTATTCTTTCAAAGAAAAGCTTAAGTTGTTAAGGAGTGAGTTGCGTAAATGGAATAAAGAGGTTTTTGGTATCTTAAATCTTGAAGTGGAAAATGCGATAAATGACTTGAATGATCTTGATTTGGTAGCCTCGGGATCCACTTCTTTGGATTTGACGGATCTTGTGGCTAGAAGAACTTCTGCATCTTCTAGAGTGTGGGAATCGGTTCGCTTAAAGGAAAGTGTTCTTCGGCAAAAGGCTAGATGTTCGTGGCTTGCGGAAGGAGATTCTAATTCTAAGTTCTTTCACAAAGCCATGAAGACGCGAGTTAGAAGGAATTCTATCTTGGGGCTGAACACTTCCAACGGTTGGATTGATAGTGTTGCTTTGATAAAAGAAGAGGTGTGGAGTCATTTCGGTAAGAGATTTGAGGAATCTATGCCTTTGCGGCCTTTTATGGATGGAGTTTCTTTTGCTTCTATTTCTCCTTCGGAAGCTATGAATCTTGAGTTACCTTTTACGGAAGATGAGATTAAAGAAGTTATTTGGAATTGTGATGGCGATAAAAGCCCGGGACCCGATGGTTTTTCAATGGGTTTTTATAAGGTTTGTTGGTCGTTCTTGAAAGATGAGATTTTTGATTTTGTTAGTGAATTTCATTCTTTTGCCGTGCTACCTAAAGCGGTTACGGCTTCTTTCTTGGCTTTGATTCCTAAGGTTGATAATCCCGTCACCTTGGATGATTTTCGTCCCATTTGCCTAATTGGTAGTATGTATAGGATTTTGGCAAAATTGCTTGCTTCTAGAATGAAGGTGGTGATGAATAAGCTTGTTTCGCAATGTCAATCGGCTTTTATTTCTAATAGGAATATGTTGGATGGTGTGCTTGTGGTTAATGAGTTATTGGATTTTGCTAAGAGAAAAAAGAGAAGGTGCATGATGGTTAAGGTTGACTTTGAGAAGGCTTATGATTGTGTCTCGTGGGAGTTTCTAAGATATCTCTTAAGAAGGATGGGGTTTGGCGTAAAGTGGAGGAAGTGGATTGAAGCACTAGTTTTCAATGGTTCAATGTCGGTCCTTGTTAATGGTAGTCCAACTCGGGAGTTTTCGGTTACTAGAGGATTAAGACAAGGAGATCCTCTATCTCCTTTTCTCTTCTTGTTGGTTGCGGAGGGTTTGACGGCTATGGTTAAAGTGGCGTCCTCTTTAGGAGATTTTAAAGGGTTTAGCTTGGATGATCATCAACATTTTGAAATTCTTCAATTTGCCGATGATACAATTTTGATTGGCGAAGACTCGTGGAATAACCTTTGGACTTTTAAGGCTATTCTTAGAGGCTTTGAGCTTGTGTCTGGACTACGGGTCAACCTGAACAAAAGTCGGCTTTTTGGAGTTAATCTTGATCCGGATTTCGTTCAAGCCGGGTCTTCCTTCTTAAATTGTGCGATTGGCTCATCTTCCTTTATTTTCCTTGGTATTCCGGTTGGTGTTAATCCTAGAAGATGTGAGGTGTGGAGACCGCTAATTTCAAAACTAAGAAGACGCATTGGAAGTTGGCAAAATAGACAACTTTCCATTGGTGGTAGGGTGGTGTTGTTGAATTCCATCTTATCTAGTATTCCAATCTTCTTCTTTTCTTTCTACAAGGCACCAAAATCCATTATTTCGGAAATTATCGCGATTCAACGATCTTTTCTTTGGGGTGGAGAACAAGATAAGAAGAAGATTAATTGGATTAGTTGGGATAAAGTGTGTTTACCAAAAAAAGAAGGAGGGCTTGGTGTGAAGCATTGTGGGAAGTTCAATTTAGCGCTACTTAGCAAGTGGAAGTGGCGCATTTTGAACAATGAGAATCTTTTATGGACTAACATTCTTTCTTGCAGGTATGGAGACATTCAAAGAACATTGATAAAGGATACCTTTATTCATCCGAGAAGTAAAGTTTCTCTTTGGTGGCGTGATCTAGTTTCTATTGGGCGAGAAAATTCGGTTACTACTTCAAATTGGTTTAATTCTTCTATCTCTTGCAAACTTGGAACCGGTCTTGTTTTTGAATTTTGGTTTGATGCTTGGATAGGAACAACGCCTCTTGGTATTTTGTTTCCGGAGTTGTTCTCGTTATCCGAAGTGCCCCATTCGAAGGTGGCGGAGATGGGAAGTTGGAATGGCGAAATTTGGAGTTGGAATTTTGGAACGTTTGGCGAGACCGTGGATGGGACAGCCGCGATGCAATTGAATCAATTAGTAATTCTTCTTGCTCCGGTTCAACCTTGTCGTTTGATAGACGACTCTTTTGTGTGGTGGCGAAATCCTTCCGGTTTCACGGTAAGTAACGCTTATGATACCATTTTGTTACTTGACTTACCGCACCCTCCGTTGGAGAACTCCCTTTCTTTTAATTTCTCTTGTTTATGGAAGACTAAGGTTCCTAGTAGAATTCATATTTTCGGTTGGAGATTGATTTGGAATAGACTCCCTACGAAAGCGGAGTTGGCGAAGCGGGGAATCTTAGTAGAAGCACAATTGTTGAAGTGTCCTTTATGTAATCGGGTTGATGAGGATTTATATCATCTTTTTCTTCATTGTCAATTTGTTAGAACTTGGTGGACCGAATTATATAGTTGGCTTGGTATAGATGAGGTGCCGTTGATAGGAACAATTGTGGAGCGGCTTTCTTCTTTAGACTCAATTTGTAAGTCTTCTTTCCATATGGAAATGGGTTGGTTCTTTGGTTTGACGTTTTGTTGGGTTGTTTGGAAGTGTAGGAATGCAATCATATTTGAGGAAATTTGTTTGGCATCCTTTGATGGGGTAGGATTATTCAAGTTCATTTCTTGGGAATGGTTTTTGATTTTTTTTAAAGAAAAAGCTAGTTGTTCTTGGCCGGATTGGTGTGTCGATCCGAGACCTTTTCTTAATTGATTTGTTGGACCTATGGATTATGGGAGGTTGTTCCCATGTGGGTTTGATTTATTTTTCTTGTATTCTTGGGTTAAGCACCCCTAGTGCTTTTTAATACATCCCTTTGCTTATCAAAAAAAAAAACATGTGTTACAATTGTGATATCGTAGTTGTTGCGATGCATATTGTGACAATTATACCGTGAATATGTATTTAGATGTATTTGAAATGCACACTTGAAAAATAGTTAAATTATAATTTTTCACTGCATTTAAAAATGACTTAGATTTTTAATTCTAAATTTTTTATTTTTTGCGAAAAGAACAGATGAAGTATCATAAGTGATTTTAATTTCATACCACAATAATATTGTGATATCGGTGCAGAAACTATCATATCAATAATATTACGGCCGCAATTGATGTTGCGGATCACAATTAAAAACCACGGATTATTCTGAAAAATTAAGTATGTATGTACTCATTTTATACATAAATAAAATCAATAAATGTTACCTCAGCTCCACCAGCCAAAGTGAAGTACAAGCCCTTGACAGGATGATTAGCCAAACTCATTTGTTCTACTGGTCCAACCAAATTTGTAATCACTGTACTTGAATTTGTTATTGTCTTCCTAATATGTTTAGCCACTTCCTTCATACAACAATAGCAACTAACTTCAATAATCTTTGTAATTAGCTTCAAACATTATATATAACTAACTTAATTAATAAAATTACTATCAAATGTAATTAGGAATATGCATGTAACTAACCTCTTGTCCTCTGAATTTGCCTTCTATTTCCAAAAGTTTCCCAGTAAGTGCCACAGCCAAAGATTGTTTTTTTCTCTTAATTATGTTATGTGTGTGTGAAATAAACTCTAGAGGGTTTGAAATTCTACTTTTATTCAACTTTGGTATTGGTACATGCAAGAAGGAAATTCTATTCCCCCAAGGACCCTTTGATTTTTTAGTATTGAGCATATCATCTATTGACTTGTAACCTTCAATGTTTCTTGTATTGAGTAATACCAATGCTGTTGAATTTGAAGTGTTTGATTTGGAATCCTTTTCTTGCATGTATAGCCTTGTCCCATAGAACACAATTCCAGTCACCACATCATTCACAGTCTGCAAAATAGTTAAATACAATTTCATGTAAGAAAAACAAGTTATTTATGAAGTCATGAAGTGATGAAATAGTTGGTTATAAGATTCATCGATCACAATTATTATGGAAAAGGAAAAGAGAGTTCAATATTATATGTATTCACTCTAGATTTTTGTTATAGGCTTCATCGATCACAAATACTTAAAAGGTTGTATTTAACTTTATTATTTATTTATTTATTTATTTTATATTGCAATTTTAAAGTGTTGTGAGATGTAATTCATATATTTGATTTGAGTTGTATTTTTATTGCGTGTTCTTAGGTTTTAAAGTTTAAGTGTGAGTTTTTTTTTATAAGTAATAAATATATTGAAACGAGTATAAGTGGTACTCAATCCAATTACAGAGGGAAATCGATTTACAACAGCACTTGTAAGGAGTTAACCATCCAAGTAGCTAAAGATTAATTAAACTGACTCGAATAACCGACATAAAACCAATCCCAAGCCAACGATTTTGCCACAAAAACTATCTCCTAACTCCCTTTCACCCCTTCTTTGAACGAGATATTGTTTCTTATTAACCAAATAACCCGTACAACTGACAACCATGTGATTATACTACAAAGGTTATTTCTATCCCGCCTACTTATAACCGAATAAAACCGTAAAATATGATTAGGAATGGAAGAAACGACATGATACAAATTTACTCCTATCCATTCCATAATGGATTTTCAAACTTCCCCAACAACACGAAAAGATAAAAAGAGATGAATATGTGTTTTTTCTAAACCCGAACATAAGGAACAAACCAGATTAAGCGCACCTGATAAAAATCCTCTCTTAGCCAACTCATCCCTTGTTTGGAGTCTATTATGAAGCTCCCTCCAACCAAAAACTATTATATTCATCGGCGACTTTGATTTTCAAATAAACTTAAGAGCTTCCAACTTTCCAACACTTAAAACTTGGACCTGATCCCGCCCAATGGACAACCTTTTGAAGCCTGATTTCACAAAAACTTGCTGTCGAAGGCCACCAAAAAAACTCATAATGTAACAATGGGTTAGGCGATGTATGTTGCAAGATGGTATGCAAGCTAGCACAAGCTTCAACCTCCAAATCTGTCAAACCCATGAATTATGGTCAGAAAATCCTGCTTCTGAAATCCTCACCAGCAGTTCCTGCAGGGCCTCAAATAATAGAGAAATTGGTTACGCAATGATTCGTTACCTATCTAACGATCCCTCCAAAAACTAGTGTCGGCACTGTTACCAAACTTGCACGATAAGCACATACGAAACCCATTGGCTTCGGCTTCCCAAACGCCTAATAAAATACATAAGTCCCTCCACCACAATGAGTTATTAATCCCTCATTTATTAAAAATTGAGAAAAATGTATCGTATATAAGAGTAATGGATTCAATTGAAATTCAACTTCCTTGCATTTTGCATTGATTGATCAAGAGTTTACAAAGGAACTAATCCCTACTACGTAAAAGATCTTTCGTAAATAAATATTACAACGACCTCCATGTTAGTTGTGGTAATAATTCATTTTTTGGCGTTTTTTTTCTATATTTACTAAAATACATTTCACTAAGATCTTAGTTAAAAACCGTAGTGAAATGTACTACGGGTTACAGGTTTCGAATTCCAAATCTATCAAATTCTCATTTTATCGTCACAAAATGAAATTGTCCTTGTATAAAGTTCAATCATTTCTTCATAGTTCGTTTTATCAACCATGATAAAAGGTGATATTTATTTATATATAAGGAATTTATTTCTCGCTAAGTACATAAAAAAATATTTCTCTCAAAAGAAAAACCTAATATATTTTAGTCTCATATCTCAAAACAAAACCCCAACATCCATGTGATTCATCTCACCTACATCAACCTAAAGGTTTGTGTTAACCAAACTAATACAATGATTTCATCTTCTTAATTAAACCTATGACTATGTTCAGGTTCATAATGGACACAATGAAAGCTCATCTCTCATACACTTTGCATTGAAATTGATCAAATTTCTAGAAAGGACCAAATGAAGAACTAATAATAGTTAATTTGTTTGTACTGTTATGCTTAAGGCATATGCATAATATACACACTACCTTAAGTGTCATACACACTATATTTGTCTTCCTCTAATTAAGAGTCACGAGTTAATATATAGGTGTTGATGTCTATGGTAGGTTTGAAATATTTAATTTATTGATGCTTTTAGTTAGGGGTGTTCGTGGGCTGACTCACAAACTCGCGGGTCCAAACTGAACTAACTTATAAATTATTAAAACTTGTTCATTTATAAGAATGTTCAATCCAACCCGTAACAACTCATAATTTTGGTTAGGGTATTAGATTTGAGTTTCACAATCCGTTGATGCAAAATATTAATGTGACATTAGTGATTTCTTATTTTTTATAAATTATTTTAAAGAAAAATATATAATTAATATATCATTCCTAACAAAAATTTTGCCAAATTTTTTTCACCCATTACTATAACTATACCAATGAAATTAATACTTTTATGATTAAATGTTGATTCTTATTTTTTTTTCTAGTATTATTTTCTAATTTATGTATTTTATCGAGATAGCATGTCTTGTGGAATTTTCTTCTATTATCAAGTGTTATAACACGTGGGTGAATTTTATTAGACATTTTATATTGTGTTTCATCCAATTTTAATATTATAAATGAGTATAATTGTATTGAATTGTGTTACGTATTTTTTTTATAATTGAAAAATAGTTATTAAAAAATATTTTTTATTTAAAGCACAATCCACGAACCCAACTCAAACTTAACTGAATCTAACCCATGAATGAGCATGTCGTTTAGTTTAGTTTCAATTGCGAAATTGCGGGTTAGACGATGAAATCCAGTCACTAAAATTTAAATGAATTAGATAATATATTAGACCAAACCCATTCCAACTCAACTCGGATATAAACCCCTACTCTTAATATTTTCTAGCGGATGTAATTTTTTAAAAGTAAAGTTACTGTGTTATGATTGTGACAGTGATTGTGATTTTTAAGTTGGAAAAAACACACATGTGTACGGGACAAGTAGGTACTATAATTAATAACAATAAAGAGCTAACATTCTTATGAGTGGTTGAAAAATAAAAAAATTCAATAAACCAAAAGTATAATCATACCACACCAAGCTTTGATTTGATGTCTTTGATATGCTCCATGGAGAATGTCAGAGTTGATATACAAATTGGTTGAAAATCAGCTCCACCATCTCCTGATCTTATAGGACTTTCATCATCATCCATAACACTACTCTTCAACACACTCCATCCAAAATCTGAGACAGTACTAAAAACAGATGACATAGTCCAACAAATTTTTCTCCAACAACTTTTCTTAAAAGTTACTGATTTTGTTGGTTTAAGACAAGGAAAAGACAAAGGAAGAGATGGATTATCAGCACGTTGAAGACAAGAAAGAAGTGCACCCATTAGAGAATAACCATCTCCAAGTGCATGGTGAAGCTTGAATATCATATTGCCTAGTGAATTTTTTGTTGGGTAATTCACTATGTGCACCTCCCATAATGGTTTTTCTTGTGATAGTTTTTCCATTGCTATGGTTGATAAATAGTCATGAAAACATTTGTCATAAAATTCCAATGTTTTTCCTTCAGAAAATATTGGTACTTTGATATGGTCTTTCAAGTTCACATCAACTTTCCTCCATTGTTTCTTTCTATTTTTATCTTCTACCTGTGAAAATAAATATATTTGATCAATACTAGTTAAAAAATATATATCATATAAATAATATAATCATGCAATAATATACCAAGGAATAAGAGAGAAAGAGAGAGAACCATGATGGAGGAGAAACGAGGACTAATGGGAAGGAAAACATCTTTAAATAACGCAAAAACTTGCAAGTCATGGATGGGAACTTCAAATTCTAAAACTGCAATAATGTGTAAGCATATGACTGAGCTGTTAAAGTATTGTCCTAGAGGACTAACTGGTTGTTCTAGTTCTTCATCTTTCTCATGTTCCATAGTGCAAGAAGAACTAAGGTTTAGAATATATGTGATAGAGGAAGTAAGAAGAGGAACTATATATTTTATTAGCACTGAATTTGAGTAACTCAAATGATCATGCATCATATTTATATATAGAGATACTATGTTTGCAAATAGCAATAAATTACTATCAACAACCATGCAGTTATACACCATTAATATTCAACTATAAGAAGGAACGTGTAGCTTTAATTTAACACATGTCACTTATGCAGCGGAATATTTAG
Organism: Vicia villosa; assembly: GCF_029867415.1. Lineage (NCBI taxonomy): Eukaryota > Viridiplantae > Streptophyta > Magnoliopsida > Fabales > Fabaceae > Vicia > Vicia villosa. The sequence goes on from NC_081185.1 coordinate 3,077,853, forward strand.
AACTAGGTAAATATATGTAATTTAATATGCACAACCAACATACTAGGAGAGACTCATAAGAAGGAACGTGTAGCTTTAATTTAACACATATCACTTATGCAGCGGAATATTTAGAGCTAGGTAAATATTTATAATTTAATATGCACAACCAACATACTAGGAAAGACTCAAGGGCCAGATGGTAAAGGATCTCATCCAAATTTACTAGAGGTGAATTTAAGTGGGAGCGTATAAGTGTTACATTCTCTAAATGAAGAGATCAGGTGCATTTAATTTCAATTCTAGATGCACAACAATGTTAAATTTTCTTAAGGCAGGACTTTACGGTTCATTGTAGTTCTATTTGACTCGAAAAATTAGTCTCGGTAATTGTGCATAAAATATATCTAATCTTACCAAAACAAAAATACAATAAAAAACATTTGTTAGCAATTTTTTTATAGAACTTATTTTCAATTTAGACACTACTAACAAATTGTGCCTATACTCATAGGACATACTTATACAATACATACATTTTTATGATGATTGAATACTTTATTATAAGAAATATGGTACCATATTAAATGATGATGGAGTGGTTTTAAAGTCATTTTTGGAAGGTGTAAGAGTTCTTCATTGATCTATCAAAAACTCATTTTTAAATTAAAAAAATACTATTCTCCTCGTCATCTTTATGTTTGTTGAAGAACTAGGAAAAATAGCTTCATTTTAAGCACTCTAAATGGTCCAAACCACAACATGTTAGATCATAAAAAAATTTCCTAGACTTCTCAATGCCACATATATAAAGAAAACAGTCAAAGAGAAAACAAGAATCTCTCGGAATAACTAAATGCTAAACACTGCTAGCTATGTCACAAGTGACAAACATGTGAGAAGTCGACTCGACAAAAACACCACAAAAAAAGACACAAGGTAATACAGGATCCATAATCACCTTTTTATTGAATAAATTCTCTATAAAAAGGAACCAATTAAAATAAAACAATCATCTTATAAGGTGTCCAACTACTCTAAATGTGGGGGGAAGACAAATTAAAAGTGCAATGTTGGAACAAACTTGGTTTCTGGAGAGTGAAGAAAAGAAGATGAAACAAGTTGATTCTATGAATTTTTGTTATGCCTTTATTGAGAAGAGAGGTATAATTTTCAACACCATAGCATGCATATATACAAGTCTAGCTAGTGCATACTAACTACCTTAACTAACTTTTAAAACAAGCTACATAACTTATGTTACAAGAAACAACTATAACATGAATTGCATACTCTCAACACTCCGCCTAATTCATGTTTCTAAACTTCTAATTTCAATGAGTACTTTCAACTCATCATACATTGTCTTCTTTGATGGTTTTGTGAGTAGATAAACTAATTGCACTTTTGACTTGCAATACTCAAGCTCTATCTTCCCTTTGTTAACTTGGTTTCTAAGGAAGTGATACCTCATCTCTAATGCTTACTCCTGTCATGACACATATGGTAAATAGCTAAGTCTATAGTTGATTTGTTATCTACAAACGATTTCATCTTCTAAAGTTCCATGATCTTCATCTCTTCTTTCAACATTTCAATCCACATTGCTTGGCATGCTGCATAAGAAGCTGCTACATATTCAGCTTAACAAGATGATAATGCTATTATTCCTTTCTTTCTTGTACTCCAAAAGATTGGAGCACCTTCAATCATGGATAAGTATCATATATTACTCTTCTTTTCATCTTGATACCCACTAAAATTTGAATCAGTGTAACCATGTACCACTACATTTGTGATGGTGTTCTTATAGCTTGGCATAAACACGTCATGATCAAATCGTACCTTTGATGTATCTCAATACTCTATTGGTTACTCTTAGGTGACATTTTTGAGGTTTCTCCATGAATCTTCTTACCAAACTAACATTTTGACAAATTTCTAGCCTGGTGTTGCATAAATATCTCTAGGATCCAATGATTTGCCTGTACAATGTTGCATTTACAAGCTCATCATTTGTATCTTTTCTCAACTTTGCTCTGATCTCCAATGGCGTGACTTTTGCATTACAGTTTCTCATTTTGAACCTCTTCAAGAAGAGCGTACTTCTTTTAGTGTACGAACACTCCTTATCTTGTGTCTTTGAACTCCTTAACAAAAAAATGTGACAAATTCCCTAGATTAGACAATTCAAGTTCTTGCATCAATTCAACCTTGAACTTTATGATCTCATCATCACCTAATCCTTTAATTAGAAAATCATCCACTTATAAACATAGAATAATTTGAATGAGTTTTCTTGAATCATTGGCATACACTTCTTGCTCTGAAGTCCATTTTGTGAATCTTGTATTGATCATAAAACCATTTATTCTTTTATTCCAAGCTCTTAGAGCTTGTTTTAAGCCATACAAGGCCTTCCTCAACATGTAAACTTTTAGTTCATGCCCTTTGATTTCAAAACCTGGCGGTTAGCTAATGTAGGCCGTTTCTTCAATTGGTCCAATCAGGAATGTTAACTTTACATCTAACTAATGTATCTTCCATCCTTTGCATGTTGTAGTAGCAATAACAATTTTGATGGTCTCCGAATCTTGCAACAGGTGCATATACCTCATTGAAATAAATACCAAGTATTTGTAGGAAGCGTGTTGCCACTAGTCTGAACTTGTACTTATCAATCTCACCATTTGGTCTAAGTTTCAATGTATAGACTCGCTTCACATCAATTGGCTTTTTGATTGATCTGTCCATGAGCTCCCAGGTCTTGTTTCTTTCAATTATTCGAAGCTCTTCTTGCATAGCTAGCAACCAATTTGAATCATTCATGGATTGATTCAAATCAATTGGCTCTGACTCAACCACCATCAACTCTTATGTGAGATCTCCTTCTACATCAATTGCTTGATCTAGAAATCTTTTATAACCAGTTAATCTTAATGGTTTACTTCTTGTTCTAATAGACCTTCTAACATTTTGTTCAGAAGACTCTCCATCTTTAGTAGTTGTCTCTTCAGTTTATTGTTAAACATCAAGCACAATTCTTATTATATCTTTCCCATGTTGAACTGGTGTCTGAGTCCAATTCATGCTCTTGCTCTCATCTACATGAATATATCTACTAATCATAACTTTATCCTCATTTGGTGAATACGATTTGTAAGAACCATTTGAATGATAACCTATAAAGACCATAGCTTGACTTCTATTATAAAGCTTCCTTCTTAATTGTTCAAGTACATGCCTGAAACACATTGATACAAACACCTTGAAGTGGCCAACATTTGGCTTCAACCTTGTCTAGGCCTCATAAGGTGTTTTGTGTGCAACATCTTCTTGATTGGGCATTTGTAAGAATGTATACAACTGTTGAAAATTTTTCACCCCACAATCTCTTCGGTATACCCTTAGCTTTCAACATACTTTTGGCGATGTTAAGTATATTTCTATTCTTCCGTTATGCTATCATGTTGGGTTGTGGTTTATAACGTTGAATGATCTCATGCTCTTTTAATATTGCATTCACTTTTTTTTCAACATGCAACTTAAATCTCTTAAATTGTGTAAATACATCACTTTATCTTTTAATCAGATAAATCTCCACGTGTCAAGTAAATTCAACTATGAAAGTTAGGAAATAATAGTTGCCTCCATTTGATCTAACTTTAAAAGGTCCACATTCATCAGAATGAACAAGCTCTAGCTTTTGTTTTGACTTCATAGGAAAGTCATGTTTGAATGAGTTCCTTGCTTGTATGGCTTTGCAGCATTCTTCACACATCTGACTTGGATCCTATATTAGAGGAATACCACACATCGTTTTCTTCATGTTGAGCATACTTAAACTTCAGAAATTCAAGTGTCCATACATGTGATGCCATAACCAGTTTTTGTCTTCTTTTACAATTGACGCAAGACAATGATGATCAAACATGATGATCTCTATCTTGAAGAGATGATGTCAAAGCTTCAACGAGTTTTTAAAAAGAGATGATGTTGAAGAGTTGAGGTTGAAAAAAATGATGTTTGATTTAAATCGCCTAGAGTTTTTGTGAAGAGAATGATAGTGAAGTTAAAGTTCTTGTTGATAAGTAAATGAAAAGTTATAGTCTAGTTCTCTAAAGTATTCATGCAAAAGCACAACCACGTCGGTTTTTACGCAAAATCGAGGGAATATATCAATTAAAATTAAAATATATATTTATAGAAAAACCCCATAGCTTGTGAAATTAATTAAAATAACTTTCACGTCGGTTTTTAGAAAAATTGAGGTAACATATTAATTAATAATTGAAAATAATATAAAAAAAAGGTATTTGAAAATGTTGATGTAAAATATATTACCCCTCGGTTGGTCAGTATAACTGAGGGAAATACAAATGAAAAGAAAATAAAGGCGCCATGTGACCGTAAACCTATTAAAAAAATAAAACATAAAATGTTGTAATTGGGATTCGAAGCGAGCTCCCTCGTAGTTATATTCCCTCGGTTTTGGAGATAACCGAGGGTATAGGTTGTATATTTTTTTAAAAAGTGATGGCGCTACCAAGATATATACCACCGTTATTAGTGGGTCGAGGTGAAAGCTTTTTCATAAAATGTATTCTTTATAGTAGTGTTTATTTTGAGTTTCGTTTCATTTCCTTGCTTCGTTCGAGTTTTGTTGCCTTTTCTTTTCTTTAAATTTCATTTAAGTGACATTCAAGGGCGTTTATGGCGTTCGAGGGGAGAAATAAAGTTGCAAACACGTTTATAGAAGAGATGAAGTTTTAAAACTCATTATGGAAGAAGCGATGTACGTAGAAGATGAAGTTTTGAAACTCATTACATAATAAATAGAGGTTCGAGTTGTTTGGAGAAGATGAAGTTTCGATGGGGAAAATGGAAATTCGATTTAGATATTGTTCGGTTTCGAATGAGAAATGTAAATGGTGTTTGTTCTAAAATCTTTGTTTTGTAGAAATAGCATTTTATATGATTTTTTTTATCGATTAAGGGATCAACCAAGGGAATACGGAACCCAAATTTTAATGTAAAAATATAAAAAAAATGAAAAATGTCAAGTGAAAAGTTTACCTATCGAGTGATATACCAACCGCTGTAATAACTAATATTTTTTTAAATAAAAAATTAATAAGTTTAATTGTTAGTAATTTTTTTGAGTAAGGGCTTATATATAAAAATCAAAAGGTGTTACAAGCTAACCAGATTAGGGAGGTAAAAAGCCAAACCCTATAAAAAATGAGAAAACTTAGAAAAATGTATTCCTAACCTATTCTTTATAAAATCCTCTCTAATTCCAAGAGGAATAGAATAAAAAAATAATAAGGAAACAACTCTAAGACCCATATTACAAAAAAGTCGGCACATGAGTTTCCTTCTCTACATATATGCGTGATAACTAATTGAGTGAAAAAAGACGGAGAGGTGGTAACAATCCACCTATTCCATAAACAACTCGGAACCAAAAAAAAGTTGGAGAAATATTTAACAACCATTAAGCAATCAGTCTTGAATCAGAGCTTACTGCAACCACAAGCTTTTACTATCACAATGCCTGAATAACTTGAGAGAACTCGACCACTAGAGAGGAAAAGTCGTGTAAGTTGTCTGTAAAACCCGTCATGAAATCACTATCACTATTTCTGAAAATGCCACCAAAACCCCCCGTTTTAGTAATCGGGTAATACGTGCTATCACAGTTGCATTGTAACTAGTCCTTGTGAATACAAGATCACACTCACAAAGGTGTTTTTGATCCATGGCAAACTCCACAAGCAAACAAGCAACAAGGCACAAGCAGAAGAACTCAAAGAAAACCAAGCATTGGTCACTCAAGACAGAGCAGGTCGACCCTCTATGCATATAGGTCGACTCAATACAAGTAAAACAAGAAGAACTCAGAAAAACAGCAGTCAGGTCGACCTACTCCCAACCCAGGTCGACCTAAAGTGGAGAAATTTACACATCCTTCTGTTACGTCGACCTACACAACAACTAGGTTGACTTAAACTGAAGAAAAGTCCCCAAAATGCATCTGAAGAGGATTCTGGTCGACCTACTTCCTTAATAGGTCGACCTAACTAGGAACAAATGTTATTCAAAGCAAATGCAGCTCTGTTAGGTCGACCTAAGCACTACAAGAGGTCGACCTATTTGATCAAAAATGCCAAAATTTCTGGTTTTCTCTGCTCCAACTGATAAGCTCTCATATATATTGTCCAAGGTTCATTATTGCAGTCCTTAACACCAACAACTGAAAGATACACAAAGGCTTCTCATCTTCGATCATCGACACAACTCCAACACAACTACACACAATCATTTTTGCATTGAGGGTTTGCGTTCAAGATCGATAACGTCCATGGAACGGAATTGAAGATTCCTAGTGGGTGAAGATTTGTGGGGTTTTTAGTGAATAAAATCTGAGGGTTTTGTCCTCCAAGATTGGTGAATTTTGGGGGGTTTTATCAAGAGGCTTCATCAAGGATCCAGCTGAGTGTGAAGATAGAAGAACAAGTGTTCAAGCAATTCAAGACACTGCAGAAAGGGATCAAAGTGACGCTCTTGGAAGACCTTGATCTGGCTCAAGATTAAGGGGGAAGAAGATTCAAAGGATCGACAAATTCGGTTTATTGTTTATCGCTTTGTTATCTTCTTTGTATAAACTGCTTTCAACATTAATGGAAGATTTCCCAATTTCAGTTTGGAATTGGGGGCAGACGTAGTCGTAGCGAGGACGATCGACGAACTGCCTAAACAAATATCGTGTTCTTGTCGCTTTTATCTTTTCATTTACATTCTGTTCATATTTGGTTATAATTGCAAATTGATCAATGATTCGAGTGTTAAAATTTTGAATTAAAAACTTGTATAGACATCACAATTCATCACACATTGAATCACCATCAATTTGATCATTATCACCAAGTGTTTGTGCTTTTGCTTCTTTCATTATTACTGCATTGCAAATCAAAGTTTATCAAATTGGAAGTTAATCGATTTTCGGTAGTGAAACATATTGATTCGATAACATATCATTTCATTGTTAATCTCAATTATTTTGTGGTTTTATCACATATACAACCCTTGCAATATCGGTTCGGAATAGACGCAAGTCGATTCAGAACCGCTTTCGCTTTAGTTCGAAATAATTCCGAAAAACTCTGAGAGATGTATTCACCCCCTTTTTAGATCCTTAGGCCAGCGTCTAACAAGTGGCATCAAGAGCTCTGGTTTATTCCGTGCTACGTGAAACACTTATTGGAAAGATGGCTTCCGGACCTAAAGGGGCTCACAATAGAGCTCCAGTTTTCAACGGTGAAAACTATGGCTATTGGAAGGATTGTATATGTGTTCACATCAATGCCATTGATAGGAACATCTGGACAGCAATTGTCAATGGTCCCTTTCAGATCACCATGACAAATGCAGCTGGTGCCGTTGTTCCAAAACCAGAAAATACTTGGGATGCTGAAGATGAAAAGAGATATGGATACGATTGGAAAGCGAGAAACATTCTAATCTCAGCTCTAGGAGTTGATGAATATTATCGCGTTCCCCATTGTAGATCCGCTAAAGCTATGTGGGACACATTGCAAGTTGCCCATGAGGGAATGGATGATGTCAAACTAGCTAGAATCAATACGTTAACTCAAGAGTTCGAACTCTTTCACATGGAAGATGGTGAATCCATCGAAAACATGCAAAAGAGATTCGTTCATTTGAAAAATCGTTTAAACTCTCTTGATAGACCTGTTTCCAATGCAGTTTCTACTAACAAAATCTTGAGATGCTTGAACAGGGAATGGCAACCCAAGGTTACGGCAATAAAGGAAGCAAACGATCTAAATACCTTAGACATCACCACTCTCTTTGGTAAACTAGAAGAACATGAACAACATCTTAAATGCCTTGACATGCATGAGAAAAGGGCAAAGAAGGATAAGAACATGGAGAAAGAGGTAGAGAAGAAGTCAATAGCTCTAAAGGCTTCAAGCTCCAAGACCTCAAAGCACGAGCTAGAGGATAGTGATACAAGTGATGATGAAGACTCGGATGATGAGGAAATGAGACTGTTCGTGCGAAGATACAACAAGTTCATAAAGAAGAATAGAGCAAAACACTCCGGCAAAAGCTTGATTAATCATAGCAAGCAATTCGACAAGTCCAAACAAGATGATAACAATAAAAGAAAATCCAAAGGCCCTTGTTTCAATTGCGGCAAAGATGGTCATTACAAACCGGATTGTCCATATCTCAAGAAGGAGAAAGACAATAATCAAAGCAAAAGTCACAACAAGTCTAGAAGAGCTTACATAGCATGGGAAAGTGATTCCTCAAGTGAAGACTCATCAAGCGATGAAGAAGAATCGGCAAACCTATGTCTTACGGCTCATCAACACAAGAAAAAGAAACGTGTAAGTCATCTTAAACCTGAACTTGTAGATAAGGTATCTCATGCTCAATTAAAATTAGCCTTTGAAGAACTACATAGAGATGCAATTGAAGCTTTCAAACATTTGGCCTCAAATAAGAAAATTTTTTCATATCTTGAATCAAAAGTTGAGAAGACCGAAAAGGACATGGAAGCTTTGAAACAATCTATGCTAGATATTCAAGAGGATAAAATTGAGGATGATCCTACATCATGGTTTGGTTGTGAGACATGTCATATTTGGCAAAAAGAAGTAAGAGATCTAAAGGCCAAATTAGATAAGGCTCTACAACCAAAAGTGACTTTTGCGGTTGATCCAAATAAGTTCAAAAGATCGTATACTCCTTTATATAGTAAATACACTTTTGTACCAAAAGTATCAACTAGCAAAACAGCATACTCTCATCATATTACTTGTCACTATTGTTGCAAAAAGGGACATATCATTGAAAAATGCAAATTTAGGAGGATTTTAGTTCCTAAAGGAGTATTTCAATGGTTGCCTAAGTGCAACAATTTGTGTACTCACCACCTAGGACCCAATGAAGATTGGGGACCTTCCACTCTAAATTAATTTTGCAGGAAAAGTGTCTTGACATTGCCGAAAGGTTGTGGTTCCTTGATAGCGGATGTTCAAGACACATGACGGGAGACATATCACTCTTTGTTGAGTTCCACGCAAAGAAAAAGGGGTATGTCACCTATGGAGACAACAATCGGGGAGCTATACTTGGTAAAGGAAGTGTAGGTAACCCGTCTACCACAACTATAACTGATGTGTTACTAGTAGAAGGTCTTAAACATAATCTCCTAAGTATTAGTCAATTGTGCGATAAAGACTTCAAAGTAACTTTTACAAATTCTGGCTGCACAATAGAACATATTAAGAAAAGAGAGATCATGTTTAATGGCACATGAGTAAACCACATTTATATGCTAAAACTTGGACGAAGGCATATTTTTTTTGGTTACTCTCAATCTAGTAAGGCATATAGGCATATAGGTTCTCTCAATTCAGTTACTACTTATTGTTGAAGAGTCAGTTCATGTGTCCTTTTGATGAATCTTATGCAAAATGTGTCGAGAAAGGTATATCTTTTGATAGTGCAGGCCCATCTACTGAAGACATTGTCAAAGATAAGGAAGACGAAAGTGAAAGTGTTGCAAAGGAAGATGCTAAGAAAGAGAAAGATGAGTCTCATGATAGTGTTGAAAAAGAAAGCATCTCAAACAATGAAGAACTTCCTAAGGCCTGGACAAATGTAAAAGATCATCCAATCGACAACATAATAAGGGACATCTCAAAGGGCGTGATAACACGCTCCAAGATAAGTAACTTTTGTCATCATTTTGCTTTTGTTTCACAAGTTGAACCGAAAAACGCTAAGGACGCATTACTTGATGAGCATTGGCTAATGGCCATGCAAGAAGAATTAAACCAATTTAAACGGAATGATGTTTGGGACTTTGTCTCTCATCCGGGAGATCATCAAGTAATCGGTACTAGATGGGTTTTTCGTAACAAACTTGATGAAAATGGAGTTATCACTAGAAACAAAGCTAGATTAGTTGCTCAAAGTTATAATCAAGAGGAAGGTATTGAATATGAAGAGACGTACGCTCCCGTAGCACGTCTCGAAGCTATTCGTCTCTTACTTGCCTATGCTTGTTCAAAAGACTTCAAACTATTCCAAATGGATGTTAAAAGTGCCTTTCTAAATGGCTATATAAATGAAGAAGTCTATGTTGCTCAGCCATCCGGCTTTGAGAATTACATGTATCCAACTCATGTTTATAAGCTGAAACGTGCTCTATACGGTCTTAAACAAGCCCCTCGGGCTTGGTACGAACGTTTGAGCAAATTTCTTCTTAGCCAAGGGTACTCTAGGGGTAAAGTTGATACTACTCTCTTTATTAAAAGAAAAGATAAAGATGTACTCTTAGTCCAAGTTTATGTAGATGATATTATATTTGGGTCGACTAATGCAAAACTTGTCAAAGAATTTTCTAAGCTTATGCATAGTGAATTTGAGATGAGTCTCATGGGTGAGCTAAATTTCTTCCTTGGCCTACAAATCAAGCAACTCAGTCATGGAACGTTTGTAAGTCAAACTAAATACTGTACAGATCTGCTCAGAAGATTTGGAATGAGTGAAGCGAAGGAGATTGACACACCTATGGCAACAAATATTAACCTAGACAAAGATGAGAAAGGTAAAGATGTTGATGTGAAATTGTACCGAGGTATGATAGGTTCACTATTGTATCTTACTGCCTCAAGACCAAATATCATGTTTAGTGTGTGTATGTGTGCAAGATATCAATCTTGTCCAAAGGAATCTCACTTAAAAGCTGTCAAAAGAATTCTGCGATATTTACGTGGAACTACTACATATGGCCTATGGTATCCAAAGGGAAATGAGTGTTATTTGGTAGGATTCTCCGACTCAGATTTTGCTGGCTGCAAATCCGATAGAAAGAGCACCAGTGGAACATGTCATCTATTCTCAAATTCATTAATAAGTTGGCACAGCAAGAAACAAGTATCGGTTGCATTATCTGCTGCTGAGGCAGAATATGTGGCTGCCGGAAGCTGCTGTGCTCAGATATTATGGCTCAAGCAACAACTTCTTGACTTTGGTATTAAGCTTGATCGTATACCTATCATGTGCGACAACATAAGTGCCATAAACTTGAGTAAGAATCCTGTCTTACACTCACGAACCAAGCATATTGAAATAAGGCATCACTTCCTAAGAGATCATGTAGAGAAAGGAGACGTCATATTTGAACATGTAGAGAGCAAGAAGCAACTAGCTGACATCTTCACCAAACCTCTAGCAACGGAGCAATACTTCAACATTCGTAGGGAATTAGGGATACTCGATATCTCTAATTTGGGCTAATTACATTTGTTTCTCTTAAGGTTATTCCTTTACTTTATATATATATATATATATTGATTATTCTCAAGCTAACATTTATCTTAGTGTAAAGGTAGTTCTTCATCAAGCCTGGAATCATTCCACATTGACTAAAGGCTTCCACTAAACGGTGACACCTACATATTGAGAAGGCAGTAACATGGTTGTTGTTCACTTCCAAAAATATCATTGATGCTATAATATGCTATCAATTAACATGCTTATAGTGACATCATACATATATCTGTCTTACTCATGTATGTGTTTCATCTTTAATCATAGCATATCATATTCTAAACATACAAGCAAATATCTTTCTTATGCTATTTCTACCTATCTTTATCTATTATACTATGCCATGCTAGCGTTATATCTATTTTATCTCTCTACTCGCTTCTACTATCCCGTTGTTGTATTTCTTTTGATGTTGTCAAAGGGGGAGATAGGTGCTGAGAGTACGGGGGAGCTTGAGCTCAGTATGATGAAGCTTCAGCTTACACATACAAGTCCGGGGGAGCTATCACTACTTGTTGACGAAGCTTTTACAACCGGTTTGCCATCATCAAAAAGGGGGAGTATGTGAATACAAGATCACACTCACAAAGGTGTTTTTGATCCATGGCAAACTCCACAAGCAAACAAGCAACAAGGCACAAGCAGAAGAACTAAAAGAAAAGCAAGCATTGGTCACTCAAGACAGAGCAGGTCGACCCACTATGCATATAGGTCGACTCAATACAAGTAAAACAAGAAGAACTCAGAAAAACAGCAGTCAGGTCGACCTACTCCCAACCCAGGTCGACCTAAAGTGGAGAAATTTACACATCCTTCTGTTAGGTCGACCTACACAACAACTAGGTCGACCTTAACTGAAGAAAAGTCCCCAAAACGTATCTGAAGAGGATTCTGGTCGACCTACTTCCTTAACAGGTCGACCTAACTGGGAACAAATGTTATTCAAAGCAAATGCAGCTCTGTTAGGTCGACCTAAGCACTACAAGAGGTCGACCTATTTGATCAAAAATGCCAAAATTTCTGGTTTTCTCTGCTCCAACTGATAAACTCTCATATATATTGTCCAAGGTTCATTATTGCAGTCCTTAACACCAACAACTGAAAGATACACAAAGGCTTCTCATCTTCGATCATCGACACAACTCCAACACAACTACACACAATCATTTTTGCGTTGAGGTTTTGCGTTCAAGATCGATAACTTCCATGGAACGGAATTGAAGATTCCTAGTGGGTGAAGATTTGTGGGGTTTTTGGTGAATAAAATCGGAGGGTTTTGTCCTCCAAGATTGGTGAATTTTGGGGGTTTTTATCAAGAGGCATCATCAAGGATCCAGCTGAGTGTGAAGATTGAAGAACAAGCGTTCAAGCAATTCAAGACACTGCAGAAAAGGATCAAAGTGACGCTCTTGGAAGACCTAGATCTAGCTCAAGATTAAGGGGGAAGAAGATTCAAAGGATCGACAAATTCGGTTTATTGTTTATCGCTTTGTTATCTTCTTTGTATAAACTGCTTTCAACATTAATGGAAGATTTCCCAATTTCAGTTTGGAATTGGGGGCAGACGTAGTCGTAGCGAGGACGATCGACGAACTGCCTAAACAAATATCGTGTTCTTGTCGCTTTTATCTTTTCATTTACGTTCTGTTCATATTTGGTTATAATTGCAAATTGATCAACGATTCGAGTGTTAAAATTGTGAATTAAAAACTTGTATAAACATCACAATTCATCACACATTGAATCACCATCAATTTGATCATTATCACCAAGTGTTTGTGCTTTTGCTTCTTTCATTATTACTACATTGCAAATCAAAGTTTATCAAATTGGAAGTTAATCGATTTTCTGTAGTGAAACATATTGATTCGATAACATATCATTTCATTGTTAATCTCAATTATTTTGTGGTTTTATCACATATGCAACCCTTGCAATATCGGTCCGGAATAGACGCAAGTCGATTCAGAACCGCTTTCGCTTTAGTTCGAAATAATTCCGAAAAACTCTGAGAGATCTATTCACCCCCCCCTCTAGATCCTTAGGCCAGCGTCTAACAGTCCTCGGAAGGAGGCATCCAAATCACTTCTTTAATTTTTGGTGCACGCGGGGGCCGAATCGTAATCCCAAAAGCTTTAATAACAACAAAATCATCAATAGAAACCGCAGTGAAATTTTGAAAATTATTACCTATCAACAAAATCTGATCCTGGATCCATTTTAAAGAAATATTCAAATTTGGTTTGACAGACTCATGCTTGCACTTATTTATCCCCCACCAAATATGACTAATAATAAAAATGACCGCCTCTTTCATAACCATCCCCGCTTGATTAATCCTGTACTTTTTGCCCAAAACGAAACAGCTACCTAAAGACGAGAATTGGCAGTGGTTATCTATCCTTCTATTAAGCCAATTCCAAATCCTCATAACAAAGGAACACCGAAAAAATAAGTGTGATGCAGTTTCTTTTGCAGAATTGCAAATGCAGCACACTGAAAAATTTGACTCAAATTAAGAAACCAAATATCCCAAAAAACTAGTGAATTCCAAGAGCCATTAGCATCAATGAATTCAAAAATCAGAAAGGAGATCGAGATTCCTTTGGAAGAGAGGAACTCCACGGAAGTGTATTGAATGAATGGTTGACCAGCCCAACTATCTGTCCAAAACCGAATGACCTTGTCATTACTAAGAGACCAAGCCAAGTTCAGATCCAAGACCGCAGACTCAGATTTTATACCAGTCCATATCATCGAGAAAATATGATATTTGATGGCTATGTGCTTCTTGAAGATACGATTCTTCATAAGATTCGCTCAGGGTTCCTTACTATTTTTCAAATTCTCTAAAAGCTTGAGATTAGCAACCTCATTCAGCCTCAACAAAGATCTAATACCGAGACCGTCGTTAATGTAAGGTTGGCACATCTTTTTCTAAGAAACTAAACAAAAATTCCTGGAGTGAGTATCTCCGATCCAAACAAAGTTCTTGCACGCTTTATCAATTTTCCTCAACAAAGACACCTGCCACGAATAAGTATTAATGGAGTACGAGATGATGCGATGAATTGTAACGCCCGTTTTTAGTTTGCGTGTTTTATTTAATTATGTTGTGCTATGATATGTGTTTTGTTTTACTAAATTATGTGTTAATTGAGTGCTTCTGTGATATTGGCACTATTTGTGGGGTTTTATCGTAAATAATATAAGTTAATAAATTGGGAGAGTTATTGGGCTTAAGGTAGCATTAGTAAGTATAGGGTGTGATTTTAGGCCCATTAGTAAGGAGAAAGATAGTAAGTTAAACAAAATAAGGGTTTTAGGGGTTTTAGACTTAGAAGCTCATTTTGACAAAGTTGTGAAAGAAGAAAAAAGTAGAGTGAAGAGAAAGAGGGGAATCTCAATATTGAAGCTAGAGTTGTCTTCAATCCAAACCTAAGGTAAGGGTGGGATTCTTTCATGCTAAAGGGATGTATGATGATGTTTTGGGTGGGATTTGATTGTATGTTTGTATCCATGGAAGTTGTGTGTAGAGATGTTAGGGTTTATGAACAAGTGCATGAATTTATGATTTGAAATGTGTTTTAATTGATGTTTGATGATGTTATGATGTTAGAAGATCCATAATAGGTGTTATATTTGTGTTTATAACATGTATTCTATTGTTGTTCGTGATGGTTGGTGTTTTCCAACTTGAATGGGTTGAGTTTAGGGGATTTGGGATGGGATTCGTATGCTGTTTTCTGTGTTTGGGATTTTCTGAAAATCGCCATTTCGCGCTGCGAACTCTATTGGCGCCGCGAACTACTTGGCAGGAACTCAGGAAAATTGGATTCGTTCAGTTCGCGCCGCGAACTTTATTGGCGCCGCGAACTGCTTGGCAGGAACATAGGAATATTTGATTCACTCAGTTTGTGCCGCGAACTTTGTTGGCGCCGCGAACCCTGTTTTGCAGAACTTTTTCTAAACTTTGAAATGATGTAACTTTTGAACCGTAACTCCTTTTTAAGTGCCGTTTGGACCTACGTGAAGCCCTAATTGATGTCTATCTATTGAATATGCTTAGTATAACTTTGAAAACTCTTGGAATCTTTCTTGAATTGGATTTTGTTGACATTGGATATTCGGAATTGATTATAACGTTTAAGTTGATCATGTCGTTTACGTAGATTATGTTGTTCGAGTCGATTATGTCGTTACGTGTGATTGTGAATGTGCATCATTGAGTCACATTCATTACATTGTTTGAGCCGGCCCTAGTGGCAAATGTTTGAGACGACCCTTGTGGCGGATGTTTGAGACGGCCCAATGGCAATTGTTTGAGACGGGAGTTTTACTCCAATGGTACCACATGCATTTGCATTGTTCGAGTTGCATAAGTAAAGTCGTATGATGAGTCGTATTTGAATATTTATGTGTGCATAACATGAATGTTATCTTGTGTCGATTTGATGGTTGTTTCGTTGAGCATATGTGATAATCGACTAGGTATGCCTTAATTGAGATTGATATTATTGTTGTCGGTAAGATGTTGAATGATGTGAATAGTAGTAAGTGCTATATGTTGAGAAGTGGTGACCAATGTATGATTATTTCTCCGCTTTGAATATTATCATACACTTCTTTATAATGAATGATATCTCACCCTTTCTGTTTGAATGTTACCCTTTGTTGGTAACGTGCAGGTAGTGACGCGGAGTAGTTGTGTACCTATAGCTCGAGTCGGTGTGTGTCGATGCTCTGATACGTAGCACTCGGGGAACGTTGGATTACTTGTTTACGTTTTGTTTCTTGTGTTTATCCTTGTTAAGCTTTATCCTTATGATATGCTGAGACTTGTTGGATGTATCGTGTCGTGTTTGGCCATGATATTATGAGTTGTATTGTTATTGACATGTGATTTCCGCTGCGATGCAAGTATTTGATTGGCTGACAATGATTAATGATTTCGATATGGTTCTCCTACATGTGTGTTATGTATCTAAGTAATTGAGCATGATATACGTATGTGATTTTGTTGTTTAAAAATGTGACGCTCCGAATCGTTATGTTCTATTTGCTTAAAATTTTGTACTCTGATATTCCTGTTGATTACGGGGTAGATTTCGGGTGTTACATGAATAATGGACTTCACTAGAATAAAAAGGCCCGCAGCCGAGAGAAGTGTTCCTTTCCATGAAGAAAGTTTCGATAAAATTATGTCTGTTAAAGGAGACAAGTGAGAGGATTTAGCTCCCCTTCTGAAGATAGGAAGACCTAAATAAGTGAATGGAACAGTACCTTTCATGAATCCCGTAGAGGCAAGGGTGTTGTCTAGCTGCGAGTTTTGAATAGAACCAACATAAATACAAAATTTTCCCAAATTAAAACTTTGACCCGGAGCCGCGGAGTAGTCACTAAAAACCTTCTGCAACGCACAAATATTCAACTTTTTCCTACTACATAAGATAAGTGTGTCATCTTCGTAGAACGTGTGTGAAGGAACTAGATTGTTTCTTAAAGAAGTAATACGTTTCAGATTTTCAGTATTAACTAGGTTCGCTATGCTCCTACTAAGAAAATCCTCCGCAAGATAAAAAAGAAGAGGAGATAATGGATCCCCTCGTGGCACTCCCCTATAGCAATTAAAGAAACCTTGCTGGACTCCGTTGAAATTAATGGACATTGTGGCCGAGGAAAGCAGAGTTACAATCAATTTACAGAAATTTAGGCTGAATCCAAAATTTTCTAACACTATGATAAAATATTCCGAGCTAATAATATCAAATGCCTTTGCAAAATTCACTTTCAAGGAGAGATTCTCGTGTTTATTCTTATTGTCGAGCACGTTAACCACTTTGGAGGCTAGATAGGTACAATCTTGAATGTTTCTCCCGTGAATAAAACCTCTCCGCGGAATCGACACCAGAAAAGGAATAATTGCTGCCAATCTATCCGCCAGGATTTTAGCAATAATTTTGGACTTGAAATTAGATAGGGTAATGGGTCTGAACATGTATATCGATTGTGCATCCTTAAATTTAGAGATAAGAACTACCGTGTAAGCGTTATAATTCGGCAACATCCACCTCAAACCAAATAATTGAGTGACAACATTATAAACCTCAACTTTTATGATATTCCAATAATTGTGAAAGAAAACTCCACTGAAACTATTCGGGCTCAGAGAACTAGCCTTATTCACCCCCATAACCGCTTTAGATATCTCAGCAATAGAAGGAAGCATTGTGAGCATATTGATCAGTGCATTTTTATGCACGTCCTTTCATGTTTGTACTTATACATTTCCATGGTTTGCTTGTCTTATTTTTGTATTTTATAATGTTTTTATATTTTATTTTATTTTTGCACTTATTTGTTTTTCGTATTAATTTTTCAGCATTAGCAGTATGCACGGAAACGATCATAACTGGAGTTTCGGGAGTCCGATTAAGGCGTTTTAATAATTGCCGGAAAGCTAAGAAAGAGAGCTACGACTTTTGTGTTGGAGTCAAAGTCAGATACGGAGCCTATATTTCCCAGAATTTCGTTTTAAGTTGCAGCCTTAGTTTGTTTTAGTTTTGGTCAATTGTGGACCGGGTTCTGGATGTTTTTGACCCAGTTGGGTTATTATGACCCAAATTTCCTTTTGTCTTCTCTTTAGTCTAGGTCTGGCCGTACAACTACTTTTTCAATTTACACTATTCACAAAAAAATACTCTGAGTTCTGTACAATTTCATGGAGAACTAATCCGTCTGAGTCGATCTACCGTGTTCAGGTTCTAATACTATGAGATTACTATAACTTTACAATTTAATTTCTATTCCTTTCGATGATATTTTGTATTCTTGTATGCTTAATTCAATTGTATGAAATATATTGATTCAATTTGGTTGATTGTATGATCCTAACATAGACGCGTTATGTTTGCTTAATTCGTACCGTGTCTGATCGATCGTGTTTGCTTAATTCATGATAATTTATTCCGTTTGCTTAATTCGGACATTAGGATCGCACATCTCGCGAACCTCACCGCGCTTGTCATTGAGTTTGCATCCAAATAGGATTAGAATCCGCTTAGGATAGTGAAGTTATAGTAATCGATGATTGGTAGGAACTGAATCGGTAGATTGACTTATTTTATAATCACTTTTTCAAAACAACTTATTTCAATAATTGCTTTTGATAATCATTTTTTTTATAAATCGAACCTGAACCAAACCCCCCATCGATTTTGATTAGTTGATACTAAACAAGAATCCTTGAGACGATATTCGAGTCAATTGTCGCTGTACTACGTTTTACAAAATACTCGTTTTTGATCCGCGCGCGACAGCGGATCAAATTGGCGCCGTTGCCGGGGATTCTTGTTATTATTAATCGTTTTTAGAGTCATAGGTTTAGTGTTCTCGCGTTTAGGCCGTATTTTTCTCACGGTTTTGGCCAATTCGCGTTTAGAATCGAAAAATCGGTTTTTGGAAAAATTGTGTTCGATTGTAAAACGTTTTTGCCTACTGGGAGAAAAAAAATCGTGCGATCAATACTCCCTTACTCTAGAAGAGTAAGGGAATTCGAGCCAAAATTGCCAAATTCATCGTTTTTCTATTTTTAATGAATTTTGTACTGTTTTCATAGAGTCGAAAAAACCCAAAAAAATTCTCAAAATTCTTATTTCATCTAATTAGATTAAATTTTGTGTTTTTATATTTTTATGAACTTATTTTAGTCGTGTTCCTTCATTCTATTTGTTTATGGCTGTTATAGGACATTGTTGGCAGTTTCGCATTTGTTGCTGCATTGCTTAATTGATTTTTATTCTGAACTTGATTTTGATAACATGGTTGATCAAAGAACACTAAGGCAGCTAGCTGCGCTTGATGTTAATTATAATGGTTTATATATTGAATATGCTGATGTTGTTGTTCCCTTTGAATTGAAATCTGGTTTAATACACTTGTTGCCAAGGTTTAGTGGTCTTGCAGGTGAGGATCCACATAAGCATCTAAAGGAATTCCTGATTGTTTGTTCTACATTATTGAGACCTAAAGGAATAACAGAAGACCATATCAAGCTGAGATTCTTCCCGTTCTCACTTCAAGGTGCTGCAAAAGATTGGTTATACTACCTTGAGCCGAACTATGTTACAAGCTGGAATGATCTCAAAAAAGTGTTCTTAGAAAGATTCTTCCCTCCCCAAGTTACCACTTTTGCATCTTTCGAACCTTCACTAGAGGATATTGTCAAACAAATGGATGTAAATAATCTTCAGTATCAACAGCAAATAGATTATACTCTTCAGACTTTGCAAACACAGATTGGAAATCTTGCCACTTTGATGAATGCCATGCAGCAAGCTCAAGGATCAAACTAACAACACTTGGAAGAGCATTCTGTTTTTCCAATAGAGTTTCTTTCTGAAAATGTTGTTGATACTTGTACTGATTTGTTTGCAGATGATTTTCCATCACTGTCATATTTTGATGATGTTTACTCGTGTTTTGATTGTACTGACACTAACATTTGTGTTGTATGTGCTGAGATTGATGCTGCCTTGAAGGGTAACATATTTACTATAGGTGAAGTTCTTATTGACGAAGATGTTCATGCAGCTGATACTCTTGACATCCCGGCTGCCCCAAGCACTCCTTCCATTGAGCAGCCACCTTCCCCCGAGCTGAAGCAACTTCCTGAAAATTTGAAATACGCTTATTTAGAGAGTAATGAAAAACTCCCGATTATAATTTCTTCTAACCATGATTTTGATCAAGAAAATAAGCTATTGCAGGTTTTGAAGAAGCATAAGAAGGTGATTAGGTGGACTTTGACTGAATTTTCTCATATTAGCCCATCTATGATTTTGCATAGGGTCTCAAGTGAAGGGGAAGATGAAACAAAAGTAGTGGGGCAGCCCCTCAATCTTTTGATCTTTGATGTTGTGGAAAAGAAGATCACGTGCCCATTCAACACTTTTATTTATCGAAGATTCTTCTTTGATCCTGGAATAAAAGGCGAAGGCACTAATAAAAATTTCAAGTTCAATGGACATTACCCAAAGCTACTCCATGAAAGCCCCACTTTGAAAGAAGAAAATGTAGAAGATATCTCTTTGGGAAAGGCTTCTTATGTGATCACCTATCCTCCTTGACTACTCGGGTGTGTTCTTTCCTCTCTCTCCTCTCTTTTATTTTATGTTTGTTTCTTTCATTGAGGACAATGCATATTTTAAGTGTGGGGGAGGGAATCATTTATTTTATTTCTTTTTGTTCTTTGTTTTGTTTTCATTCAAAAAAAAATTGCATTTTTGTTGAAAGTTTTAGACTATAGATTAATTTGAGTCGAGTTTGCGGAGACTTGGGAAAAATTCACAAGATTGGTATCGTTTTAACACCGTAAGTCTCCTGCATATGGAAATTGATTTGAATGTTTTATTATGTTTTAGCCTTAAATTCTCATTCTCTGAAAGCTCTTGAGTAGTTTATTTCAGCAGTCGGCACCATCTCTCACACACTTTACGCAGGGAAGCCGATGAATATAAGTGAATGTTCCAAAAAGAAAAAAAAAGGAAAAAAAAAAGAAGAAAAAGGTAATGCGCCTTCTAAGTTTGGTGACCTTCACCCGATCACTTAACCCAACGGTTGCGGAACCTTCAAAAAAAAGTTAAAATTAAGACTCTTTGTTAGTTGGTTCAGTGGTTTCTGGTGCTGAACTTGGTAAGGCGGATCACGGTCCGATCCCCCGCAACTAAAACTGAGTAAGCAAAGGGTTATGCCATGTAAGTACCAGAACCCCGTGCAGAAAAGGATCAGAGTCACTAACCGGTCGTCTTGCTATAAGTGTGTGGTGATAACGGGCTTAATGTGATTGCGCCTGAATGAAAAAGAGCAAAAAGGATGAGTAAGTTAGGCTATGGTATAATAATATGATTTGAATTGGATTGTGTATTTAGGAGGCTTATGTCTACATAACTGTGGTTAGTGTTCTTAGGATGTCCTTAGTGTGCAATATTAGTACCTATCGATGCAAACTTATCCGAAGAAGATTTATAGCCTAGGATGAGTAACTAATGATGTATTTGTGTTTTCTTTGTTTTGTTGTTCATTTTGCTCGGAGTTCAAAAGTTCAAGTGTGGGGGAATTTGATCAGTGCATTTTTATGCACGTCCTTTCATGTTTGTACTTATACATTTCCATGGTTTGCTTGTCTTATTTTTGTATTTTATAATGTTTTTATATTTTATTTTATTTTTGCACTTATTTGTTTTTCGTATTAATTTTTCAGCATTAGCAGTATGCACGGAAACGATCATAACTGGAGTTTCGGGAGTCCGATTGAGGCGTTTTAATAATTGTCGGAAAGCTAAGAAAGAGAGCTACGACTTTTGTGTTGGAGTCAAAGTCAGATTCGGAGCCTATATTTCCCAGAATTTCGTTTTAAGTCGCAGCCTTAGTTTGTTTTAGTTTTGGTCAATTGTGGGCCGGGTTCTGGATGTTTTTGACCCAGTTGGGTTATTATGACCCAAATTTCCTTTTGTCTTCTCTTTAGTCTAGGTCTGGCCGTATAGCTACTTTTTCAATTTACACTATTCACAAAAAAATACTCTGAGTTCTGTACGATTTCATGGAGAACTAATCCGT
This sequence comes from Vicia villosa, assembly GCF_029867415.1. Taxonomy (NCBI): domain Eukaryota; kingdom Viridiplantae; phylum Streptophyta; class Magnoliopsida; order Fabales; family Fabaceae; genus Vicia; species Vicia villosa. The sequence continues at coordinate 3,099,825 of NC_081185.1, forward strand.
CTGAGTCGATCTACCGTGTTCAGGTTCTAATACTATGAGATTACTATAACTTTACAATTTAATTTCTATTCCTTTCAATGATATTTTGTATTCTTGTATGCTTAATTCAATTGTATGAAATATATTGATTCAATTTGGTTGATTGTATGATCCTAACATAGACGCGTTATGTTTGCTTAATTCGTACCGTGTCTGATCGATCGTGTTTGCTTAATTCATGATAATTTATTCCGTTTGCTTAATTCGGACATTAGGATCGCACATCTCGCGAACCTCACCGCGCTTGTCATTGAGTTTGCATCCAAATAGGATTAGAATCCGCTTAGGATAGTGAAGTTATACTAATCGATGATTGGTAGGAACTGAATCAGTAGATTGGCTTATTTTATAATCACTTTTTCAAAACAACTTATTTCAATAATTGCTTTTGATAATCATTTTTTTTATAAATCGAACCTGAACCAAACCCCCCATCGATTTTGATTAGTTGATACTAAACAAGAATCCTTGAGACGATATTCGAGTCAATTGTCGCTGTACTACGTTTTACAAAATACTCGTTTTTGATCCGCGCGCGACAGCGGATCAAATTGGCGCCGTTGCCGGGGATTCTTGTTATTATTAATCGTTTTTAGAGTCATAGGTTTAGTGTTCTCGCGTTTAGGCCGTATTTTTCTCACGGTTTTGGCCAATTCGCGTTTAGAATCGAAAAATCGGTTTTTGGAAAAATTGTGTTCGATTGTAAAACGTTTTTGCCTACTGGGAGAAAAAAAATCGTGCGATCAATACTCCCTTACTCTAGAAGAGTAAGGGAATTCGAGCCAAAATTGCCAAATTCATCGTTTTTCTATTTTTAATGAATTTTGTACTGTTTTCATAGAGTCGAAAAAACCCAAAAAAATTCTCAAAATTCTTATTTCATCTAATTAGATTAAATTTTGTGTTTTTATATTTTTATGAACTTATTTTAGTCGTGTTCCTTCATTCTATTTGTTTATGGCTGTTATAGGACATTGTTGGCAGTTTCGCATTTGTTGCTGCATTGCTTAATTGATTTTTATTCTGAACTTGATTTTGATAACATGGTTGATCAAAGAACACTAAGGCAGCTAGCTGCGCTTGATGTTAATTATAATGGTTTATATATTGAATATGCTGATGTTGTTGTTCCCTTTGAATTGAAATCTGGTTTAATACACTTGTTGCCAAGGTTTAGTGGTCTTGCAGGTGAGGATCCACATAAGCATCTAAAGGAATTCCAGATTGTTTGTTCTACATTATTGAGACCTAAAGGAATAACAGAAGACCATATCAAGCTGAGATTCTTCCCGTTCTCACTTCAAGGTGCTGCAAAAGATTGGTTATACTACCTTGAGCCGAACTATGTTACAAGCTGGAATGATCTCAAAAAAGTGTTCTTAGAAAGATTCTTCCCTCCCCAAGTTACCACTTTTGCATCTTTCGAACCTTCACTAGAGGATATTGTCAAACAAATGGATGTAAATAATCTTCAGTATCAACAGCAAATAGATTATACTCTTCAGACTTTGCAAACACAGATTGGAAATCTTGCCACTTTGATGAATGCCATGCAGCAAGCTCAAGGATCAAACCAACAACACTTGGAAGAGCATTCTGTTTTTCCAATAGAGTTTCTTTCTGAAAATGTTGTTGATACTTGTACTGATTTGTTTGCAGATGATTTTCCATCACTGTCATATTTTGATGATGTTTACTCGTGTTTTGATTGTACTGACACTAACATTTGTGTTGTATGTGCTGAGATTGATGCTGCCTTGAAGGGTAACATATTTACTATAGGTGAAGTTCTTATTGACGAAGATGTTCATGCAGCTGATACTCTTGACATCCCGGCTGCCCCAAGCACTCCTTCCATTGAGCAGCCACCTTCCCCCGAGCTGAAGCAACTTCCTGAAAATTTGAAATACGCTTATTTAGAGAGTAATGAAAAACTCCCGATTATAATTTCTTCTAACCATGATTTTGATCAAGAAAATAAGCTATTGCAGGTTTTGAAGAAGCATAAGAAGGTGATTAGGTGGACTTTGACTGAATTTTCTCATATTAGCCCATCTATGATTTTGCATAGGGTCTCAAGTGAAGGGGAAGATGAAACAAAAGTAGTGGGGCAGCCCCTCAATCTTTTGATCTTTGATGTTGTGGAAAAGAAGATCACGTGCCCATTCAACACTTTTATTTATCGAAGATTCTTCTTTGATCCTGGAATAAAAGGCGAAGGCACTAATAAAAATTTCAAGTTCAATGGACATTACCCAAAGCTACTCCATGAAAGCCCCACTTTGAAAGAAGAAAATGTAGAAGATATCTCTTTGGGAAAGGCTTCTTATGTGATCACCTATCCTCCTTGACTACTCGGGTGTGTTCTTTTCTCTCTCTCCTCTCTTTTATTTTATGTTTGTTTCTTTCATTGAGGACAATGCATATTTTAAGTGTGGGGGAGGGAATCATTTATTTTATTTCTTTTTGTTCTTTGTTTTGTTTTCATTCAAAAAAAATTGCATTTTTGTTGAAAGTTTTAGACTATAGATTAATTTGAGTCGAGTTTGCGGAGACTTGGGAAAAATTCACAAGATTGGTATCGTTTTAACACCGTAAGTCTCCTGCATATGGAAATTGATTTGAATTTTTTATTATGTTTTAGCCTTAAATTCTCATTCTCTGAAAGCTCTTGAGTAGTTTATTTCAGCAGTCGACACCATCTCTCACACACTTTACGCAGGGAAGCCGATGAATATAAGTGAATGTTCCAAAAAGAAAAAAAAAAAAGGAAAAAAAAAGAAGAAAAAGGTAATGCGCCTTCTAAGTTTGGTGACCTTCACCCGATCACTTAACCCAACGGTTGCGGAACCTTCAAAAAAAAGTTAAAATTAAGACTTTTTGTTAGTTGGTTCAGTGGTTTCTGGTGCTGAACTTGGTAAGGCGGATCACGGTCCGATCCCCGCAACTAAAACTGAGTAAGCAAAGGGTTATGCCATGTAAGTACCAGAACCCCGTGCAGAAAAGGATCAGAGTCACTAACCGGTCGTCTTGCTATAAGTGTGTGGTGATAACGACCTTAATGTGATTGCGCCTGAATGAAAAAGAGCAAAAAGGATGAGTAAGTTAGGCTATGGTATAATAATATGATTTGAATTGGTTTGTGTATTTAGGAGGCTTATGTCTGCATAACTGTGGTTAGTGTTCTTAGGATGTCCTTAGTGTGCAATATTAGTACCTATCAATGCAAACTTATCCGAAGAAGATTTATAGCCTAGGATGAGTAACTAATGATGTATTTGTGTTTTCTTTGTTTTGTTGTTCATTTTGCTCGGAGTGCAAAAGTTCAAGTGTGGGGGAATTTGATCAGTGCATTTTTATGCACGTCCTTTCATGTTTGTACTTATACATTTCCATGGTTTGCTTGTCTTATTTTTGTATTTTATAATGTTTTTATATTTTATTTTATTTTTGCACTTATTTGTTTTTCGTATTAATTTTTCAGCATTAGCAGTATGCACGGAAACGATCATAACTGGAGTTTCGGGAGTCCGATTGAGGCGTTTTAATAATTGCCGGAAAGCTAAGAAAGAGAGCTACAACTTTTATGTTGGAGTCAAAGTCAGATTCGGAGCCTATATTTCCCAGAATTTCGTTTTAAGTTGCAGCCTTAGTTTCTTTTAGTTTTGGTCAATTGTGGGCCGGGTTCTGGATGTTTTTGACCCAGTTGGGTTATTATGACCCAAATTTCCTTTTGTCTTCTCTTTAGTCTAGGTCTGGCCGTACAACTACTTTTTCAATTTACACTATTCACAAAAAAATACTCTGAGTTCTGTACGATTTCATGGAGAACTAATCCGTCTGAGTCGATCTACCGTGTTCAGGTTCTAATACTACGAGATTACTATAACTTTACAATTTAATTTCTATTCCTTTCAATGATATTTTGTATTCTTGTATGCTTAATTCAATTGTATGAAATATATTGATTCAATTTGGTTGATTGTATGATCCTAACATAGACACGTTATGTTTGCTTAATTCGTACCGTGTCTGATCGATCGTGTTTGCTTAATTCATGATAATTTATTCCGTTTGCTTAATTCGGACATTAGGATCGCACATCTCGCAAACCTCACCGCGCTTGTCATTGAGTTTGCATCCAAATAGGATTAGAATCCGCTTAGGATAGTGAAGTTACAGTAATCGATGATTGGTAGGAACTGAATCGGTAGATTGGCTTATTTTATAATCACTTTTTCAAAACAACTTATTTCAATAATTGCTTTTGATAATCATTTTTTTTATAAATCGAACCTGAACCAAACCCCCCATCGATTTTGATTAGTTGATACTAAACAAGAATCCTTGAGACGATATTCGAGTCAATTGTCGCTGTACTACGTTTTACAAAATACTCGTTTTTGATCCGCGCGCGACAGCGGATCAATATCATTCATCGAAGAATCCACCAGGCAGGGTATAATATCTTCCACAATGGAGAAGTCTTGGGGAGTACCTGTAAATTAGAAAAGGTTAGTGAAATAGTTTACTGCCAACGAAGCCATCTCCGCTTTATCAGTGATAAGGGAACTTCCTTAATGAAGGGAAGTGATAAAATTCCTTGATCTCTTCAATTTAGCCATCTGGTGAAAATATTGTGTGTACCTATTGTCAGAAATGTGCCACTGTAATATAGCCTTTTCAGCCCAAAAATTCTCCTGCATAGTTTAATGTTTTTCAAATCCAGCAGAGGGACCCTCAGAGTTGATTCGGTCTGGAATATTGTCCAGTTTTGCCAATCTAAGGTTCACCAATTCATGAATGTTCCCAAAGGTTTTTTTGTTCCAAAGATTTAATCTATTATTTAGAATCTGAAGTTTTTTGCTAAATATAAACATGGGGCAACCTACCACAAAAGTTTTCCAACCCTCCACAATTAACCTTCTGCAATCGTCGTGCTGAGTCCACATTTACTTAAACCTAAATTGAGAAGCCTTACTAACTGTACAAAACTTCGTTTGAACCAAAATCAGATGATGATCGGACCAGACTCTAGTAAGGTGGGTGGTATACATTGTGTGATAAGCTTGAACCCAATAACTGTTGCCAAAAGCTCTGTCCAACTTCCTTTCGACAGAGTTAATACCTTCCTTGCCATTGTACCAAGTGAAACTAGAACTTAAATGTGAAATCAGCCAAGAAATTAAGATCATGCCATTCCTTAAAATCCATCGGGAGTGGTCTAAGAGTTACGAATGCCCCGGTGCTCATGCGCCCCCAAGAATGAGTTAAAATCACCAACTAGATACCAAGGGGATTGGTCAAGCTCGATAGAAAGCTCATTCCAAAGATTTTGTCTTTTTAAATAGCAAGTTGAGGCGTCGGCAATTATGCATACTCTAAGATTTTCTATCACAATTGAAAAAGATAAAAATTGTTCATTAGCAGAAATAACCTAAGGATCTAATTCTTTCTTACACATACACCCAATATTAGGCTCCAACTTGTTCCTGTTATTAACCGCAAAAAGTTTATAACCAATTCTGTCCTAAAAAACCATAGGGAAATTTACTTGTTTTATCTAGGGTTCTACCACCAAACGCAGGGGCTCCAATTTGTTCATGTTGTTTTGAGATCCAATTTCGTAGGGGCATTAGCCAAACCCCTCAAATTCCAGAATAACCACTTCATGAGGAAGGCTTAATGGAACCAGCTTTGATCTTGGTGCTTGCTTCCTCTTTTGATTTAACTTTCTTCCTTTTTTTCTTGACCTTTGACTTTGAAACCACAGGTTGAAAAGTGTCTATATCATTTTTAGAAGGCTCCTCTTCTGTGATAATTTCTTTTTCATCAGCCATGTTTGCCTATGATTTCTTAAGAAACTCAGTGTTTTTGGTCACTTCAATTGTATCTTCTGAAGAAATAATTTGGGTGGCATCTACAAATTAATTTTGAATCTTCTGAACTTATATTTTCTGAATCCTTCATAATGTTGTTCAAATAACTTTCTTAACTATTGTTAGTTGATTCTTTCTCCTTCTGGACCTCAAGAGGAATTTGTGGCCATATGCCATCATCCTTCTCCCTAATCCAAATTCCCTTCTCCCCATTGCAGCCTTCTACTAAGATGTGAGCCGATTCAACCGCTTTTTTCTTAGAATTCACCATCTAATTTTCCTTCCCTTCCTTTTTCTCAACTCTTTTTCCACTCTAGTAGTTCTTCTCCTAAAATTCAAATTAGAGTGACCAAGAGCTTTGCAGTATTGACAAAATCCGGAATTTTCTCGTACTCTATATCAACAAAGAATACGTATCCCACTCTCTCCACATTATTTTGTCTCTGATTTCATTCATCATTCTATATCTATCAATACCCTCACGAAATGCCCAAAAGACCGATAAATGGGAGGTCTGTTAGAAGTAGAGTCAATACAAATAAGAGAAACTGAACTACTGGCAACCGCAAAATTGATTTTGGGTCTCGAATATTCTTGAGAAAGGCCATGTATTCTTACCCAAACTTGGTCAGAGGTATGGTTAACATTGTTGGGAATGAAATCCCTTGACCACGAGAAGAGCTTCAAAATTCTAGGGTTCAAATTCCATGAAGTCATCGATCTGATACTCCTTACATCTTCTAAACAAGAGAAAGAGAATTCGAAAAAAACTTACCAAGGGATGTGATGCCCCATTTCTCGGTTGAACTCCACAGAGTTAAAATCTTCTCTTTGACTTGAACCACAGTTAACAGAGATGATCCCTTTGGCCAAATTAGTATTCTTCCATGAAGGTTGTGTTTACATGAATAAAGCCCTATTTGGTTTTCTTTTTTTGGAATTGAGATAGACAATTTGGCACCTATTCACACATGGGACCAGGAATTGGCTAGTTGGAATATCGCAAACATTTTTCAGACCATCTGCAAACGATTTTTTAGGTTTAGGATTATCAGAGATAGGTTCAGAGATGGGTTGAAGAGGGGACGACAAAATTAAGGGCTTAGGGAGGACGATTTGAGGGATAGAAGTTTTATGGAATAAGATGTGAGGGTTGCATTGGATCCATTAAAGGTAAAACTGGGTCAATAGAGAGATGTGGGTGAAATTAACAAGGCTCTTCTTTTTAAATGGAAGTGGAGAATTCTTACGGATGATAATGCCATATGACGCAAGTTTTTGGAGGCGAGATACGTTGTTCCGAAGTTGAAGGTGCAAGGTTATGTCGAAGGAGGAAGCAAATCTAAAGACTCTAAGTGGTGGAGGGATGTCCTAGCTAATGATATCAAGTCGGAGCTAGGTGACGACGGCTTCTCGAGTCATATTCGTTGCATTATGGACAACAGAAAGAATGTTTATTTTGGTCTAGTAAGTGGTGGGGGGACCAATCTTTCCAAGGCTTATTCCCGGAACTGTTCTCGGTTTCATCAAATATTCTTGCCTCTGTTTCTGATGCTGTTAACAGGTTGGAAGGCGGTGCTGTTTGGAGTCCGGCTGTCATCTTTGGATCGGAGGACACGACACTTTTAGTCGCATCCAGTGCTGTGCTCGGTGCACAGTGGCAGTGGCTCCTCTTGCTGCTGGCTGCTGTTCGGTTTAGCAGTAGTGCTGAGGACAGTTTCGAGTGGCTTTCGAATCTATCCGGGCTGTTTACGGTGGCCTCAACAGCGTGTTTGACTGCTGCCCGGAAAAGTAGCGCTTGGCAGCCCCAAGTGTTAAGAAGGCTGAAAATTATGTGGAATTTGTCGCTCCCGTTTAGGATTCAAATCTTCGTGTGGAGATTCTTTACATCAAGGATCCCTACTATTGATGCTTTGATCTATAGAGGAGTGGAAAATATCTCTTGTCCGTCGTGTGTTTTTTGTGGGAACGAACCGAAGTCGTTGTATCATACTTTCTTTTCTTGCAATGTTTCCTTGAAGGTGTGGGAGAAGATCTATGGGTGGTTAGGGGAAGATGTTCTTTTTTCCTTTGAAGAGTTCTTAGAGTTTGACGCTATCCAGGAGAAGATGAAGGGGGTTGCCGTTAAGGTGAAGATTAATTCGATTTGGATGGCTTTGATTTGGAGCGTTTGGATTATGCGTAATTCCATTGTTTTCGATCAAGCATCCTTATGTTTTTTTCATGGAGTTGGCTAGCTAGATTACATTTGAACTCTTCTTTCTCTTCCTTTTACGAGTGGTACAAGTTACCGCTTATTTGCTTTCCGAATTTGTAATTTGTTGGATTGGGTTGCACCCCTAGTGCGATTTCGTAATCAATTGCTTATTTTAAAAAAAAAAGGTTTTTTTTTCAAAGTTCATCGCATGTTTTGATTAAATTACATTATCCATCGAGTCAAATTAGAGTTTTGGGTTTGTTCAATTGCTAGGAATTGAAAATGTGTGATCCCTAGAAAGTTTTTCTATTAGTTATTGGTTATTAGTTTAATAGATAGAGTAGATAGTATATATATATAAATTAAAATTCGGTTATTTATTGGTCGATGTGAAATCTTTCTTAAAAAATATTTATTCTTTAATATAGTTTACGCAATATATTTCGCACACCGTCAATTAAATCTCAAAAATTGAATATTGAAAGGTGGCCATCATCAGAGATGGTTAATTGCCGACACCCCCAGAAAATTAATAATGAAAACTGCTTGAAGGTAGGAAGGAATCTTATGCAGAACAGAAACTACGTTTTGAATTTATGCAGATCTCAGTGTTGTGCAGACAGAAAACAATAACAATTAATAATAATGTCTTTTTCCTGCTCATCAACTAACTCTTATGTGGCTGGCCATTGCTGCATCTTTCTAGCACAAAGAAATCATGTGAGAATTGTCATGTGCATTAAAGATGAGGTTTGTTAGTAGTAACTATGAGTTAAAGTCTTGCTTTCAATAGAAAAATAAGTATTGAATATTCAATAGAAAAACAAGTATTGAATAGTATTCAAGTAAGAAGTTCCTTATAATAAGGAGGTGTGTATCTGTATCATTATAAACCTATTTGCATTTATTTGCATAAAACAAAAAAATATACATATATGTGGCTGGAGTCTTGTTGAGTCATCCATAAACTAGCTAAAGTACAATACTAGCACGTTTTTCTCTTAGGCCTAACTTGCTGCATGAATGAATGTCACACCTTACATATTATTTATTATATGACTAACGCTATTCTTACACTCAACACTTACACCAATACATACATCAAACATTGTTCACCGTATTTATACGGTGAACAATATTTTTTAAAATAAAATAACAATTTTTATTTTTATTTTAAAAATTAAGAACGACAGTGTTCATATACGGACGTGCATTAACCAACTTCATGATTGCATTAACCAAGTTTTTATATTGCATTAACCAAGTTTGATGAGTGCTAAAAATAATTTTTTAATACCTGGATATTGCATTAACCAACTTCATTACTGCATTAACCAAGTTTTTACATTGCATTAACCAAGTTTGATGACTACTGTAAGGTACTACTCATGGGTGTAAGAATAGCATTACTCAAACTTGGTTAATGCAGTGTAAAAACTTGGTTAATGCAGTAGTGAAGTTGGTTAATGCTATATCCTGGTATTAAAAATAATTTTTAGCAGTCACCAAATTTGGTTAATGCAGTGTAAAAATTTGGTTAATACAGTAATGAAGTTGGTTAATGCAACATCCAGGTATTAAAAATAATTTTTAGCAGTCACCAAACTTGGTTAATGCAGTGTAAAAACTTGGTTAATGCAGTAATGAAGTTGGTTAATGCAATATCCAGATATTAAAAATAATTTTTAGCAGTCATCGAACTTGGTTAATGCGATAATGAAGTTGGTTAATGCACGTCCGTACATGAACAGTGTCGTCCGTAATTTTAAAAATAAAAAATAAAAAATATTATTTTATTTTAAAAAACACTGTTCATCGTATAAATACGGTAAACACTGTTTGGTATAAGTATTAGTGTAAGTATTGGGTTTGTAAGAATAGCATTACTCTTTATTATATATTGAATTTCTTGCTTCACATTCTTTTAATGGCGTCTTTCAAATTAATAAGTATTTAAGTTGTGTTCAACAAACTAGTTTTTTTTTGTTGACCGAATTCAACAAACTAGTTACTCAATTTGCTTGGTGAGTTTTTTAATAGGAAGATGTTAACTAATTGCCTGTATATTAATGTTAGTAGAGTGTTTGAACTCGGTACCCCTTGTCATATTTCTTATATAAGGTGTCTCTTTCCATCATTCAAGCAACACATTGATATTTAGTAATTTAAATTACTGATTAGCTTTATAAAATTCGGGTAAAATATATTTATTGGCTTCTTAAATATCTCAAATTTTATTTTTAGTTTTTTAAATTTTTCTTAAAACATATTATTCTCTAAATTATATAGAACCGAAATTCAAACAATGTGAATACATGGACTCTCAATTATGCAACAACAATACATATATATCGGGCCCTCTTCTGACCGTGTATAGCACCAAAAACATAATCAACATAAACATAACATATGTACAATTAAATATGCTATATCTTTAACAATCACCATAATTATTCCTACACAATAATTCATTATCGAGACATATATTATTATAGCCATACCAGTATAACAACATCATCGATATTCAACATTTACATTGTAAACCAATTATAATTAACATTCTCAACTTCATAACATCATCACAATATAACAACAAGAAATCCGCATAAATCTCATTAATTATTCATGTTATCATGACACATTCTACCCTCGAAACTAACTCCATTTGATGGTAAACTGCGTTAGCTTTCCAACGCTTCAAACGCGGAGTCATTTGGACTTACAAATCAAAAGTTACGTCCATTCTGTTATCACGCTGCTCGCTAACTCTCACTTATGGAACTCTCTAATGATAACAGTCGACATCGATTATTTCCTCAGCAATCGACACATATCCCCTTACGCGTGCTTCAGACTCGTGGTTTGGTTCCACGCGTCATTACTAGTTGAAAACTACTACAAACAATTCGTCATGTTGGTAACTACCTTTGAACTTCCTAACCGCTTTTAATTGTCTTTGATTAACTTCTCTAGCGTTGTCTAGACATCTTTTTCTTAACTGACTCTTAGACTTAAAAAATATGCTAAGTTCTAGACATCTGATGAACGTGTTGAACTTAACCATTTTCCGTAATTCTTTTGAAGATTCTAGACATGTTTTGAAGAGAGAGTGATCCTAATCTTATGGATTTGTTCCCGATACTCCTCCAAACCAAAACTAACACCTTAGTTGAACCCTTCGATCAACGTGACTAGTGTGTCGAAGGCTTAATCTCTTCATACTTAGTTATTTTTTCGAACATTGTTATCATCTTTCTGTCAAATCCCTTAGTTAGAAATTTCAGGCTAACGATGTCAAACCACGTAAGTATATTATAGGTGCTACCCCAACACTCTCTCTAATATTGTCCTTTTTAATCTTATTATTTCTAGTCTTACCACATAAAAAGAAAATATTCCACCACTTCTAAAAAAGTTGACAAAATACCTGATTTTAGTTTTTTTTTTTGTGTAAGCAAGATATATTGATAGGGAGAACTAAGGGTTCTACAACCCGATTACACGAATACGGTAAAACCGCACAAAAAAGAGAAAATTACAACCAATTGAACTTATGAGAGGTAAAGAATCGGATCTTTAATGAACTCATAAATCGAATAATTGGAGTACGTAATTTTCCCGCAAAATGACCACTTCCAAACCATGGTCTTGATGTTCCAAACCGTATCATTAAAACTCCAATTTTCCTCCCGGAAGCAAACGCCATTCCTAACCAACCATAAAGTCCAAGTAGTAGCTAACCACACCACATCCACCTTGCTATTTTTAACGATTTTTTCCCAGAAAAAGTAATGCCAATCCATAAAATTCGATAAACACCCTTCCTCCATAACACCCTCTTTACCCACCCAAAGAGCTATGGCTTTCCAAATATCCTTCACCACCCGACAACCAAAAAAAGAATGATTTCTATTCTCTACTTCATAACCACAAAAAATACACTTTAATTTATCTAAAGGAAAAGATATACCCCTATACACCAAAAGGTCCTTAGTCGGAATCCTATCAAGGTGAAGTCTCCACCCAAAAGCCTTTATTTTAAAAGGCACCTCCTCCTTCCACACCATCCCATAAGCCTCATCAAACTCTCTTGGTGGCCCATACGGAATGATATCTATAACCAAAAAAGAGTAACAAGAAGCCACCCAAAAAACCCCCTCGAAATTGAACTTCCAAGAAACACCATCTCTCCCTTCCCCCACTCCGCCAAACTCGGACAACACCTCCTTCAACCTTGATTTTTCCGACTCTAGACCCCTTTCCGCCTCCATAGCCATGGAAATCCCAAAATCTCCCTACCTCCACCTCCTCTCAAAACACCCTCCCATAATCGCCACCGACACCCCTTTTAATTTAGAAACATCATACAAATCCGGAAAAGCATCCTTCAAAATAATTCCTCCCAACCAATTTGCTTCCCAAAAAGGAGTGTTATACCCATTACGCACAACAAATTTACATCCTTCGACAATAGGATCACTCAAAACACTCCTTCCAACTTTCAAAAGGTCCCTCCACCATAAAGAAGAAAGAGATGATAAAAGATGAGATTTTGAGCTAAACGTACCGTACACCAAGGAAGATAAATCGCCATACCGGGATTTCAACACCGTTAGTCAAAGAGAATCGTGCCCTTGGAGTATTCTCCATCTCCACTTTGTCAGAAGAGCATGATTTAAAACCGCAATGTTTTTTACTTCGATACCCCCTTTTCAAACGTAAAAGTAACTTTTTTCCCACTAACCTAATGTATCTTTCTTCTTTCCTCCATACCACCCCATAAGAAATTCTTTTGAATCCTATTAACTTCTTTCACCACTTTCAAGGGCATCTTGTAAAAAGACATGGTGAAAATAGTCAACGATGTGAGGATGAACTTCAAAAGCGTAACTATACCTCCCAAGTTAAGAAAACGGTTTTTCCAACTCCCTAAACGCTTCTTTAACTTCAACACTAAAGGCTTCCATGTCGATTCCTTCCTTGGATCGAAACCAATGGGAATACCAAGAAAATAAAAATTACTTTCCTCCACTTTGCAAGATAGAAAAAGAGTTGCGGCTTCCATAAAAGAATTCTTAGTATTAATACCAATTAATTTTCTTTTATGATAGTTAATACCAAGACCCGACACAATCTCAAACGCTCTTAGCACCCCTTTAATGGCCTTGACATGCTTCCACGTCCCTTCCCCCATCAATAAAGTGTCGTCCGCAAATTGAAGAATGTCCACCCAACAAGAGCTCTTTATGCAAAAACTCTCAAATTCCCCAATTTCTATAGATTTCCTCACCAACCCCGATAGGCCTTCTGCTACCAAAACAAAAAGAAAAGGTGAAAGAGGATCACCTTGTCTCAACCCTTTATGCACATCGAACTACTTTTGAAAACCAACATCTCCATCCACCCCATCCATCTAGTGTCAAAACCCACTCTCTTCATCAAATACCTCAAAAAAACTCCAACTAACATTATCATACACTTTCTCAAAGTCGACTTTAAACATCAAACAACTTTCCTTTCCTTCCTAGCATAATCCACCACTTCATTAGCCACTAAAACTCTGTCCAACAATTGTTTACCGGGGACAAAAGCGCTTTGACAAGGCGAAATAATACTATCAAGAACACACTTTAACCTCCCCGCCAAGAGTTAAGCCACTACTTTGTGCATGCAACCCACCAAGCAAATTGGTCTATACTCGTCCAAGGATAACGAATTATTATTCTTAGGAATCAAAGACAAGAAAGAAAAAGAAATAACCTTGGATAAAACATTGCCGGAATAAAAGAACTTGAAAAAGCGAACAAAATCTTCTTAAATGAAATCCCAACACTTCTTAATAAAAAGAAACGAATAACCATCCGGTCCCGGACATTTGTCACCCACACAACTCCACACCGCTTCCTTTATTTCATCATCAAGAAAAGGTTTTTCGAGTTTTTCCGCCATCTCCTCACTTATACTCTTAAATTCAACACCCTCCAATTACGGTCTATTAACTTTTGTTTCACCAAATTTTTCTTGAAAATGATTGAACACCGCCTCCCTCACGTCTTCCACCGAACCCACCATTCCCCTATCCGTAGCAATAGGGCCTAAGTGATTAAAACTTCTTTTTTCTTTCATGACCTTGTGGAAAAACCCGCTATTAGCATCGCCCTCCTTAACCCATTGCAACCTAGCTTTTTGAAGAAGCATACTTTCTTTAATTCTCAAGTTCCTTCATATCCTACTAGACGCTTCCTTTCTTTTTTCTAAATTATCAACAAGAAAATCATCGGAATCCTCCTCCAAACAACAGTCGGCCATATTCAAATCACGAACTCCTTCCTCCTCCTCCAAATCGAACCTACCAAAGACCTCCTTATTCCACACCCTCAACTTGTCTTTTAAAAGCCTAAGATTTTCTTTAAGGACAAAATCTCCTCTATCATTCACTTTCATATTCCTCCACTCTTTCTCCACAAACTGCAAAAAAGAATCGAAAGAAAACCATTGGTTATTGAATCTAAATGGTTTCGGACCCCAATTCATGTTTTCCACCACAAGCCATATCGGACAATGATCGGAAATGTCCCTTTCGCCAATCAATTGACCAATCACCCCCCATCTATTCACAACCGTATCCGCCACAAGGAACCAATCAATTCTACTCATCGATTTCCCATCACCACTATACCACGAGAACTTTTCCCCCTTACAAGGAACATCCACCAAAAGACTTTTGTTAATGAAATCCGCAAATAAGTCAACTTCGATATTATTCACCCCTCCCGATCTCCCTTTCCTCTCCCTCCTATTTTTAATCGCATTAAAGTCCCCTCCTATAATCCATTCACCATCAACAAAGGAATCCTTCATCTTTAATAACTCATGCCACATCGATCTCTTCTTCGCCAACTCGCAAGACGAATACACATTCACAACATAATAGAAATTACCCTTCCATAACACCTTAATTCCCAAAAAGCCTTCTCCTTTAAAACTATTCATAACCTCCACCTTACCCTCATTCCACAAAACCAACAAACGTCCTGACATTCCTAAAGAATTGGAAAAGGAATACCCAGTCTCCGATGAGGTCCAAAAACTCCTCGCCACCTCCTCTTTCATAGAAGTAATTTTAGTCTCTTGAATCAAAAAAATATCTGCCTTTCCCTTTTTGATCAACGCATCTATCCTCCTTCTTTTTAGCACGTTGACGCCCCCTCTAATATTCAAAGAGCCTAAAATCATTAGAAACAAATGTTCTTCTCCCTCCTACCCGTCTTTCCTCCATTCTCCAAAAAATCTAATCTATCCTCTAATTTGCTTCTTCCCTCCGCATCCACCACACCCAAAGCAACAATTGCCGATAAGAATTTTCCTCCAAGATTACTCTCCAAAAACTCCCAATGTCTCTTGTTATTTCTACAAATGTCCGACTCTTCACTATGATGGCCATAGAAAGTCTTCATATCTTCATTAATACTCTTTACCATACTATCCGAGTCCACTCCTTTTTTCACCAAAATTCCCCTTTCCCTATTGTCATCTTTTAAAGATTTTTCACCATTCCTTTTTTGAACTCCTCCCTTCCTTTTATACCTGATTTTAGTTGGCGGGAGAGCTTAAAAACTTAAATTATATTCAAACAAAGAAAAATATTCAAATCCAATTTTTCAAATTTAAATTAAAACCGTTAATCATGGATTATTTTATTATTTTAATTCCGTATCATACATTTCACACTTCTTCAATTAAATATCAACTATTCAAGTATTGAAGGTGTTCTATAAATTATTCTAGAAAACTGCACGGAAATTATGTTCTAAATTTACGCAGATCTCAGTATTGTGCAGACAGAAAACAAAAATAAATAAAGTAATGATATTGTCTATTTCCTGCTCATCAACTAACTATCATGTGGCTGGGCATTGCTGCATCTTTTCTAGCCACTGAAATCATACGAGTATTGTTATGTGCATTAAAGATGTCACATTATTATAAATTCTTGTCTGACATTCTTTTAATGGAGTGTTTGAAACAAACTATTAAAGTTGTGTTCAACAAACTGAAGTTGAGTTGTATTGAATTTTATTTTATTCGGGTTAGAGTACCTCTAGTACTCTCATTTGAATCAAATTGCTTATATAAAAAAAAACTAGTATGTAAACCCGTGCGAGGCACGGGACAAAAGAGAAAGGGACGCTTGCGGATGGTTTATTTATTAATCAATAATTAAAATTTATTAGTTAAATTAAATTAAATTAATAGAAAATAAATAAAATAAAATAAAAAACTATCCTACGAAAGGAGTTAACTTTAACAAAATTTTATTTAATAAAAATAACAAATAATCTAAAAAGAACTTAATTTTAATTTTATTTCAAAATAATAAAAAAAAAAGAACAAAATCCTCCATAGTAAAAAAGAATTATTTTGACTAATTATTATTTAATTAATAAATATCTACAACTAAATGAAAATTAAATTAAGATAAAATCAAAAAATAAAAACTTGCTGCATGCATGACTGTCACATTATTATATATTGAATTTCTTGTCTGACATTCTTTTAATGGAGTGTTTGAAACAAACTATTAAAGTTGTGTTCAACAAACTGAAGGTTGAGTTGTATTAATTTTTTTATTCGGGTTAGAGTACTCTCATTTGAATTAAATTGCTTATATAAAAAAAATTATATATGTTTTTAGTCTGTACTAAATGTTAAATTTTGTTTGGGTCTTAATAAAAAAAGACATCTATTGATACTTATAATATTATTATGCATATAATTTTAGTCTCTCTTGTTAAACTATTGTATATTTTTGAATGATTATTTTGCTGATATAATTAGAATATTTTAAAAAGTTTCTTGAAGAAAAAGAAACTCAAAATATGATTTCTAAATCAAGATTTTCATTACTTTGATCATTATGTTTTGAAATTTAAAAAATTTATTTTTTATTTTTCTAGTTTTAAAAAATTCTAAAGTTTGATAAAAAAAAAATATTTTACAGTATTCTAAACACGTATGAAAAAAATTATTCAAAAATTTAAAAATTAAAGGATAATTAAACAGTTTTCAAATTTTTAGAAATTAAAATTTGAGATATTTACAAGCTGGACAAAAAATATTTACTATTTCTCCTTCCCTACTCCATATTTTTCATTTCCAAAACATCTAAAACACCTAAAGTTTATGATTTACACTAAAAAAAGTAAATGCAAAAATAATTGCAGAAAATTGTGCCGATAAAAAACAACAATTTAGTAAGTAAATTATCGTATCTTCAAAGATTGTGTTAAATTCAGTCCAGGCTAATGTGATTTTAGTTGTGTTTGAAACGAGGGAGTTATAATATTAACAGGGTGCGCATAACGTGATTAATTGGGATATGAATCATTATAAACTAGTGAGCTAGAGTAATGGTTAACTAATATGATAATAAAATCAATTAACTCTCACTTCGAATCATCTACCCCTAGTGATAAACACATGACTTCATTTTAATTATGATCTCTTACAAAACACAATTAGCCAATAAATTAATAGTCAAGTAACCTGTTTTGTTAGAAGCAACCCCCAGATTCTAAGAAAATATAATCAGAACTAACAAAGGTTTTATTCAAATCCTCGGTTAAATTTTAGTGGCCATCTAAATCAACTCGCTCAAGTTCATAGACGAGAAAAAACATTAACTTCAAATAATATTATGCAATTGGTAAAACAAAAGTTCATTACAAAGACAATCAAGAAAAATTACATTGTTTTCAACTTAACTTTGTTTCTATTAGTCGATTTCTCTTTTTTGAAACATTCTCAATTCTTTGGCAGAATGCTTTAATTTCGTTGTTCTATTGAAAATACAGTTTAGACATTTGAAGTTAAATAGCACTGGGGTACGTGTAGGTGTGCCGCTACTAATTGTATTTTACAACTTTTCGATGAGAGAAGTTCTTTGTCTCTCTCCCTTCTCTCTAGAGTTTTAGCTTTCTTTCCCTTCTTTTTTCATGGCGTGGCAGAGGGTTAACAAGAGACTGTTTCGTAATGTATCTTCAAAGTGGGATTCTTTTCCGTATGGGGGCATGCAGGTAGAGGAGGGGGAGGTGGTTTCATCTTTTTATTTTTCAGAGATTCCGGATAGAAGTTCTGCAGGGGATTTGTTTAATCTTTTCAGTTGCGTAGGCGAGACGGTGGAAGTGGTGATTCCTTCTAAACGCAACAAATTTGGTAAACGCTTCGGCTTTGTGAGATTTAAAGGCGTTAAAGATGAGAAACTTCTGGCTATAAAACTCGATAACATCATTATTGATGGGAAAAAGATCCATGTGAACCAACCCAGATTCGTTAGAGGTAGCAGGGACGGTGGGAGCAGAAATTTTGGTAACGAGAATCAATATAGGGGCGGAGGAAGGGAGGAGATTAAGAGGAGGTTTAATAGAACCGTGGGGAAATCTTTATCATTTGCTGAGATAGTGCAAGGTAGCAACAAAAGTAAGGAGGACAAGACTGACACAACAATGCTTTGCTTCAAGACTCCAACTGTGAACTTGGATAGATGGAAGAAAACCTATATTGGTGAGGTGTTATATCCAGGAGAATCTTACAACATTCAAACGCATATGGAGATGGAAGGTTTTTTCTCCATAAAAGTTCATCCTTTGGGCGCGAACCTGTGTGTGTTGGAGGAGATGGAAGAAGGAATAATCAAGGAACTTTTAGAGGAAGGAATATGGTGGTGGAAGCAATGGTTCAAGAACATTAGACCATGGCAAACAAATGACGTAGATTCGGAGAGAGTTATGTGGGTGAGGCTGCATGGAGTGCCATGCCATGCATGGTGCAGTGAGTTCTTTGAGAAAGTTGCTAACCTTTTGGGCAACTTCATTTGTGTTGATGATAACACTAGTGCTGTCATAAATCTGGACATTGCGAGGATAATGATGAAGGTTCCTTTTAACTTTGTTTTAAAGGAGCAGATGGTTGTTACAATCGATGGAGAAGTATTTCATTTGGTGCTCCGTGAAGACACTTTTGGACCAGTTAGGATTCTGGAGAAGAAACTTGAAGCATCTAACGGCGATTCAAATTCCTCTTCCGAATACGATTTGGAAACCATTGGGGCAATCTCAGAGATCGAAGCTAATGATTTTCAAGAAGAGAAGGAGCAACAGGAAGGTAACAAAGTCCAGGGGGCTGATAACGAGAAGGGTACGGAAGGGGTGAAATGGTCCGGCGAGGCTAAGGTTTCTTCTCACGGCAAAGGGCTAGATCAGCCGTCGTTCAGTGTGAGCAGAGAAGTTGATGGGGTTCCTAGGGAAAATAATTTTCTTGCACTAGAGTCAGCCACTTTAGAGATAGGCTCATCTTTTGATAAAGCCATACATGCTATTCTTGAGCTAAAAAAGAAGGAAATGGACAATCAGAACCTTTTTCATGAAAGTTCGTCTGCTAATTCCTTTTCAAGGGCGCAAATATCGAGGCGTGGAGGAACTTTTGCGCAGGGTAGTGGGGCCGTGAAATCTGCAAGCGGTTTTGATAATTATTCAAAACAGAGAGAAACGTGTGGAAATAATCAATCGGGTGACGTGGAAAGTGTTAGACGCTGGCCTTAGGATCTAGAGGGGGGGTGAATAGATCGTTCACAGTTTTACGGATTTAAACGACTTTTCAGCGGAAGTGAATTCTGAATCGACTCGCGTCTATTCCGAACCACTATCGAAACGATTATATATGTGTTTAAAAAACCCGTCGAAGACTTGAAGTAAATGATAAGAGTATATGTCGCAGAATCAAGATGTTTCTCTTATGAAAATCAGATTAACTTTTTTGTATGATGGACAAAGTTTTCAATGCAGTTAGAGTGATAGAAACAAATATACAAACACTTGGTGATAATGATCAAATTGAAGGTAATTCAATGTGTGATGGATTGTGATGTTTATGAACGAACTTAGTTCACACTCTTAACACTCGAATCATTGATCAATTTGCTATTATAACCAAATATGAACAGAATGTAAATGAAAAAGTAAAAGCGACAAGAACACGATATTTGTTTAGGCAGTTCGTCGATCGTCCTCGCTACGACTACGTCTGCCCCCAATTCCAAATTGAAATTGGGTAATCTTTCATTAATGTTGAAAGTAGTATATACAAAGAAGATAACAAAGCGATAAACGATAAACCAATTATGTCGATCCTTTGAATCTTCTTCCCCCTTAATCTTGAGCCAGATCAAGGTTATCCAAGAGCTTCACTTTGATTCCCTTCTGCAGTGTCTTGATTCCTTGAACTCCCCGTTCCTCAATCGTTACACTCAGCCGAATCCTCAATGAACGCCTCTTGATAAAAACCCCCAAGAACCACCCGTCGTGGAGGACAAAACCCGCAGATTTTATTCACCAATAAACCCCACAAACCTTCACCCACTAGGAATCTTCAATTCCGTTCCATGGACGTTATCGAACTCATCACTAACCCGCAACGCAAGAATGATTATGTGTAATTGTGTTGGAGATGATGAAGAACGAAGATGAGAAGCGTTTGTGTATCTTTCAGTCGTTGGTGTTGCTTGAATAATTGCCCTTGCACAATATATATGATTGCATAACAGTTAGAACCAAGAAAAACTGATTTTTGAACTTTCTTGATCAGTTAGGTCGACCACTTGTAGTGTTTAGGTCGACCTAACAGAGCTTGCAGAATTTTGCTCCCAGTTAGGTCGACCTGTTGAAGGAGTAGGTCGACCAGAATCCTCTTCTGATGCATTCTGGGGACATTTTCACAGATTAGGTCGACCTAGTTGATGTGTAGGTCGACCTAACAGGCTGGTATGTAGAATTCATCAATTTAGGTCGACCTAAATGATGTGTGAGTCGACCTAGCAGGGGTATATGAATTTTTCTCCATTTTAGGTCGACCTGGGTTGATGGTAGGTCGACCTAACTGCTGTTTTTCTGCATTCTTCTTGTTTTGCTTGTGTTGAGACAACCTATAAACATATAAACATAATGGGTTGACCTGTGAGTGATCAATGCTTGCTTTTCTTTGGGTTTTCTGCTTCCGTCTTGTTGTTTGAATGCTTATTTGAGTTTGCCATGAATCAAAAACATCTTTGAGTGTAATCTTGTATTCACATACTCCCCCTTTTTGATGATGGCAAACCATTCGTCTAAGCTTTGGTAGTAAGTGATAAAGACTCAGCTCCCCCGTACATCCAGCATCTATCTCTCAACAAGGCAATCTCTTAATAAAGCTCCCCCGTGCATCCAGCATCTATCTCCCCCTTTGTCAACATCAAAAAGAGAAAACAAGAGAATAGGAGAGTAACAAGAGAACCATAGATAATGATGCTAGCATGTACAGTATAGTAGGTAAAAGGTAGTTAATGATAGAATGAGACACATATGTGAGCAGGAGCAGTTTTTATGCATGAAGTCACTATAAGCATGTTAATTGATAGCATATTATAGTATCAATAATATTTTTGGAAGTGAACAACAATTACGTTACCGCTTTTTCAATATGACGCCTGGCTTGATGATGAACTACCTTTACGCTAAGAAAAATGTTAGCAAGACAAATGGATATATACATAAAGTAAAGAAATAATATTAAGAGAAAACAAACGTAATTAGCCCAAATTAGAGATATCGAGTATCCCTAATTCCCTACGAATGTTGAAATATTGCTCCGTTGCTAGAGGTTTGGTGAAGATGTCAGCTAGTTGCTTCTTGCTTTCTACATGTTCAAAAGTAACGTCTCCTTTCTCTACATGATCTCGTAGAAAGTGATGCCTTATTTCAATATGTTTGGTACGTGAGTGTAAGACAGGATTTTTACTCAAGTTTATGGCGCTTGTGTTGTCGCACATGATAGGTATGTGATCAAGCTTAATACCAAAGTCAAGAAGTTGTTGCTTGAGCCATAATATTTGTGCACAGCAGCTTCCAGCAGCTACATATTCTGCCTCAGCAGTGGATAATGCAACCGATACTTGTTTCTTACTATGCCAACTTATTAATGAGTTTGAGAATAGATGACACGTTCCACTAGTGCTTTTTCTATCGGATTTGCAGCCAGCAAAATCTGAATCGGAGAATCCTACCAAATGACACTCATTTCCTTTTGGATACCATAGGCCATATGTAGTAGTTCCACGTAAGTATCGCAGAATTCTTTTGACAGCTTTCAAGTGAGATTCTTTTGGACAAGATTGATATCTTGCACACATACACACACTAAACATAATGTCTGGTCTTGAGGCAGTAAGATACAGTAGTGAACCTATCATACCTCGGTATAATTTCACGTCAACCTCTTTACCTTTCTCATCTTTGTCTAGATTTGTATTTGTTGCCATAGGTGTGTCAATTTCCTTTGCTTCACTCATTCCAAATCTTTTGAGCAGCTCTGTACAATATTTAGTTTGATTCACAAACGTTCCATGACTGAGTTGCTTGATTTGTAGGCCAAGGAAGAAATTTAGCTCACCCATGAGACTCATCTCAAATTCACTCTGCATAAGCTTAGAAAAGTCTTTGACAAGTTTTGCATTAGTGGACCCAAATATAATATCATCTACATAAATTTGGACTAAGAGAATATCCTTATCTTTTCTTTTAATAAAGAGAGTAGTATCAACTTTACCTCTAGAGTACCCTTGACTAAGGAGAAATTTGCTCAAACGTTCGTACCAAGCCCGAGGGGCTTGTTTAAGACCGTATAGAGCACGTTTCAGCTTATAAACATGAGTTGTATACATGTAATTCTCAAAGCCGGGTGGCTGAGCAACATAGACTTCTTCATTTATATAGCCATTTAGAAAGGCACTCTTAACATCCATTTGGAATAGTTTGAAGTCTTTAGAACAAGCATAAGCAAGTAAGAGGCGAATAGCTTCGAGACGTGCTACAGGAGCGTATGTCTCTTCATAATCAATACCTTCCTCTTGATTGTAACCTTGGGCAACTAATCTAGCTTTGTTTCTAGTAATAACACCGTTTTCATCAAGTTTGTTACGAAAAACCCATCTAGTGCCTATTACTTGATGATCTCCCGGATGAGGGACTAAGTCCCAAACATCATTCCGTTTAAATTGGTTTAATTCTTCTTGCATGGCCATCAGCCAATGCTCATCAAGTAATGCATCCTTAGTGTTTTTCGGCTCAACTTGTGAAACAAAAGCAAAATGATGGCAGAAGTTACTTATCTTTGAGCGTGTTGTAACGCCCCTTGAGATGTCTCCTATTATATTGTCAATTGGATGGTCTTTCACGTTTGTCCAGGCCTTGGGAAGTTCTTCATTGTTTGAGATGCTTTCTTTTTCATTTTCATTGTGAGACTCATCTTTCTCTCTCTCAGCATCTTTCTTTACAATACTTTCATCCTCATCTTCCTTATCCTTGACAATGTCTTCAGTGGATGGGCCTGCACCATTAAATGAAAGACCTTTCTCGACATATTTTGCATAAGATTCATCAAACGAAACGTGTACTGACTCTTCTACTATAAGTAATCTCTTATTATATATTCGATATGCTTTGCTAGATTGTGAGTAACCAAGGAATATGCCCTCATCAGCTTTAGCATCGAATTTGCCAAGATTATCCTTACCATTGTTCAAAACAAAACACTTGCAACCGAATACATGGAGATGAGATACATTTGGTTTTCTACCTTTTAGTAATTCATAGGGAGTTTTGTTCAGTATAGGACGTATTGTTATCCTATTCAAAACATAACATGCTGTACTAATCGCGTCAGCCCAGAAATACTTTGGTAGATTACCCTCATTCAGCATTGTTCTTGCCAGCTCCTCTAGAACTCGATTTTTACGTTCAACTACTCCGTTTTGTTGAGGTGTTCTAGGAGCTGAAAAGTTATGCTCAATTCCATGTTTATCACAGTATTTTTCAAAAAGAATGTTTTCAAACTCTCCACCGTGATCACTTCGAATTGCAACTATTTTGTTGTTCATTTTGTTTTGACATAATCTTGCAAATTGTGTAAAAGCTGGAAAAGTTTGATCCTTACTAGGTAAAAAGATTGTCCAACAAAATCTCGAGTAATCATCGACAATGACAAAACCATAGGTGTTTCCACCTATGCTTTTAGTCCTTGAAGGGCCAAAGAGATCCATGTGAAGTAGTTCAAGAGGGCGTGATGTTGAAACCACGTTCTTTGATTTAAAAGAGATTTTTGTTTGCTTTCCCTTTTGACAAGCATCACATAGATGATCTTTTGAAAACTTCATTTTGGGTAAGCCGATTACTAAATCTTTTGAGACAACTTTATTTAGTAAGTCAAAATTTATGTGGGCGAGACGTCTATGCCAAAGCCATGAGTCATCGCCTAGAGCAACTAGACATTTGGTACTAGACTTAGATACCTCATCCAAGTTTAGCATGTAGATGTTGTTTACTCTTAAGCCCTTAAACATAATGTCTCTTTTCTTAGTATGTTCTATTGTGCATCCAGAATTTGTAAACATTACTTTAAAATCTTTGTCGCACAATTGACTTATACTTAAAAGATTATGTTTAAGACCTTCTACTAGCAGCACATCAGTTATAGTAGTGGTAGAAGGGTTACCTACACTTCCTTTACCAAGTATGGCTCCCCGATTGTTATCTCCATAGGTGACATACCCCTTTTTCTTTGCTTGAAACTCAACGAAAAGAGATAGGTCTCCAGTCATGTGTCTTGAACATCCGCTATCAAGGAACCACAACCTTTCGGCAATGTCAAGACACTTTTCCTGCAAGATTAATTTAAAGAGGGAGGTCCCCAATTTTCATTGGGTCCTTGGTAGTGAGTACACAATTTGTTGCACTTAGGCAACCATTGAAATACTCCTTTAGGAACTAAAATTCTCCTAAATTTGCATTTTTCAATGGTATGTCCCTTTTTGCAACAATAATGACAGGTAATATGATGAGAATATGGAGTTTTGCTAGTTGATACTTTTGGTACAAAAGTGTATTTACTATATAAAGGAGTATACGATCTTTTGAACTTGTTTGGATCAACCGCAAAAGTCACTTTTGGTTGTAGAGCCTTGTCTAACTTGGCTTTTAGATCTCTCACTTCTTTTTGCCAAATGTGACATGTCTCACAACCAAACCATGATGTAGGATCTATTTCAACTTTGTCCTTTTGAATGTCTAGCATAGATTGTTTTAAAGCTTCCATATCCCTTTCGGTTTTCTCAACTTTTGATTCAAGATATGAAAATATTTTCTTATTTGAGGCCAAAAGTTTGAAAGCTTTAATTGCATCTCTATGTAATTCTTCAAAAGCAAGTTTTAGTTGAGAATGAGATACCTTATCTACGAGTTCAGGTTTAAGATGACTTACAGCTTTCTTTTTCTTGTTTTGATGAGCCATGAAACATAGGTTTGCTGATTCTTCTTCATCGCTTGATGAGCTTTCACTAGATGAATCACTTTCCCATGCTATGTAAGCTCTTTTAGATTTGTTATGACCTTTGCTTTGGTTCTTCTCCTTTTCTTTCTTAAGGTATGGACAATCCGGTTTGTAGTGACCGGTTTCCCACAATTGAAGCAAAGACCTTTGATCTTTCCTTTGTTGTCGTCATCTTGTTTGAACATGTTTGATTGCTTTCTATAGTTGATCAATCCTTTGTCGGAATGTTTTGCTCCATTTTTCCTTAGATATTTGTTGTATCTTCGCACAAACAGTCCCATTTCCTCATCATCGGAGTCTTCGTCATCACTTGTGTCACTATCCTTTGGCTCTCGTTTTGAGGTCTTGGAGCTCGAAGCTTTTAGAGCTATTGACTTCTTCTCTACCTCTTTCTCCATGTTCTTTTCTTTCTTTGTCCTCTTCTCATGCATGTCAAGGCATTTAAGATGCTGTTCATGTTCCTCTAGTTTACCAAAGAGAGTGGTAATGTCTAAAGTGTTGAGATCATTTGCTTCCTTAATTGCTGTAACTTTGGGTTGCCATTCCCTGTTCAAACACCTTAAGATTTTGTTAGTAGCAACTGCATTGGAAACAGGTCTATCAAGAGAATTTAATCGATTTTTCAGGTGAACGAATCTTTTCTGCATGCTTTCGATGGTTTCACCATCTTCCATGTGGAAAAGTTCGAACTCTTGAGTTAACGTATTGATCCTAGCTAGTTTGACATCATCCGTTCCCTCGTGGGCAACTTGCAATGTGTCCCACATAGCTTTAGCTGATCTACAATGGGAAACGCGATAGTATTCATCAACTCCTAGAGCTGAGATTAGAATGTTTCTCGCTTTCCAATCGTATGCATATCTCTTTTCATCTTCAGCATTCCAAGTATCTTCTGGTTTTGGAACAACTGCACCAGCTGCATTTGTCATGGTGATCTGAAATGGACCATTGACAATAGCTGTCCAGATGTTCCTATCAATTGCATTGATATGGACACACATACAATCCTTCCAATAGCCGTAGTTTTCGCCGTTGAAAACTGGAGCTCTATTATGAGCCCCTTTAGGTCCGGAAGCCATCTTTCCAATAAGTGTTTCACGTAGCACGGAATAAACCAGAGCTCTTGATGCCACTTGTTAGACGCTGGCCTTAGGATCTAGAGGGGGGGTGAATAGATCGTTCACAGTTTTACGGATTTAAACGACTTTTCAGCGGAAGTGAATTCTGAATCGACTCGCGTCTATTCCGAACCACTATCGAAACGATTATATATGTGTTTAAAAAACCCGTCGAAGACTTGAAGTAAATGATAAGAGTATATGTCGCAGAATCAAGATGTTTCTCTTATGAAAATCAGATTAACTTTTTTGTATGATGGACAAAGTTTTCAATGCAGTTAGAGTGATAGAAACAAATATACAAACACTTGGTGATAATGATCAAATTGAAGGTAATTCAATGTGTGATGGATTGTGATGTTTATGAACGAACTTAGTTCACACTCTTAACACTCGAATCGTTGATCAATTTGCTATTATAACCAAATATGAACAGAATGTAAATGAAAAAGTAAAAGCGACAAGAACACGATATTTGTTTAGGCAGTTCGTCGATCGTCCTCGCTACGACTACGTCTGCCCCCAATTCCAAATTGAAATTGGGTAATCTTTCATTAATGTTGAAAGTAGTATATACAAAGAAGATAACAAAGCGATAAACGATAAACCAATTATGTCGATCCTTTGAATCTTCTTCCCCCTTAATCTTGAGCCAGATCAAGGTTATCCAAGAGCTTCACTTTGATTCCCTTCTGCAGTGTCTTGATTCCTTGAACTCCCCGTTCCTCAATCGTTACACTCAGCCGAATCCTCAATGAACGCCTCTTGATAAAAACCCCCAAGAACCACCCGTCGTGGAGGACAAAACCCGCAGATTTTATTCACCAACAAACCCCACAAACCTTCACCCACTAGGAATCTTCAATTCCGTTCCATGGACGTTATCGAACTCATCACTAACCCGCAACGCAAGAATGATTATGTGTAATTGTGTTGGAGATGATGAAGAACGAAGATGAGAAGCGTTTGTGTATCTTTCAGTCGTTGGTGTTGCTTGAATAATTACCCTTGCACAATATATATGATTGCATAACAGTTAGAACCAAGAAAAACTGATTTTTGAACTTTCTTGATCAGTTAGGTCGACCACTTGTAGTGCTTAGGTCGACCTAACAGAGCTTGCAGAATTTTGCTCCCAGTTAGGTCGACCTGTTGAAGGAGTAGGTCGACCAGAATCCTCTTCTGATGCATTCTGGGGACATTTTCACAGATTAGGTCGACCTAGTTGATGTGTAGGTCGACCTAACAGGCTGGTATGTAGAATTCATCAATTTAGGTCGACCTAAATGATGTGTGAGTCGACCTAGCAGGGGTATATGAATTTTTCTCCATTTTAGGTCGACCTGGGTTGATGGTAGGTCGACCTAACTGCTGTTTTTCTGCATTCTTCTTGTTTTGCTTGTGTTGAGACAACCTATAAACATATAAACATAATGGGTTGACCTGTGAGTGATCAATGCTTGCTTTTCTTTGGGTTTTCTGCTTCCGTCTTGTTGTTTGAATGCTTATTTGAGTTTGCCATGAATCAAAAACATCTTTGAGTGTAATCTTGTATTCACAGAAAGAAAAGAGATGGGCAATAATGTTTTGAGAAAAAAACCTTTATTCAAATCCTTAAATGGGCTGGGTGGGTCCAGTGGAAGTGAAGCGTGTAAGCCCAATAAGAAAAAGAAAAATTCTGCAGTAAGTTCCAAAGCTATTTTGAAGCCTGTTTCTATTCCGAAGGATGCTTCTAACCAGGTTTTATCTCTCAAACCCCCTCTCTGCGGCAGCACCAATTTTAATATTCCTAGCGACTCTATCGAATCTCCGGTTTTTGATTCTCAGCCTGTTGAATCAGATATAGTAAGATGCAATACCAGAACTCTCTCTAACTTTGGAAGCTGTGGGAACGATAGGTTGAATTTGGAAATAGACAAGTTAGGGGTCGTTCAAATTCACAGTGGGAATAATGTTAAGAACAACTCTGTGGTTGTATTGTCAAGGGGAAGTAATGTTTATGAAGGTAGGAAGGGGACACTAAATTGTTTCAAATGATAGTGGGAAGTTTCAACATTAGGGGGGGAGGTAGTCTCATTAAAAGAAAGAAAATCAGAAGTATAATAACAAGAGGGAGGGCTGATTTTTTTCTCTTACAGGAAACAAAACTGAAAGAGGTTAGTGAGGCGCTGGTAAAAAGTTTGTGGGGAGACGAAGATATGGCGTTTTCTTTTTCAGCATCGGAAGGTTCATCGGGTGGTTTACTGTCAATATGGAAAACTCAAACTGTTTCAGTCGAGACAAGTTTTTCGGGCCCAGGTTACCTAGGTACAAAAGTTATGTGGAAAGGAGAATACTTTTATGTGATTAATATATATTCTGATTGTGTTATGTCTCAGAAACAAAGGTTATGGAACAGGTTGCTCGAGCTAAAAAATAAATACCAAGATGGAGAATGGATAATAGCGGGAGATTTTAATGCGGTTAAAAAGAGGAGCGAGAGATGTGGTAGCTCTTCTAGATATGTCAATGCCGAATGGAGAGAGTTTTCGAATTTCATTGAAGATACGGGTCTTGTTGATGTGCCTTGCAAGGGTAAGAGATTCTCTTGGTTTAGTGGAGATGGAAAGTCGAAGAGTAGAATCGATAGATTTCTTATTTCCAACAATATTATATCATCTTGGGGGGTGGTTGGTCAATGGATTGGTATGAGAGATATTTCCGATCATTGTCCGGTGTGGTTGATGGTGGAGAAGGAGGATTGGGGTCCAAAACCTTTCAAGTTCAATAATGAATGGTTTAATGACAAGAATTTCTTTGATTTTGTTAAGAAGGAGTGGGAGGGAATTAAAGTTCAAGGGAGGGGAGATTTTGTCTTGAAGGAAAAATTTCGTTTGATTAAAGAAAGATTGAGATGGTGGGAAAAAAATATTTTTGGAAAAATTGACTTGGAGATAGAGGAGGGTGTGCAAGAGTTAAACAAATGGGATGATAGGGAGGGGTGGGATGAAGAGATTCATTTGAATAAAGTAAAGGCATCAAAGAACATATGGTTCAATCTCAAACTTAAGGAGAACATGTTGATTCAAAAAAGTAGGTTGAGGTGGTTGAATGATGGGGATGATAATAGTAGGTACTTCCATAACACGGTGAAGGATAGAAGGCGCAAGAACCGCATTTGCTTGGTAGACTCTAATGGGGTTGTTGCTTCGGTAAATGAGGTGAAGGATAGGGTGAAGAATCATTTTGAATGCAAATATAAGGAGGAGTGTTTCGAAAGACCTCTTTTGGATGGTGATGCGTTGAGATCTTTGAATGAGGACCAGTCTTGTTCTTTAGAGGCTCCTTTTACTATAGAAGAAATAAGGGAGGCGGTTTGGAGTTGTGATGGCAATAAGAGTATGGGACCGGATGGAATATCGCTTCTTTTTGTCAAGAAATGTTGGTCTTTTTTAAAAGACGATGTTTTTGCTTGTTTCAAAAGTTTCTTTTCCGGAGCGGCGTTGTCTAAGTGTATAACATCATCTTTCATTGCCCTTATTCCTAAGAGTGACAATCCTTTAGTTTTAGATGATTATCGTCCTATTTGCCTTATCGGATGTATTCACAAGATTGTCTCTAAAGTCTTGGCTAGTAGGATCAAGAAGGTTCTTCCTCACATCATATCTAACTCTCAAAATGCTTTTGTACCGGGAAGACAAATGATGGACGGTGTGGTTATTGCAAACGAGTTAGTTGACTTTGTTAGTAAGGAAAGAAAAGAATGTCTTCTTTTCAAGGTCGATTTTGAAAAAGCATATGACAAAGTAAGTTGGAACTTTCTTAGGGACATGATGAGAAAGATGGGGTTCGGGGACTTATGGATGAAGTGGATGGAGGCGCTTGTCTTCACTAGCAAGATGTCGGTGTTAGTGAACGGTAGCCCAACGAAAGAATTCATGGTGGAAAAGGGGCTTCGTCAAGGAGATCCTATATCTCCTTTCCTTTTTGTTATAGTGGCGGAAGGATTTAAGGCTTTGGTTGGAAGAGCGGTTTCTAATGGGGATTTTGTTGGGTTTAATTTCAATGGAAAGTGTTTCATTGATATTCTCCAATTCGCCGATGATACGCTTCTAATTGGAGATGGAAGTTGGAAGCATCTTTGAGCTATTAAGGCGGTGTTGCGGAGCTTTGAATTAGTCTCGGGTCTTAGGATTAACTACCATAAGAGAAAATTGATTGGTGTCAACATTAATTCGCACTTCATGGGAGTTGCTACTAATTTTCTTAATTGTCGGGAGGAAGCGAAAGAGTTCAAATTTCTCGGTATTCTTATTGGTGCAAATCCAAGAAGGATCGCTACTTGGAATCCTCTTTTGAACAATATTAGGAGGAAATTGAATTCGTGGAAAGGTCGGTGGCTTAGTTTTGGTGGGAGGATTACTCTTATAAAATCAATCTTAAGTAGTTTGGCGATTTTCACTCTCTCTTTTTACAAGGCTCCTAAGAAAGTGATAGCGGAGATTAATAGAATTCAAAGCAAATTCTTATGGGGAGGGGTAGATGTAAAAAGGAGAGTGCATTGGGTTAATTGGAACGACTTGTGTCTACCGGTGGAGAAAGGCGGTCTCGGATTTAGAAGGTTGGATCTCTTTAATAAAGCACTTCTTTTGAAATGGCATTGGAGAATTTTTGGAGCTTCTAAGGAATTATGGTACAGAATGCTCAAAGCGCGTTATGAAGATGTGAATATTAGATTGAATGATGATGAAAATCCGAGTGTTAAGAAGGGAAGAAAGACTTCGGTGTGGTGGGCGGATTTAATCACGTTGGGGAAAGATCTTCCGGAGAATTTTTGTACTAACCATTTTCTTTTTCAGGTGGGAGACGGGTACTCAATTTCCTTTTGGAAATCCCATTGGTTGGAGGGCGGCTCTTTAAAAGATCGTTTTCCGAATCTTTTTAATTATTCCTTGTTACAAGATGTTTCTGTTGGTGCCATGGGTGGATGGAATAATGGGGAATGGCTTTGGGGAGACTTAGGCATCCCCATCGGGCATGCTCACAATCAGCACATGGGGCTGAATGAAGACTTGGAAAATGCTGCAGTTTCTTTTGCTATTGCTCAGCATAATGCAGATAGTTTGTTCAATGATGCAGCTGCAAGTTCTGCAACGGCCCAACTCAGAAATGCAACTCTTGTTTCTTCGGCCAGCACTGCTTTTGTTCACAGGACTGCTCACGGACAGCAGCACCTCCAGAATCTTTTTTCCGCTCTGTCCGCGGCTGAGCTGACAGTTTCTAAACCGGATGTCGCTGTTTGGAAGCGGGCACCGGACGGCATTTTCACGGTAGCATCCTGTTACCTTTCTCTTTGCAAAGATTCGATTCCTCATGGCTCGGTAAATAGATATGACTCTGCTTTTAAGGATATTTGGATGGTTGATGTACCTTTGAAAGTGAAGTTTTTTGGTTGGAGATGCTTCCTCAATAAAGTTCCAACAAAAGACTCACTTTGGCGCAAAGGTATTCTTTCTAATACTTCGAATCTTGTTTGTGTGTTCTGTGATAATTGCAACGAATCTACTCTTCATTCTTTCCTCTTCTGTCGGAATGCCAGGATTGTTTGGAGGGAAATTGCCGAGTGGATTGGGATACCGTTCAAGTTAGGAGTAGATTTAAAAGATAGCTTTTTGACTTGGAGTTCTTTTTGTCGGGCTGACGCACGCTCGCGAAAAAATGAACAGAGTCGCCACCAATATATTTATCCCATAAGGGAAAGGAATATCAGAAAACCTAACAAAGGAAGGAACAGGGTCTTGCGACCAGAGAATCAAGGTACGGGAGTCGGTTACGCAAGGGGAAGGTATTAGCACCCCTCGCGCCCATCGTACTCGATGGTATCCACCTATGTTTGTTTCTATCTAAAGGGTGTATAATTATGTCTATGCCTAAATGCGAAATGGATGCAGAATGTAGGGAAAATAAAGAATTGTACTCGCACGGGCCCTACCCCGCTGCCTACGTATCCTTTTCAGGAATCAGAGTTACCGTAGCTCGGCTCACGATTTTCTGTTTGTTTTTGTGTTTTTTAGTTGGGCGGAGTTAACGTTCGCGCTCTTGCATAAGGGGTCGCCTAGGATGCGTACGAGCGGAAATAACGGTGCCCTTAGGTGCCAACAAGGCAAAAGAAAAAGGAATGATTGGTTTGTGTCTTTTAGGGTAATTCCATGATGACGAGAACCCTCTACAAGGTCTCGCATCACTTCCTCACTTTTGTTTTAAGTCTGAACATTTATTAGGTTTTTTGAAGTGTTTTTGGTTGGTGTTTTTTATGGGGATTTTAATTTGTGACTTAGATCATACCAAAAGAATTTTGTTTTGCAAATTTAGAGAAAGCACATCGAGGCCTACGCCACAATCGTTTCTCTAAATAGCGGTTAAGAAATACATCGAGGCTTCACACCTCAATCATTTCTTCTCCGCTAAGTAGGAAAGAACATACATCGAGGCCTACGCCTCAATCATTTCTTTCCTACCATGAAATAAAGCAACAGTATGATCTTCATCGATTTTTTATTAAGTATTTTAAAAGTTGAAAAGAAAGAGAATGCGAACGGGACCTAATCCTATTTTCTAATCTAAGTTGTTCTAATCTATCTATGTCTAATGCTAACATGGTGGCTAAATTCTAAAAGAAATATTAAAATCGTATTAACAAAATAGGCCTAAAATAAGGCCAAAGATACAAGTAACAAAATCACACAAGCATCATACAAAAATAACATGGAACTAGCACAAAAACGATTCAAGCATTAGTACGAAAATGAAATTAAAAAAATACTACTATTTTTATGGGTTTTTGATAAAAGAGAAATGAACTCTAAATCAAGCAAGAAGAAAACTAAAATGATAAGCCTAAAATTAATATTTTTTATGAACATTTTTCTATGTCAAAAATTGGATTAAAGTCTAAAACTAATAGGAGAAAAATAACATTTTTACCTACTAAAAGAAAAATAGAAAAAATCTAATTAAACCTAAATTCTAGGAATTAAAAAATAGAAACAGGGGTGTAATGTGAAATACGGTGGTGCAGGCAGTAAATGGAGCGCAGGCCCAAAGGACTTTTTTGTTCAGGATTTTGCATGGTAAAAGGGGCGTGTGGGCCAGATGGGGGTGCGCTAAGGAGTCAGGCCCAACACTCATTATTTTTGTACAATTTTCTTCTATGCCAAAAACAGGGTGTGATATGGGCTTAAGGGAGGTGCCTCTAGCAATTCGTTTGGCCCAATGTTCCATCAGATTTTCATCCCAATTTTCAATTACATTTTAATAAAAATAAAAAAAAAATAATGAAAAAAGAATTAATCAAAATGGGGATTTAGGGTTCGTGAATTACGACCTTTCAAGTTCAGCTTCCTCTCCTCTCACGAATAAGTCGCAGCGACGGCGCCGGAGGGAAGCTCCCCTCCGATTTGTGCTCCGTTCATCCCTCTCAAGCAAACGACGGCGATGGCTCACGCTCTCACCTCGATCAACCTTCCTGTCGCGTATCTCGGTTCACACACCTCCTATCTCTCTCGCCTTAATTCTCTGTTGACTCACGCGAAGTAATACCTCAGGTGAATTCGCGACGGCGGCCGCCGGAGCTTCTACGGTTCTAACCTCGGCTTCTCTGATTCCAAAATCCGGCCACCACGAACTCAACAAACCTCTACTCGTATCTCTTCTCTCCGATTCGCTTCTTGTTCGGTTCTCCTTTGACTTTTGCCCGCGTCAAACAACACAGTCGTATCGGAAAGAACTTCGATGGTGCTTCGACGACGACAACAACGCAAAGAACACCATAGACTCTTCAGGTAACACCTTACCCTTTTAGCGTTTCACGGAGTTCTTCTTCTTTTCCGATTCTTTTTCGTTTCTGTTTTCTTCGACGCGTGGCACGTTGTTGTTGCAGTGTGTTGGAGATTGATGAGGTTTGTTGAAGATGGAAGAGGGATTGTGGTGGAGAACGATGCAGGTTTGGTGGTTGCAAGGGATCGAAGGTGATGAATCGAGAGCATCAGAGAGAGAGTTTCTGAGTCGGTTCAAGATTGAAACGTGGTGAAGAAGGTAGAATAGTGTGAAGTGAATGTGAAAAAATGGAGAGCTGAGAAGTGGTGGATAGTAAAAATGGTGGCAGTGTGAATGGAGAAAAGATGGAAGTGAAGGGGGTGGTGTGTGTAATGGTGGAGAATGGTGAAGAGTAAAGATGGAAGTGATGATGATGAAGAATCGTGGTCCTTTGAAATGAAGCAGAGATCTCATTTTATAGAGCCAATTCTCAGGTTAACTCAACTCTTTTTTCTCTGATTTTCTATTCTGAATCTGTTAGCTCTGTTAGAAGGTGGTTAGAGCTGTTAGAAAGTGGTTATGTTCTGTTGTGAATTGGTTGAAGGTAGTTATGGCTTTGTTTGGTACTAGGTTTAGAAAACAGTTAGGAGTTGGAAGTTAGTTAGTTAGAAAATTAGTTATAGGTAGTTTTTTCTGTTATGAATCGGTTGTGGTCAGTTATGTTTGTTCTTTTCCGTTTGATGAGCTGGCAGGTGGTTAAGTGAGACTGAGTTATTTAGTTGCAAGTGTAAAGAGAAACTGTTAGGAGGCTAGGAATTGTTATGATTTCTGTTGGTTATGAAGAGAGGGAGTTTACTGTTAGTTTTTTGATTTGGTTTGACATTATAGGGCTGGCTGCAAGTTGGTTTAGTGTTTGTGTGGTGTAGGTTTTGAATGGTAGAAAAGCTTAGTAATTTGAAACAGGTGAATTGTTATGGACAGCTTTGTGTTTGAATGAAATTGACTTAAACCTGTTTATATTTGGACTGCAATAGGTTTTCATATGTTGAACTAGTGATGCACTAAGCCTTATGTTTACTTTGGTTGGCATATTGATGAACCTGTGTTGATATGAACTGAATGCTGGAGGGTTTTGTTTATTATGCAGGTTTGGTCATGGTTTTGAGAAGGTCAAGTACATGGTATTGAAATTGAAGGATCCCAAAAGAGATGAGAAAGCTTGGAAGATCATGATTCGTTGATGAAGCGCGAATTGCCATGGAGGGTGAAGATGAAGCCAAGATTTCCTTATGTAATTTCTTTATGTTGGTGATGAAATATGGTGTACACTTTTGCTTAGTGTAGTCTTTTGTAAATGGATATGTATTGTAATGGATTTTGTAATGGAAATGGTTGACTTGAGTTTGGTAATGAGATTATGGATGATGAATGAATATGGTTTGGATGTGTGAATCGGACTTGAAGTTTTTTCTAGATGCACCAGAATCAAATTGGTATGCTATGATTTGTAAAGAGTGATAATATTCTTCCTTGAATCAAACCAACCCACCAACAAATTGAACGTATAGAGATGCCTTGAACACAATGCTATTTTCTCATCAAACTCTCGCAAAATACCTAAAGTGTATATAGCTTGTAACACAAGTATTTAGATGAATCGAACTTTGAATGGTGATGAGTGACAACTGAGACCTTGAAGTGATGAACCACAGTATAAACCCTACTCTCACTGATGTTCCTTGTATATAAACCACATGATCAAGTACTTTTCAAAAGACTAAATTAATCTTCTGATTGAGTAACAAGCGTCCTTTTGCAGAGATAACTAAGCCTGTGGCAAAGATCCCTTGATCCCATATTTTTTAGATGTTTTATTTAATGAATGAATGTGATGTCATGTTAATGCCCTAACGGAGTATGCAGATGAATGCAAAGGTCTAAGCCAGTTATAAATTAAAGGGTAGGACAAATTTGGGGTATGACAGCTGCCCCTATTTAATCATCTTAAACCTGAAGGTGAGATTGGCGCTAGCCTTTCGAACCTTCGAGGTAGAAGAAGATTAAATATCAAAGTACCAGAAATTTGTCTTGAAGAGGAGATGGTGTAAGTGTTATCCTTATTTTTGTTTTGATATCTGCTGGGGAAGGAGAAATGTTTTTCTTTTTTCTGGTGGAAAGGTTTATGGTGTGTAATGGTTGAATGGGAAAAGAAAATAATGATTTGCTGGGGACTGGGAATTGGTTTTACGGTGAGAAATTATGGATGAATGGTGGTTGCCAGGCGAGAACTGACTTCACCGTGAGCGAGGGTTGAAAATGATGGAAAGGATTTACCAGGGCAGGGACTGGAATTTGAAAATGTTTGCCAGGGCGAGAACTGGACTTTGAAAAAGTTTGCCAGGGCGAGAACTGGACTTTGAAAAAGTTTGCCAGGGCGAGAACTGGACTTTGAAAAAGTTTGCCAGGGCGAGAACTGGACTTTGAAAAAGTTTGCCAGGGCGAGAACTGGACTTTGAAAAAGTTTGCCAGGGCGAGAACTGGACTTTGAAAAAGTTTGCCAAGGCGGGAACTGGACTTTGAAAAAGTTTGCCAAGGCGGGAATTGGGCTTTGAAAAAGTTTGCCAGGGCGAGAACTGGACTTTGAAAAAGTTTGCCAAGGCGAGAATTGGGCTTTGAAAAAGTTCGCCAGGGCGAGAACTGGACTTTGAAAAAGTTTGCCAAGGCGGGAATTGGGCTTTGAAAAAGTTTGCCAAGGCGGGAATTGGGCTTTGAAAAAGGTTTGCCAAGGCGGGAATTGGGCTTTGAAAAAGGTTTGCCAAGGCGGGAGTTGGGCTTTGAGGAATGATTACCAGGACGGGAACTGGGGTTTGAGGAGATTTGTGATGTAGTAGCAGATATCAATCAGAGTTTGTAAGGACAATTTTTTTATGTGGGGAAGTATCATCGTCTTGATTGAGTGATAATTTGTCTTATCTGGCTTATGCTTTGTATGCATGTTTGAATTTTTCTATGGCGTAATGACCCACTTTGATGGATATGCTACGCTTTTGAGGATGCAATGTTATATGCAATGAAAACTATATGCAAAGTGCCAAATAAAGGCATTAGTGATAGAGGAGGAGGATCATTGGGGTCCGTTGCTTGTTGTCTTGAGCTACTAATATGGATCGGTGTTGGAAACCCTGCAGTACCAAAGATCATTGGAAACTGCATTGAGGGTTGAAATGTAGCTTTGTTGGGGAGGAAGTGACTTCGTCTGACTTTCCCTACACCTTGAATTGCTTTGGGATGGTGAGCTTGAGGAGATTCCCTCGATTCACCATGGCGGGGATGAGAAATCCAATAAGGAGACCAGGTTGGGGAAGTGGAACAACTCTCATGAGAAATAAACTCATGTGCTTGGGGAGAAACCATGATTCTAGGAGAAATAAACTCCTATGATTGGGGAGAGACAATACAACTCAAGATTGTGCCCCAAGCGTGGTGAACTACAAAGGAGTTTCCCCCAAGGGATCCTTGGAGAGATTTGTCGAATCTCGACGTAACTGCCCCAGATTGGTTGAACTCAAGAGAGATTCCTCGACTTGATTTCCCCAGATTGGTTGAACTCAAGAGAGATTCCTCGACTTTATTGCCCCAGATTGACCAACGGTGAATGGATGCCTTAGTTGACAGATTCTGCACATAACTTGCCCTTTGGAGTAATCGGCCTTTGGGGTGAATGGCTCATGGAATCGATCAACTTTTTCTGCAGTTGTTCATTGTTTGGTCTTCCTTGATGTCAAGTGTTTATTCACAAGTAAGAGATATTTGTTTTGAAGATGATAATCCTAATGCAATGCTTATGCTAGCTTCGAAATCAGGATTAAAACAAAGTTGTGACATTCAATGTTTGAATTATTTGTCATATCGATATCAACATAAATGGTAAGCAAACATCTAGGAGTCAGTTTTACACAACTTGCTTTTGAAATAAACCCTGCTTCAGTTAGGTCTTTTAAGGGTTGTAACGTGGTCTGGTTCACGGTTTTAGAAAGAAAGGATTTAAGGCTCAAAGTCTAACCTAACCCACCCATTCTTCATGATGTTCTCCAGTCCTAAGTTCAACTTAACCTGATATGAGCGTTCGTCCTCCAAGAGGAGTTTGAGATGATTGAGGAATTTATGAGGTCTTCTGGACATGGCAGTCACTTTCCCCTTTTGTTTTTGGTGTTTGATCACACGACTTTGTTCTTTTGATGAGGATCTTTATTTTGTAATCCACATTTTTCGCTTCTGCCTTTTTGTTTCCCTAAGTTTTGCCTGGACAAATTCTTTTGAATTTTATTTTGGAGTCCAGCGGGATGCCCTAATTTTTGCCTAAGTCACTTGTTTTCAAGTTGTCGACTTAGCGGGCTCTCTTTCTTTCTTCTTTTTTTTTTTGAACAAGTCGCGTGATCCTGAATCTCTGATTTGTTGGAGGTGATTGTGACTGCCTCATTCTTTGATTGATTAGGGAGTACCATTGTGGCATTGAGTTTCCTCAACCTTTTGAAAGATAACCATTGTTGTATCCTTGGATGTATACTCCTGATGAATTCTGAATGCTCGATCAGATTAATTGAACGCTACCCTGCCCCTGGGTTAAATGTGAGGGTTTTTTTTTGTATAGAAAAGAAACTCCTACTTCAAGGCTCAAAGGGGTTAACGAGGGTCTATCTCCCTTATATCTCCGGTGTTTGGGGATTTGAAACAATGCCTGTACATCCTCAGCGGGGTTTTATTCAAAAGCATACAGTTAGAGATTTTGCGTTTTTATTTTTCATCATTCTCCTTTTGATAATTTTTGCTTTAGACAAGAGTTTGATATCGATAGACAGAAAGATATGAGTGAACACGAATGGATTGATTCGAAACTAGCATATGCAGTGCATTTTTATTTTTATTAAAAACAAACAAGTTTTACATGGAAGAAACAATTAACAAAACAAGGAAAACTACAAATGAAATGCAGAAATGAATTGATGATTGCCATAGTTGAGGAGGCTGGACTCCGTCTGGATTTGTTGATCTTGAATACTTTTTGCAGTTCCTTCCAAACTCTTCAGTACTTCAAAAGAAAACTCCAACAAAGTCATCCAAGAGTTATAAACCTTTGTGTTACTTTAGGGATTCGAGCAATGCGAGTGATGCAATGCTCAAGATAAGAGTACGTCTTGCTTATCCCTCGTGCGGGAGCCCCAAGCATAGATGTTGGAGAAAGTATTTGCCATCAAACATGGAAGAACCTTGCATGGCCATCAAACTTAGAAAAGCTATCTGTTGTGAGGAAAGACCAAAACACCAACTGAAACACCAACCCTCAGGGATAGAACTGAGCACAAGAATCTTGAGAAGGAGATGTGCTTTTATTATTATCATATCAATGAGTTTAAACAGGGAATTTGTTGATTTTTGAGACTTTCTGAAATATGAGCTTTCAATTGGGCAAGGGAATTCCATTCACCCACATGTTTCCTTCTTGAAGGGTTATATGCCTCCCATCAATCAACTGTTGTACTTTGGCTTTGAAAGCATTGCAGTCCTCAGTTGAGTGCCCCATTGATCCAGCGTGATATCCACATTGCACATTAGGGTCATACCCAGGTGGAAACGGTTGTGGTGGAGGCTTTAGAGATTTGGGAACCACCAATGAGCTTTGAACTAGATATGGAAGAAGTTTAGTGTATGTCATAGGAATCTGGTCCAAAGGAGCATTTCTTCGTTCCAAATTACTTCTAGGTTGGCGTTGATTCGGATGACCTTGTTGATGTGGAGCACATTGCTTTTGTGGCAGATACTGAACCGGTTGTTGTTGGACCATCTGGGGTTGTTGATTGATAGTGGTGGCAAAGGCTTGTGGAATATATTGGCCAGGAGAAACTAGTACCATCTGGTAGTTGGGAACCTGAACCTGAGGATGAACATGGACTTCCTCTTCTTTATTCTCAAAGATTGTGTTTGTTTCACTTTTTCCTTCTTCAGTGAATTCGGAAACATCGGAGATATCCTGGATTCTACCCATCTTTAAAGCGTTTTCAATTCGTTCTCCTACGACAACCAAACTTGAAAATTCGGAGGAAGCACATCCAACCATCATGTTCAGATAAGGATCTTTCAAAGTATTCATGAACATGTCTGCAAGCTCTCGTTCCAAAAGTGGAGGTTGGACTCTGGAAGCTAATTCTCTCCATCTCTGTGCATACTCTTTAAAAGACTCATCAACCTTCTGAGTTAAACTTTGGAGTTGTAGTCTAGTAGGAGCCATGTCACTGTTGTACTTGTAATGCTTGAGAAAAGCCTCTGCTAATTCATCCCATGTGCGGACATGGGTTCGTTCAAGACGCGTATACCATTCAAGGGATGCCCCACTTAGGCTATCCTGAAAGAAGTGCATTAGAAGCTTATCATTTTCTGCATACGGAGCCATCTTGTTGCAAAATGCCTTGATGTGACTCATTGGACAAGTGGTACCCTTGTATTTCTCAAAACTGGGGACTTTGAACTTAGCGGGAATCTTGATATCAGGAACTAAGCACAAATCAATAGCATTTAAACCAGAGGAGCCTCGACCTTCTAAAGCCTTCAATCTTTCTTCCAAGAGATGGAATTTTCTCTCATTTTCCTCGATCGGGAACTTGAAGGTTTCGAGTTCAGAATCGTTCTTATGATGTGAGTCCTCCTTATTAGGAATTTCCACATGCACGGGTTTTGATCCCCCATTAGTGACAGTAGTCGGAGTATCATTGATCAACTTTACAACACTTTGTCTGAGCTCTTCTTGCCCCTGAGCAACAACATTGAGAGTCTCCAAGAGTTGGGTCATCCTCTCCCCCATAGTATCCATGTCCTTACGAAGTTCCGCCTGATTTTGTTCAAGACGGTCCATGATTCTCCTCTGATTAATCCTTGTATGATACAGATGTAGGGAAGTCAGTTTCGTTGATGAAGCAGAAATCTGTTGAAAGGGACCCCAATTAGCTTCTGATGTGGAACCGTGACATGCAATATGATATGAATGCAATGTTTCATTTGTGGAGAACCATAAAGTCTTTTCACATACTTTTATTTCTTTTTTTTTTGAAATCAAAGCTTTATTTCGTATAGAGTATCTTTTCTTTTTTCTTTTTTCTTTTTCTATTTCCTTTTCTTTTTATCTTTTTTTGGAAATAGACTTTAGGATCCCCCATAAATGAAGTGGATAAAGAAATGATGTTATGCGATGCAACAGCATGGGGTCAACGGTCCACATAATCTTAGTAACCACTGTACAATCCTCTGAATAACTGATATAGATTAGATGTCATGAGATCAAAGGTTCGGCCTTGTATCATGGAAC
Organism: Vicia villosa; assembly: GCF_029867415.1. Classification (NCBI taxonomy): domain Eukaryota; kingdom Viridiplantae; phylum Streptophyta; class Magnoliopsida; order Fabales; family Fabaceae; genus Vicia; species Vicia villosa. Next base: position 3,141,624 of record NC_081185.1, read on the forward strand.
CATAGGAACAATAGTCACCATCATAACAGAATAGTCACCAACGGTACCTGTCATGTATATCCCTCCCCACTCACAGGTGTAGTCTAGGTCAGGGTAGGTCAAAATGGCAACCAGCGTTATCAGTCCTCCTGAATCACCAATGTTGTTGCATCTACATGCCAACAATGATACCCCATTTGGACCTCGACTGGGCGTGGGTCTCATGATCGCACTAGACAAGACCTGACATCTCATCGGCGTCATGACTATCCACTCTATCCTAGGTATCCTATGTGTCAACTCTGGCCTGGGTATTGGGCCTTTTACCTCATAGAAACAATCCCACCCAACCTGCAAACAGTGAAAATATATGGCCTCCACGGAGACCCATGATATAGTCCAGATGCATGCGGAAAGTAAACATGATATGCAAGCAAGAAATAAACATGATATGCAAGCATATATACAAGATGTAAACATAAACAAACAAAGAAACACCCAATAAATAAACAAACAAACGCAGGCTAGGATCGACTCACTAAGGATGGACCAGCAACAGGTCTAGCAACATCCCCAGCAGAGTCGCCAGCTGTCGCACGCTCGCGAAAAAATGAACAGAGTCGCCACCAATATATTTATCCCATAAGGGAAAGGAATATCAGAAAACCTAACAAAGGAAGGAACAGGGTCTTGCGACCAGAGAATCAAGGTACGGGAGTCGGTTACGCAAGGGGAAGGTATTAGCACCCCTCGCGCCCATCGTACTCGATGGTATCCACCTATGTTTGTTTCTATCTAAAGGGTGTATAATTATGTCTATGCCTAAATGCGAAATGGATGCAGAATGTAGGGAAAATAAAGAATTGTACTCGCACGGGCCCTACCCCGCTGCCTACGTATCCTTTTCAGGAATCAGAGTTACCGTAGCTCGGCTCACGATTTTCTGTTTGTTTTTGTGTTTTTTAGTTGGGCGGCGTTAACGTTCGCGCTCTTGCATAAGGGGTCGCCTAGGATGCGTACGAGCGGAAATAACGGTGCCCTTAGGTGCCAACAAGGCAAAAGAAAAAGGAATGATTGGTTTGTGTCTTTTAGGGTAATTCCATGATGACGAGAACCCTCTACAAGGTCTCGCATCACTTCCTCACTTTTGTTTTAAGTCTGAACATTTATTAGGTTTTTTGAAGTGTTTTTGGTTGGTGTTTTTTATGGGGATTTTAATTTGTGACTTAGATCATACCAAAAGAATTTTGTTTTGCAAATTTAGAGAAAGCACATCGAGGCCTACGCCACAATCGTTTCTCTAAATAGCGGTTAAGAAATACATCGAGGCTTCACACCTCAATCATTTCTTCTCCGCTAAGTAGGAAAGAACATACATCGAGGCCTACGCCTCAATCATTTCTTTCCTACCATGAAATAAAGCAACAGTATGATCTTCATCGATTTTTTATTAAGTATTTTAAAAGTTGAAAAGAAAGAGAATGCGAACGGGACCTAATCCTATTTTCTAATCTAAGTTGTTCTAATCTATCTATGTCTAATGCTAACATGGTGGCTAAATTCTAAAAGAAATATTAAAATCGTATTAACAAAATAGGCCTAAAATAAGGCCAAAGATACAAGTAACAAAATCACACAAGCATCATACAAAAATAACATGGAACTAGCACAAAAACGATTCAAGCATTAGTACGAAAATGAAATTAAAAAAATACTACTATTTTTATGGGTTTTTGATAAAAGAGAAATGAACTCTAAATCAAGCAAGAAGAAAACTAAAATGATAAGCCTAAAATTAATATTTTTTATGAACATTTTTCTATGTCAAAAATTGGATTAAAGTCTAAAACTAATAGGAGAAAAATAACATTTTTACCTACTAAAAGAAAAATAGAAAAAATCTAATTAAACCTAAATTCTAGGAATTAAAAAATAGAAACAGGGGTGTAATGTGAAATACGGTGGTGCAGGCAGTAAATGGAGCGCAGGCCCAAAGGACTTTTTTGTTCAGGATTTTGCATGGTAAAAGGGGCGTGTGGGCCAGATGGGGGTGCGCTAAGGAGTCAGGCCCAACACTCATTATTTTTGTACAATTTTCTTCTATGCCAAAAACAGGGTGTGATATGGGCTTAAGGGAGGTGCCTCTAGCAATTCGTTTGGCCCAATGTTCCATCAGATTTTCATCCCAATTTTCAATTACATTTTAATAAAAATAAAAAAAAAATAATGAAAAAAGAATTAATCAAAATGGGGATTTAGGGTTCGTGAATTACGACCTTTCAAGTTCAGCTTCCTCTCCTCTCACGAATAAGTCGCAGCGACGACGCCGGAGGGAAGCTCCCCTCCGATTTGTGCTCCGTTCATCCCTCTCAAGCAAACGACGGCGATGGCTCACGCTCTCACCTCGATCAACCTTCCTGTCGCCTCTCTCGGTTTACACACCTCCTATCTCTCTCGCCTTAATTCTCTGTTGACTCACGCGAAGTAATACCTCAGGTGAATTCGCGACGGCGGCCGCCGGAGCTTCTACGGTTCTAACCTCGGCTTCTCTGATTCCAAAATCCGGCCACCACGAACTCAACAAACCTCTACTCGTATCTCTTCTCTCCGATTCGCTTCTTGTTCGGTTCTCCTTTGACTTTTGCCCGCGTCAAACAACACAGTCGTATCGGAAAGAACTTCGATGGTGCTTCGACGACGACAACAACGCAAAGAACACCATAGACTCTTCAGGTAACACCTTACCCTTTTAGCATTTCACGGAGTTCTTCTTCTTTTCCGATTCTTTTTCGTTTCTGTTTTCTTCGACGCGTGGCACGTTGTTGTTGCAGTGTGTTGGAGATTGATGAGGTTTGTTGAAGATGGAAGAGGGATTGTGGTGGAGAACGATGCAGGTTTGGTGGTTGCAAGGGATCGAAGGTGATGAATCGAGAGCATCAGAGAGAGAGTTTCTGAGTCGGTTCAAGATTGAAACGTGGTGAAGAAGGTAGAATAGTGTGAAGTGAATGTGAAAAAATGGAGAGCTGAGAAGTGATGGAGAGTAAAAATGGTGGCAGTGTGAATGGAGAAAAGATGGAAGTGAAGGGGGTGGTGTGTGTAATGGTGGAGAATGGTGAAGAGTAAAGATGGAAGTGATGATGATGAAGAATCGTGGTCCTTTGAAATGAAGTAGAGACCTCATTTTATAGAGCCAATTCTCAGGTTAACTCAACTCTTTTTTCTCTGATTTTCTATTCTGAATCTGTTAGCTCTGTTAGAAGGTGGTTAGAGCTGTTAGAAAGTGGTTATGTTCTGTTGTGAATTGGTTGAAGGTAGTTATGGCTTTGTTTGGTACTAGGTTTAGAAAACAGTTAGGAGTTGGAAGTTAGTTAGTTAGAAAATTAGTTATAGGTAGTTTTTTCTGTTATGAATCGGTTGTGGTCAGTTATGTTTGTTCTTTTCCGTTTGATGAGCTGGCAGGTGGTTAAGTGAGACTGAGTTATTTAGTTGCAAGTGTAAAGAGAAACTGTTAGGAGGCTAGGAATTGTTATGATTTCTGTTGGTTATGAAGAGAGGGAGTTTACTGTTAGTTTTTTGATTTGGTTTGACATTATAGGGCTGGCTGCAAGTTGGTTTAGTGTTTGTGTGGTGTAGGTTTTGAATGGTAGAAAAGCTTAGTAATTTGAAACAGGTGAATTGTTATGGACAGCTTTGTGTTTGAATGAAATTGACTTAAACCTGTTTATATTTGGACTGCAATAGGTTTTCATATGTTGAACTAGTGATGCACTAAGCCTTATGTTTACTTTGGTTGGCATATTGATGAACCTGTGTTGATATGAACTGAATGCTGGAGGGTTTTGTTTATTATGCAGGTTTGGTCATGGTTTTGAGAAGGTCAAGTACATGGTATTGAAATTGAAGGATCCCAAAAGAGATGAGAAAGCTTGGAAGATCATGATTCGTTGATGAAGCGCGAATTGCCATGGAGGGTGAAGATGAAGCCAAGATTTCCTTATGTAATTTCTTTATGTTGGTGATGAAATATGGTGTACACTTTTGCTTAGTGTAGTCTTTTGTAAATGGATATGTATTGTAATGGATTTTGTAATGAAAATGGTTGACTTGAGTTTGGTAATGAGATTATGGATGATGAATGAATATGGTTTGGATGTGTGAATCGGACTTGAAGTTTTTTCTAGATGCACCAGAATCAAATTGGTATGCTATGATTTGTAAAGAGTGATAATATTCTTCCTTGAATCAAACCAACCCACCAACAAATTGAACGTATAGAGATGCCTTGAACACAATGCTATTTTCTCATCAAACTCTCGCAAAATACCTAAAGTGTATATAGCTTGTAACACAAGTATTTAGATGAATCGAACTTTGAATGGTGATGAGTGACAACTGAGACCTTGAAGTGATGAACCACAGTATAAACCCTACTCTCACTGATGTTCCTTGTATATAAACCACATGATCAAGTACTTTTCAAAAGACTAAATTAATCTTCTGATTGAGTAACAAGCGTCCTTTTGCAGAGATAACTAAGCCTGTGGCAAAGATCCCTTGATCCCATATTTTTTAGATGTTTTATTTATTGAATGAATGTGATGTCATGTTAATGCCCTAACGGAGTATGCAGATGAATGCAAAGGTCTAAGCCAGTTATAAATTAAAGGGTAGGACAAATTTGGGGTATGACACGGGCGAAGAGAGTCAAAAGTAGTAAAACAGGTACGGTTTGGTTAGCTACATTGTGGAATCTTTGGTTACGAAGGAACGACATTGTCTTTAACGAGGGTACCTGGAATTCGAGGGATGTCGTTTGGAGTTGTAAAGCGCTCGTATGGAGATGGTCGTTCATAGGGAAAATTACTCATTCCAATTATAACTTTTATGAGTTTAGCAATAACCCATTGTTTTACTTATGCTAGGTTCCAATCGATTTGTAATTTTCTTTTTCGGCCCTTTTGTGGGATGTAATCTCGAACCCTTTTGATCTAATATATCTCTTGCTTTTAAAAAAAAAAATGTATTTTACAATATTTCTATGCTTTTCTCCTTTTTTGTGTGTTAGTCATTTCCTAGCTTCGTTATCACAATTTTTATAATAAAATACCATTAAATTTATCTGGTTATGATTATTTTTAAATAAATAAGGTTTATTAACCCAAATACGATAATAGATAAATTTAAAATAAAGAAGAAAAGAAAGTCGCCAATTTAAAAATAATAATAGATAAATTTAAAAAAAAAAAGTAAGAGTTGGAATATGAAGTGTGGTCCGTGGCCACATTTCTCTCGCTTGGATGTCAAAGCCGAAGAAATATGTGTAATATTTTTTAATTTAAATCGTAAATTTAAATTAAAGCATTTAGTTGAAAAAATTGTATTTCGATGAATTAGTTCATCAAGATAAATTTTTGTTAGAAAATACAGTATTTATAGTATTTCTTTTACAAGAATAAAAACACTGGAAAAATTGGCCCATAATAGGGGAATCGATACATGCTATGTTAAAAATAGAGAAACTCCACTATACTTAATTAGGTAGCTCTTTTAATTGATCTATTAGAGATTAAAATAGACATAGATATTTTTTTTAATAGGCAATTGATTAATAAAGCTCGCACTAGGGGTGCAACCCTTACAAACAGAGGATCCTAGAGAATGATTGCATCGGATAAAGGAAGTTTAAACCAATCGTAGTAATTGAATCTAAACTTAGAATATCCGCTAGATAACCATCTCCAAGAAAGAAAAATAATATTAGAACAAACGACATCAAAACAAAAATGTCTCCCATCAAAGATAATAGCATTCCGCATGATCCAAAGACACCAAACCGTAGATAACCACACCACATTGATCTTAGCCTTTCTATTATTGTTCTTCACCTTTTCTTGTAAAATCTCAAAATCAAGAAACTCCTCTATGGTGATCGCCTCCGGTATGCCAAGCCACTCGAACATTCGTTTCCAAATCTCTTTCGCCCTTTGACAATTAAAAAAGAGATGAAAAGAAGTTTCAACATGGACACCACAAAACTCACAATCCGGATTAGACAAATTAGAGACTCCTCTTAACAATAAAAGATCTTTAGACGGTAGTCGGTCGACAAAAAATCTCCAAGAAAATAACTTTATCTTTGGCGGTAAAAGAATGCTCCACATAACTTTCAAAGAACGAATCACACCAAAATCCCAAGCTAAAGGTTTAGAGTTATTTATAATCCACGAAATGCCCGCTACCGTAAACTCCTTATCCGAATTAAAGAACCAACCGTAAGAGTCACTCGCACCTTCACTCGGAATGTGACCCTCCACTTGCTCACGAAACCGGATCCAACACGGCAAAAGGACCGCTGCTGCCCCCATAGCCGAAACACTACCATCTCCCCGGGAAAAAAGAGCTTGAACGTCCCACACATGTCTTCCGTCAACCCAATTCAATATCTCCGCTACCGAACAATATTTCTTAATAGATAAGTCATACAAATCCGGGAAAGAAAAGCGAAGGGGTTTTTCTCCCACCCACATGGTATGCCAAAAAAGAGTATCCTTCCCATTCATGCAACTACTTTTGAAACACCCGGTAAAACCAAACTCCACATGATCATCTAGCAAATTGATCTTACACAAATCCCTCCACCAAATCGAATCATCGCTACTAATCAAATCACCACTAGAGATTTGCATTTTTAATTTTGGGCTAACATACCTCGCTTTAAGAAAACTACTCCATATAGCATTATCATCGTTTAAAATTCTCCACTTCCACTTCAAAAGTAAAGCTTTATTAACCTCCTTGACATCTCTAACCCCCAATCCTCCTTTCTCCTTAGGCCTACAAACGACATCCCACCTCACCCAATGGATGCTCCTTTTTTCCACATTACCTCTCCAAAGAAATTCACTTTGAAGCCTTCTAATCTCTTTGGCAATGATTCCCGGAACTTTGAAGAAAGAAAGATTAAAAATGGGAATTGAATTCAAGACCGAATTAATAAGGGTAAGTCTTCCTCCCATTGAAATATTCCTACCCTTCCACAAAGAGAGGTGCCCTTTTATCTTATTAACAACTTCCGTCCACACTTTCTTTTTTCTAGGACTCTCCCCCACCATGATTCCTAAAAATTTGAGAGGAAGCATACCTTTCTTGCAAGCAAGAAACTTCGTGGCGGCATTGAGATACCAATCACCCACATTAACACCTAAGATGTTGCTTTTAGAAAAATTAATCTTCAACCCGGACACCAATTCAAACCCTCTCAACAAAACTTTTAGATTCCAAATGTTGTCACAAGAAGCTTCTCCTAACAAAATGGTGTCATCCGCGAATTGGAGAATGTCCACGAACTCACCTTCCCCATACTTGAAAGGTTTGAATTTACCCAACTCGACCGACCTTTTCACGAGAGCGGTTAAACCCTCCATGGCAATAACAAAAAGAAACGGAGACAAAGGATCGCCTTGCCTAAGACCCTTATGCACCTTGAATTCTTTAGTAGCACTTCCGTTAACCAAAACGGACATATGGTTACTAAAAATGCAAGCTTCCATCCACCTCATCCATCTCTCTCCAAAACCCATCAAAGACATAATATCTCTAAGGTATTGCCAAGATACGGAATCATAAGCCTTTTCGAAATCCACCTTTAGCAAAAGGCAACTTCTTTTCTTCCTCTTCGACCAATCTAGAATCTCATTCACCAAAAGAACCCCGTCCATCATGTTTCTACCCGGAACAAAGGCGGTTTGGTTGGATGAAACCAAACCTCCTATAACCTCTTTCAATCTAGCCGCCAACAACTTAGCAATATTTTGTAAATACTACCCACCAAACAAATGGGGCGGTACTCACCTAAGGATTGGGGATTAACAACTTTGGGAATCAAAGCAAGAAAAGACGACGTAATCGATTTCACAAGAGAGCATTTGCTATGAAAATCATTGCACATCTTCACCACATCTTCCCGGATCACCATCCAAAACCTCTTATAGAACTCCAAAGAGAAACCATCCGGTCCCGCGCTTTTATTACCGTCACACGACCAAATAGTTACCTTCACTTCCTCCTCCGTGAAAGGACGTTCAATACTAAAAGCCTCCCTCTCATGTAGTTTCTTCAAACCCAAATCCCCAAAAGACGGCCTTCTCTCAAAGTCTTCATCAAAAAAAGACTTAAAAAAATCATGAACATAGTCTTTAATCTCCACCACGTTCTCCAACACTCCTCTATTAGAGGAAAGAGAACATAAAGCATTCCTCCTTCTTTTAGCTTTAAGGGAATTATGGAAAAAACGCGTGTTACTATCACCATCTTAACTTTAACATTAATCTCCACCACGTTCTCCAACACTCCTCTATTAGAGGAAAGAGAACATAAAGCATTCCTCCTTCTTCTAGCTTTAAGGGAATTATGGAAAAAACGCGTGTTACTATCACCATCTTAACTTTAGAGGAAATAGACATAGACATAGTTACCAATATAACATTAACATCGACATATTATCTTCAACAAAAATAAATGAAAATAAAAGTATTCATCTTAACTTTAATTATGTGTAGGCATGAGACCCCAACATATACCTTTATAATATAAAGTGTTACTAATGAGATTTGGTTGAAAACTTATAAAGCATATAATGCTTATAAGCCTTTTCTTTGGTCACAATAGTTGAAGGAAAATCAGGATGATTAACAGAATCAGGAAATGCTTGACTCTCCAAACACAGTCCAGCATGAGCTTTATACACATATCCATTTTTACCCTTCACATCCTTAATATAGTTACCAGTATAAAACTGCAAACCAGGGGCATTTGTGTAAAGTGTCAAAACCCTACCAGATTTCTTGTCATGCACTTTTGCTGCTAGTTTAATCTTTTTTCCTTTTTCACCATCCAACACATAGTTAATGTCATAACCCTTAGTTTCAGCTAGTTGGTTGATTCTGCTTCCAATAATCTGTGGTGTGAGAAAATCATAAGCTGTTCCTTTCACATAAGCAAATTTTCCTGTAGGGATTAGTTTGCTATCAACAATTGTGATTTTTGAACCAAAGATTTGTATCACTTCATTGAGAATGTTGCCACTGTTTTGGCCTCCAATGTTCCAATATGCATGGTTTGCTAAATTAACTGGTGTTGGTTTGTTTAGAGCTTTTGCTTTCATGATTATAACCAATTGATTTTTTCCGGTTAGAGTGTAGCTCACAGTTGCAAGTAGATCACCAGGAAATCCTAAAATATAAATTGAACATAAATACAAATTTTATACATGTCAGAAATTTCATATATTTAATATTATTGCATTATATGAGTTGAATTCAAACGCATAATTTTTAATTAAGTTGGAAAAAATATTTATTATTCCGCGTAAATGTTTTTGACTCTAATTTAAATATTAAAAAATAATAGTATATGGATCATTATAAATTTGAATAAAAAATTAATTTATAATAATAAAAAATAAGATAAAATTAAATTTTTTATCCAAAAAAATATTGTTAATTTTGATTTTACTAAAACTACTGAAATTTACAAGTTCAGTAAAGAAGAAGGAAAAAAAAAGCATGAGATTTACCTTGTTCACCATCAAAACTATGGTAAGTGAAAGTAACAATTGGACTAGGACCTTCTCTATGATACCTTTTAACTTTCCAAATAACATCACTGAATCCTCTTGATCCACCTAATACATTGCACAACAAATGAAATCAATGATTAATATATATAACTTTGTAGCAAAATAAAAAGGACTATATATTTAAGTATGGTATAAATCTTATTTTCATAATGTATAAATTAAGCATACCATGAAGTGTATTGTTTCCTTCATTAGCAACTAATTTGTAATGCTTTCCATTTAGATTAAATTGAGCTCCTCCAATTCTGTTAGCCACTCTTCCAACAGTGGCTCCAAAGTATGTTGAATCATTCTGTATTAAAATTACCACATTTGTGTTGGAATTAGACTCTCAAACCTTTGAGTAATTCCTTATCGTTAAAGATGACAATGAAGAAAATAGGAACAAAACTAGGATTAGGGTTTGCGGAAATTAAAAGAGAAGAAGGAAGTATTTTCTGCAGAGTTTCTCTCTGCCCACAAACTGTGGAAATTCTGTTATTCACTTGCAACTGCAACTTCTGTGAATACAAGATTAATGACTTGATTACAAATAATGAGGGTTACTCCCTATTTATAGATTTAGGTTTGCCTTCTCCCTAAGCCAAAGCCCAAAACTATAAAAGCCCAAAATACCTATTTTGGAGCTAAATCAAATCTAATCTATTTTAAATCTAAATCAAATCTATCTAGATTTAAAACAAACTTATGTGTAACAAACTGTTACACACTTCGATACATCTTGTGTTCGAGTAACAAACTACCTCGACACAAGGAATTACAAATTAACACACCACCTAATTCATTGTGTCTAAGCTATCCACATTCATCATAGCTCTTAGTCTTCTGAATATTTCGACCAGCACTCCCTTCGTCATGATATCTGCAATCTGATTCTCAGTTCTGCAGTGTTCCAAGTTCATCTTCCCTTTAGCTACCTGCTCTCGAAGATAATGGAACCTCATTTCGATGTGCTTGCTTCGACCATGTGCTATCGGGTTCTTCGCCAGATTGATAGCTGACATGCTGTCGATCTTCATGGTAATTGCTCCATGATCTTTACCTGTTATCTCTTCGACCAAGTTCACCATCCATGTTGCTTGACATGCACAAAGAGAAGCAGCTATGTACTCTGCTTCGCACGATGATAGTGCCACTACTGGTTCCTTTCTCGAACTCCAAGCAACTGGTGCACCACCTAGCATAAACACATATCCTGCTGTGGATTTTCGATCCTCAGCATCACTACACCAACTCGAGTCGGTGTAACCCACTAATTTGCATTCTTTTCCCTTATCAGCTGCAGGAAACAGAATGCCATAGTCGAGAGTTCCTTTCAGATACCTCAGTATCCTCTTCGCCGCTGCTAGGTGTGATACCTTTGGCTTCTGCATGAATCTACTTATCATACCTACACTGTATGCTAAGTCAGGCCTTGTGTGACAAAGGTATCTCAATGACCCAATAAGTCTTCTGTATTGGGTTGGGTCGACATCTTCTTCATCCGGGTTCTTCGACAGTTGCAATCTTGTTTCAGCAGGTGTCGAAGTCGAATTGCATTCTTCCATCTCAAATCTCTTGAGAATTTCACTTGCATATCTTCTTTGGTGCATCATCAATCCTCTACTACTCTTGTGGAATTCAATGCCAAGGAAGTATGAAATTTCGCCCAAATCTGACATTTCAAATTCCTTGCTGAGATCACCTTTAAAGCCTTCGATTTCTTTCTTGCAGCTACCTGTTATCAACAAGTCATCGACATAGAGACATAGTATAAGCAATTCACTCTTGCTTCTTCTTACATATACCCCATGTTCAGTTGTGCACTTCACAAATTTTTTCTCCCTTAGGAAACTGTCGATCTTCTTATTCCAAGCTCTTGGAGCTTGCTTCAGCCCATACAGTGCTTTATGCAGTCTGTACACTTTTTTCTCTTCTCCATGTTTCACAAACCCAACTGGTTGTGCAACATAGACTTCTTCGTCCAAGGGTCCATTCAGGAATGCACATTTAACGTCCATCTGACACATGTGCCAATTGTTCATGTTCGCCAGACCAACAACCAACCTGATCGTTTCGATCCTGGCAACAGGTGCAAAGACCTCATCGAAGTCAATTCCTTCCTTCTGAAGAAATCCTTTTGCCACAAGCCTTGCCTTGTATCGAGTCACTTCACCTTTGGGATTACACTTCACCTTGTATACCCACTTCACATCAATTGCCTTCTTGCCTTGAGGCAATTCGACAAGTGACCAAGTATTGTTGTCTTCGATGGACTTCAATTCTTCATTCATAGCTTTCACCCACTTCGAATCCTTCAATGCCTCAGTTGCATTGACAGGTTCGACATCTGCATAGAAAGCGTAATGTACCAGCTCACCTTCATCATTGACTACATCATCTGATGTAATTACACATTCTTGCAACCTTGCAGGCATGTGTCTTGTTCTCTGAGGTCTGCCTGGGCCTGCATCACCTCTGACTTCTTCTTGCCGAACTTCTTCTCTTTCGACTTCAATAGCTGGTTCTTCATAAAGAATTCTCACTGAATCCTTCTTGACATTTTCAGTCCAATCCCATTCTTTAAGCTCATCTATGATCACGTCCCTGCTGATCACTACTTGCTTGTTCACTGGGTCGAACAACTTGTATCCTCCAGTCGAATGATATCCTATAAGTATCATTTGACTCGACTTGTCATCAAGTTTTCTTCTCAACTGATCTGGCACATGTCTATGTGCTATAGATCCAAATACCTTCAGATGGCTCAAGCTAGGCTTCACACCAGACCAACATTCTTCTGGAGTAATTCCTTCTAGCTTCTTTGTCGGACATCTGTTTAGAATGTATGTTGCAGTCGACACTGCTTCTCCCCAAAATTCCTTAGGTAAATGCTTTCCTTTCAACATACTTCTCACCATATTCATGATGGTTCTATTCTTCCTTTCTGCAGTTCCATTTTGCTGTGGAGTGTAGGGTGGCACCACCTCATGCATAATCCCTTCTTTCTCACATAACATGTCGAAGTCTTTCGACACATATTCTCCACCACCATCAGTTCTCAAAACCTTGAGCTTTCGACCACTTTGTCTTTCGACCATAGATTTGAACTTGACAAATACCTCGATCACTTCACTTTTCTTCTTGATCAGGTAAGTCCATAGTTTTCGACTGAAATCATCTATGAATGTAACAAAGTATTTGTTACCTCCATTCGAATCCACCTGGATTGGTCCACATACATCAGAGTATATGATTTCGAGAATAGCCTTCGACTTACTTCCTGCATCCTTGCTGAAGCTATTCTTGTGCTGCTTCGCCTGCACACATTCCTCACATACCTCGTTTGGAATGTCGATTTCTGGCAGTCCTGAAACCATATTCTTTCTTTTCAAGTCTCTGATGTCATTGAAGTTGAGATGCCCTAGTCGATAGTGCCATATCCATTCATCTCTGCTAGCTGCAGTTGCAAGGCACTCGTGCTCCATCACATTGAGTTCGATCTTGAAGGTTCTATTCTGTGACATAGGAGCCTTCAAGATTAACCTCCCACTTGCATCGACAACTCTCATCATCTTGTCTTCGATCGAAACTTTGTAATTCTTTTCGACCAACTGCCCAATGCTGAGTAAGTTGCTCTTCATGCCTGGTATGTACAACACATTGGAAATTACTGACCTCTTTCCATCTTTCCTCGTAATCATTACATCACCAATACCTTCAGCTGCTAGAGTATTGTCATTTGCAAATTTCACCATATTTTTCATCGAGGGTCTTATGTTGACAAACCAATCTTTTCTTCCAGACATGTGTGATGAGCATCCTGAATCCAAGTACCATTGGTCCTTGAATTTATGTTCATCTTTTGTTGTGACCATCAACAACATCTCTTCTTCTTCTTGTTTTGCAAACTTTGCATCACTTTCTTGACTTTTATTCTTTTCTGGACAAACTGTCGAATAGTGACCATACTTCTGACAGTTGAAACATTGAATGTGACTCTTGTCAGGCTTTCGACCACCACCTCTTCCTCTACCTGCAGCACCACCTCTTTGGTTGCCTTGATATGAGGGTTTTCTCTGATTCGACCAATTTCCTTCTTGCTGATTTCGACCAGTCGAATTGTTGTAGCCACCTCTACCTTTATTTCCAGCCCAGCTTCCTTTGCCTTTCTTTTCGTTTGCTGACTGAGCCTGCAGAGCCACATCGCTCTTCGACTTGCCCGCAGCTCTTTCAGCCATTCTTTGTTCATGAGATTCAAGCGTCCCTTGAAGCTCTTCTTTTGTCAATTTCGACAAGTCCTTCGACTCTTCTATGGCTACCACGATGTGGTCGAACTTAGGAGCCAAAGATCTTAAAATCTTTGAGACAACAGCTCTTGTTGTTAATACTTCTCCACATATCTTGATTTGATTCACTAGTTTCGTAATCCTAGTGAAGAAATCAGTTATGCTTTCGCTATCTTCCATCTGAAGTAATTCATATGTTCTCTTGTGAGTTTGTAACCTCACCTCTTTCACCTTTTCTGCACCTCCAAAAGATTTTTCAAGAATCTCCCAAGCTTCTTTTGAAGATTCTATATCACTAACCTTTTCAAAATTATCTGGACTCAGACATTGATGAATTATAAAGAGAGCTTTATAATCTTTCTTCTTCAATTCTTTATAAGCAGCTTTTTCTTCCTCCTTCGCACCTTCTGCAAGCGGTTCTACCCCTTCTTTTACAAGATCCCAAAGATCTTGACAACAGAATACAACCTTCATCTGCTTGCACCAATTCTCATAGTTATCTCCTTTCAGAATTGGTAGTGTTGCTGGAAAATGCCCATTCGGATGATTCATTGCCATCGCCATTCTTCTTGCCTTGAATCGATTAACCGGAGCTCTGATACCAGATGTTGGAATTAGACTCTCAAACCTTTGAGTAATTCCTTATCGTTAAAGATGACAATGAAGAAAATAGGAACAAAACTAGGATTAGGGTTTGCGGAAATTAAAAGAGAAGAAGGAAGTATTTTCTGCAGAGTTTCTCTCTGCCCACAAACTGTGGAAATTCTGTTATTCACTTGCAACTGCAACTTCTGTGAATACAAGATTAATGACTTGATTACAAATAATGAGGGTTACTCCCTATTTATAGATTTAGGTTTGCCTTCTCCCTAAGCCAAAGCCCAAAACTATAAAAGCCCAAAATACCTATTTTGGAGCTAAATCAAATCTAATCTATTTTAAATCTAAATCAAATCTATCTAGATTTAAAACAAACTTATGTGTAACAAACTGTTACACACTTCGATACATCTTGTGTTCGAGTAACAAACTACCTCGACACAAGGAATTACAAATTAACAATTTGATGTTGAAAGAATTAAATTAGATCAATTACTTGAAAAATATAAAAATGAAAGTAGAATTAGTGATAATTATAATTCTCCAATAAGAACTAAATTGATTATATATATGATTAAATATAAGAAATAAAGTGTGAAAATAAATAAACGACTTGTTCTTTTGAAAGGCACAAATTGATTCAAAAAGTATATATATTCTCCATTTTCCACTGGTACATATGAAGCATTTTTCAAAGAAAATATCATGTGAAACATAAAATGAAAGCTGCAACTAATTATTGCACAGCACCATCGACATCATTGCATTTGCAAGTTGCAATCCCATTATTTCCGGGGATCGCACCACTCTTTTTCATTTCTTCTGCAGGATAACATCTTACCGGTTAATACCTACACTTATATATTTTTTTTTTGTATACACCTAGATCTACTATATTTACATATTAGACATTTTTCATTTTTATAATATATATATATATATATATATATATATATATATATATATATATATATATATATATATATATATATATATATATATATATATATATATATATATATATATATATATAGGAAAAGACTAACTTATATTTTATAATTTACAGGAATGTGTTAAAGAATTTAAAGTATTTTTTTGGAATTGTGTATTTAAATAATAAAAAAATTAATTTTTTCAATTTTTTAAATTTTTAATAAGTATTTATAAAATACAAGTTAGCAACTACTTACCAATCGTATTTTTATATTGGTATAATGTATTACATAATTATTAATGGATTATCAATTTTTTTATAAAATTTATTAATTTAATTTAATATTTATTCTTACTATTTTATGCATCCGACATAATTAACTATTTTATTAAAAATGTTTTCAATATGATTGACAGTGTAAAACTTTTTTACACTGTCAGTGCATCACCCCTTTTCTTTATTTTATATCAAATTAATAATTCTATCGCGTTTTATAAAATTATTATCAATTATAATTCCGTTCCAAGTGAAAAAATTTAAGTTGGTTGAATTTGAAAGAGTGATTAACCCTATAAATGAGGTAAAATACATAAGAAAAATTATAATTTAGCTTAATTATAATTATTTTACAATTATTCATGTGTTTAGATTGAACCTGATTGTTTGTCCTTTATTTAAATTTTAGCTATAAAAGAAATAATAATTGTAAACATTACAATTTTCTATATAGCCAACCAACCATGACTAATTGGAAGTCAAAGTGGAAAAGAACTAGTGGTCTATGAAATATTGAATACGCAAAATATATCTAATTTTTTTCAAAGGAGAACTTAACGTGGACCCTTTTTTCAATAGATTGATAGATATACATAAAATCTATCCTAATCAAATATTAGATATATACAAAATGTAACTATCAAAGCAAATATATATTTCCATAAAAAGAAAATAAAAATAATTATGTATAGTTTTAAGTCAACAAAGGCAAATCATATAAAATGAAATCTCCAACTCAGATCCAAAATAAATTAGTCTTGCAATATAGCACAAATAGGGGTGGAAATAGGCTAGGCTAGGCTAGGCTTTAGAAGGCCTGAGCCTGGCCTACGATAAACTTAGAAGGCCTAAGCCTGGCCTAAGGCCTATCATAGGCTCGATTTTTTGGCCTGACCTGGCCTTTTTAAAAGACTGGCCTGGCCTGAAGGCCTATTTAAAAAGCCTGTATCTCATTAAAAATTTTAATTAATTTATATAATTTAAGAAGTCTTGTAGGTCGACCTATATATACATATATAAGTGGACCTATTTAGCATTTGTTATATATATATAAGGTAGTCTAGTTAGCTTTTTTTTCTCTAATATATATGCATACATGGACCAACTTATTTAACATATCTTTAATATATATATATATATATATATATATATATATATATATATATATATATATATATATATATATATATAGGTCGGCCTATAAGGCTTCATAGGCTTTTTTAGTAGCCTAAGCCTGGCCTATTTAATGAAATAGGCTTTTAAAAAAGCCTAAGCCTGACCTATTTATTAAATAGGCCTGGCCTGGCCTAGGCCTATGTTGGCTGGACCGTAGGCCCCTGTAGGCCGGCCTGGCCTATTCCCACCCCTAAGCACAAAGTTTTGCCAAAGATTAAACATAGATCAATAATTTAAATCCATTTTACTCGACTAACAAATATCAATTTAATAATCTCAACATATAAATTATAATATATAAAATATTTAAAGACTATAATTTTTACTAACTTAAACTAATATCATATGAACATCAAAATAAATAAAATATTAGGTATATTTGGAGTATAAAAATAACAGAAGTTTTGCCAAAAATAATTTATTTTAATTAACTTTTTTAAAACTAAATATAAATTTTCATTTTTTAAAATTGAATTCCATTTATTATATAGTAATTTTTATTTTTTTAAATAAATACTTTTGAAAAAGTATTGGTTTTAGGTGGATATTTCATGAGTATGTGAAGGAAATTTGTCCACAAGGGACAATAGAGTTGTTTAGAGTATTTTTGAATGGACCTATTCTATTGGGAGTTGTTCAAAATATTCATTTAGATATTTAAATTTGTCAAAATTCAATACCGAATAATCATTTTAATAATATATTTTAATGAAATATAATATCAAAAGGTTTCTTCTAATAAATAATTCATATTTTAAGGAGTGTATTAAAAAATTATTGATATTATTATTCTGGGAATATTGAAAATTTTCTTGACTCAAATAAATCTTCGAAGTTCATTTTTAATCTATAGTTTATAAAACAAAAACAAACAAAAAAACTAAATGCAATAGCTATGACATGTTTGTTCAATCTAAGTAAATATCATAGAGTAGATCATCACTCACAGTGTATTCCTTAATTGAATCATATCCAAGAATAACATCATCCAATTTTCCTAAACACAAATCACATACAAAAACACACAAATATTAAAACATATCATAAGCAAATCAAACAACATTCAACAAACATTAATATAAAGACAAAAAAATGATCATACTCATACCTTTCTTATCAGGAAGAACAAGAGACACAATGGAAGCACCCCAATTAGTAACTTTCAATGAAACTTCACCTTTCTTCAACTCAAATATCCCAATCTCCTCTTTCTCAACAGAACCATTCCCAAATCCAAAACCTACTATAAATAGACATAGAAAAACCACAAAGATCTTACTCATTTTTTTTCTTATGTTCAAACACTTTAGAATCAAAAATTGAAGAAAGGGCTATAATAAATTAATGGATCATATAAAAAGGTAAATTTTGAGAGATAGTGGGAACAAAGAGTGTATGAGGTATCTTCTACTTTGAGATTTGTTGTTAATGCTTATATGATACTGTGACTAGGAACATAGCTGGCCCCAAACGGACTTGGCATGTTATGTGGTGGTTCTTAATTGTCTTTTATGTGGTCCCTTATGGCCTTACTCTTAAATCAATAAGTTTCTATTTTCAAGAAGTAATAAAATAAAATGTTGACTAGAATATTTTTTCTATGATATCTAAATTTGACTCATTTACATTGACATCATCACGTGGTTCCTGTGGATGCATTGAATTATACTAGTTTTAAATAGGTGTTGGAATATACTTATTAGGATTTGCAAAGTTTAGGTCTGATCTTATAAAAATAGGAAATACTCATCAATGCTTTTGAGGCACTCTTTAAGTGATTAAAATGGTAAGTTTTTTTTGAAAATGCATATATTTAATACATTGAAAATTAAAATATTAACTTTTATAAAAAATATTTTTTTTATTTAGTATACTTAAAGAGTGACCTGAGAGCACTAATTTAAGTTTTAAATTAGATCTTTAATCTGTTATATATTAATCAATTTTAAATTTGTATCTCCACTGTATGATAAATTAGTATAATATTTAAGTTTAGTTGAAAATTTATTTTGCGTATATATTTTAATAAGTAGTATAATATATGTTTAAATGAAATTTCGAAAGAATAGGGAATTGATATTATATATGTTACATATTATTTTCAAAAATATGAATATATATAATGATGTAGTAAGGCTACTTACATATATCAAATAAGTCGTGCATTGAAATTTTTTGGCAGGAATTGTGCATTTTCTATGTCCATCATTAGAATGGTTATTTTTATACTCTTATAGATAGAGAATCAACTCACGAATCCCATACACCGCCTTACGGGGATATATAAGCCATTTAAAGCATCCGAGTTTGTTTCAAGCTTGAATACAACATTTTAATAGTTTCTGCAATTTTCTATTTTATTCCTATTTTGAATTTAAAATTCGTTAGAGTTTTTTTTTTTTGTTTTGGATTAAAAGCCCACTAATATTTCTTTTTTACGTATTTAAACACCTTTGGGTGTGGTCGTGAAGTTTATCTTCTATCATAATAAAATTCAAATATACCAATCGTTAGTTGGTCCAGTGGTGATTGGCGCTGGATTTGGTAGGGAGAACCACGGTTCGATCCCCCGCAACTGCGATCGGGAGGGGTATGAAACCACTTGATGCCAGAACTCGCCCCCGAACCGGACTAAACCGGTGCTATAAAGCAAAAAAAAATAAAAAATAAAAAAATAATAAAATTCAAATATTTTTTCTTTTGGTAGATTCCAAAACTTTATCTGACAGATACGCAGATTTCGTAAACTACCTAGCCGCTGGTGTTTTTCCACCCGATCTAACCTATCAACAAAAGAAGAAGTTTTTCCACGACCTTAAGCAATACTACTGGGATGAACCTCTTCTTTTTAAAAGAGGATCTGACAGATTCTTTCTTCATTGCGTTCCCGAAGAAGAAATCAAAAGCATAATAGATCACTGCCATGCCGCACCTTATGGAGGTCACTCGAGCACATCTAAAACTTGTGCGAAAATCCTACAATCTGGTTTTTATTGGCCTAATTTATGGAAAGATGTGCACATCGTTGTTTTAAACTGTGACCGCTGCCAAAGCACTGGAAATATTTCCCGACGCGATGAAATGCCTCAAAAAAGCATCCTAGAAGTAGAAGTTTTTCGATGTTTGGGGAATCGACTTCATGGGACCCTTTCCGTCTTCTTTTGGTAATAAGTACATACTCGTAGCTGTGGATTATGTGTCCAAATGGATCGAGGCTATATCGTCTCCAACAAATGACACACGAGTTGTGATCAAGCTTTTCAAGAACATAATCTTTCCAAGATTTTGTGTGCCAAGACTCGTCATCAGTGAAGAAGGCTCCCACTTCATTTCCAAAATCTTCGAGAAACTCTTAGTAAAATATGGAGTTAAGCACCGTGTAGCAACACCATACCACCCACAAACAAGTGGCCATGTGGAAGTTTCAAACAGAGAAATTAAACAAATACTCGAGAAAACTGTTGCCACATCTAGGAAAGATTGGTCTTCTAAGTTACATGAAGCATTGTGGGCATATCAAATTGCTTTTAAAACACCCATAGGAACCACACCCTTCAAATTAGTCTATGGAAAATCATGTCATCTTCCGGTAGAATTAGAGCATAAAGCTTACTGGGCTATTAATACCCTAAACTTAAATTACTCTGCTGCTGGAGAAAAGAGAATCTTAGATATTAATGAATTAGAAGAACTTAGATTAGACGCTTACGAGAATGCTAAGATCTACAAAGAAAGAACGAAAAAATGGCACGATAAACGCATTTCTAGGAAAGAATTCAACGAAGGAGACATAATACCCCTATTTAATTCACGACTTAAACTCTTTCCCGAAAAATTACGTTCTAGGTGGTCTTTCCCTTTCGAAGTCACTAAAGTTTTCCCAAGTGGCGTCATAGAAATTAAAAGTAAGTCTAGTGACCCATTTATCGTAAATGGGCAACGATTGAAACACTACCACTGCATTGAAAATAAAGATTATTTCTCTAGTCTGAAGCTTTTACAGCCATTGGCCGACTCAAGCGACTAATTGCTTACTAAAATTATGTCGAGCTTGCGACATTAAACAAAGAGCTTCGTGGGAGACAACCCATCGTTTCTATGTTTTCTCGCATGAAGTGAACTCTGGGTTAAATGCATGAAGGAATGTGAGGGTCATTAGGGACAAGCAGAGTTTAATCAAATCATTAGGGAAGTCTATGGTGATGTTTTCTCGACTCTTGGAGACATTGATTCTAAGTTGTCCCTCTCCTTAGGTTCCATAGAAGTCTCGATGGAAATGGATGGGTCCTTCATTGATTCAAAAGTGTTGAGTTATGGTCACAACATGGTGGTTCTCAGTGATATTGGAAAACTCCATTCCAACATGAACCTATCGTCCACAAGAAAACAAGAGGATGTGATACTAGAGCCTTGTGTTGATGGAGAAATATTTTTCACATACTGGCCTAGAGGATAATCTGACGAGTTTGTTAACTTTTACATAGAGTTACTCAAAGATTTCAAAATCCAGATATCTTTCAACAATTTCGAAGTCGATCTCCTGAAGTCCCTAAACATAGCTCCTTCTTACTTGCGCCCCAATGACTGGGGATTTATAAAAGCCTTTGAGATAGTTTGTGAGGCACTGTTATGGCTTTGATTATGACATGTTGAACGTAGACGAGATCTAAGTGCTAGTCCTTTTAGATTATTTCAAAGTTGTGAAGGTCAAAGACCACATGAACATGGTCGGTGACCTAGAAAAGATCTTGAAATATCTAGGGTAAAGCTTATAAGCCCTGCGTAATGTACCTCCTTCTTTAAAATGTTCTTTTATAACTCTTTTCTTTCTTCTTTTGATAAAGAAAATGGCAGCTTCCGACATCAAGGAACAGAGGAAACTAATGGTCGTAACTAGGGTCATACGAGGTGATCAGGCCGCCCTGAAATCCGACATGTCTGGTCTGCAAACTCCGACCCTGAAGAGAAAAAAGACAAACTCCATCAAAATAGTCTCGAGTACTATAGAGCTCCATGGTTATTTTGTTCTGTCATACACTAAATTTTAATCGTAAGATCCCTTATCATATGCACTGTTTCAATCACATTAGGATCACATGCTTGGTCATATTTTGCCTCTCTCAACTTTGAGCTCACCTACACAGAGATTACCAAACACCTCTGTATTTATTTTTTTCTATTTGTAATTCTTATGTTTCACTAACCACTAATTAAATTACCAAAATACGTCTTGTTTCTTTTGTTTCTTTTACTAGATAGGGCTTTTAATCAAGAAGTTCAGGTGATGGTTGCTTAATTAGGGTTTTGAATTGGCTCAAGTCAAAAGACTGATTTTCAGGCCATTTCAAAATACGTTCATGTGTTTATTTTCATGTCTTCATCAAAGTTTTCTCAAGAGCAAGTGCATTAGGGTTTCACTTGTGTGTGCTTAAGTATTTCATCATGATTTCAATTGAGAATACTATCGAGCTAGAGTGTTGATCCTCCTCAGATGTTTCAAGACATTTCTTCATCTTATGTGCCCTTAAGAGAAATTGAATTAGGGCTTGTCCTTTTTTTTATGCTTGAATGTTGGTAGTGATTCTTAAACTGAACTTCATTGTGCTAGGTTTTCTCCTTAAGAATGTCATGGTCCAATAAAAAACAAACAACAAACAAAAAATAGATAAAGTTCAGGAGAACTAAAACGCTATGATTTTTCCATTGCACATGGAGGTATGTAGGCAGAGGGTTCAAGAAACACTAGTGAGCACAATAATATAAAGTGTTCATGCATTGCATTCCCCTAGCTAGTAGGTTTGTCTTCTTTTCTTTTTGCACATCCGGTGAGTTTAGAAACAACAAGAGTGGATCCTGTGGAGTACCACAGACGTGAGAGGTGCTAATATCTTCCCCTTGTGTAACAAACTTCCTTATCCATTTCTTTATTGTGAGACCTTGTTCTTGCCCTTTTGAGGTTTACTGACATTCCCTTTCCCCTGATGGAATAAATATGTTCAGTGGCGACTCTAGGTTTTTTTGCAGTAGCGACAGAGTCCAGAGTCAACTTTGCACAGAGTCTAGAATCTACTTTGTCAAGAGCCCATAGTCTGCTTTATCCATAACTCATAGTTTTCTTTGTCTAGAGCCCATAGTATGCTTTCATTATCTTAAGATACTAAGATACTGCACTCTTAATGAAACTAATAGTATACAAATTTGTTCTCCACACTTTGTTATCATAAAAAAATTAAGGATTGTAGATATAAAATCAAAATTGTCCCACCAAAACTGACGGAACAACGAATCAAACAAAAAAATTTAGCCGACCATTAGAGAAAAACTTCAAACACGGTTCTCTTTTCTAACAATATTTAAAGTTCCTAATTCTCTATTATCCTGTCCCAAAATCAAAAATAAATAGACAAAGGTTTCGGTTTTAAGAACATCGGGCCCAAAAAAACATAAAATGGTTAAAACCATATATCTGGTACGAAAAACTAAACATGTGTGTTATATATCCCCATTCTAAACTAGTCTATAGAAAAAACATGAGAATTATAGGTTTTTCTCTTAGCTTTCCAACACTTACTTGTACTCACGGCCCATGTTATAATCAGCACAACGAAAAAGGATTAAAGACTATTTATTCAAAATATATATAAAAAAAGAAATAAATTATTTTTTTTAATAAGCAATTTTATAAGATATCGCACTAGGGGTGCAACCCTTACAACAAAAACTCTAAAGAGAGTTGAAACAGTTTAGAGGTAATTTATACCAATCATAAAAATGGATCCTAAAAATAGGATCACTACCACCTAACCATCTCCAAAAGAAAACTTATTTATGTACCATGTTTTAAAACATTTTTAAACACTTATATTAGTTTATTAAGCTGTCAAATGTCGAAGTACAAAGCCGGAAAAGAAATATAAAAAATGCCCCGATCAAATGGCACTCCAAATCAAAAATTTTGTTCAAGAATAAAAAGCAAAGATAAAATTAAAACAAAACTAAAGCATGCAATTTGGTAAACAAGTCCTTATCCTAAAATTCAAGAAATATGAAAATCATGAACAACTTCTTCAACAAACAAAGCAAAGAAGATGATAATTAAGTAAATATTACATTATAAGTAATAAAATTCTCACATGATATAAAAATTCTTTCAACTCTTAAATGTTTAATTTATATGTTTATAATCATAACACATCATGAAAACTAACACTACCATAAATTTGAATAAAATCTAACATTCACACTTAAAATACATTCACAGAAAGATTAAAATGAGTTATGATTTTTTTTTTTTGTATAAGCAAAATATATTTATAAAAAAAATTAAGGGTTCTCTAATCCGATTAGACAAAAGTTATTTATGTTGTAATGTGGATAAAGTAAGAGTGTGAAAAATTCAAAGGTTACTAGACTAAAAATCTAGGAGGATAAAAGAACATTTAAATGAGAATTGAACTCTATTGCAATGTATTGATTTTCAAATTCTTTTGTTCATTTCTTTTGTTTTATTTTTTTTTCTTTTCTATTTAACAGCATCTTTAGCTACCCGTCTATAGTAATGTCTTATTATTAAATAAAAAAGAAAGTTGAAAAGCATGTAGCTTGGGTTGAATATAGTCATCCATCGTGTGAAAATCCTATAACTTGTGTTGAATAGAGACATTCATAGACAATATACAAATGAAATATTTGAAAAATTCAAACGCGCATGTATTATTATTGAGGTAAGATGATTCATTGCCCCAACGAAAATTGTTTGCGTAAGAGAAAGTGATAAATATTTAATGGCATAACATGATGTGAGAAAGAAAAAAAAAAAATAGACATTTAGCCCCCTGCCATATATGCGAGATTCAGATTACTCCCTATTAATTTTTTTTTGAATTACCCCATTGAAATATGAAAAGTTCTATGATTTATTCTCCTAGGACCCCCTGTAATCTTGTTTTTTTTATTTATTCCCCTGATTTTTCACTTTTTTTTACACGCTTAGGGAGTATCCTAAACATACAGGGGTAATCCAAAAAAATAAATAAATAGGGGAATAATCTAATATAGCAGGGGGTTAAATGTCTATTATCTCAGAAAGAAATGGTATAAAAATTATTTAGAATATCTATGCTGTTACGTTTTTCTATAGTGTTGACATATTCTTTTTCTCATTGATACAAAAAAATATAAGTATTAAAAGTAAAGAAATTTAGAGATATTTGAATTGGGAAATGACTTTTAGGCATCAATTATTTATTATACAGAGTTTTTAGACATTTTGACATATCAATTTAATAATTATGATTTTAAGATGTCTACTTTTCATTCTTCTTTCACATGTGATGTAGCAACATTTATGTGGTATAAATTATTTAGGGGATTGGATTGGAAGTTGGTTTTATCTAAAGTTTTCAAGATGTAGTTTTTTTTTTCTTTGACAAAGTATTTTAATAGTAAAATAATGCAATTATTATATACTTGGTGGAGCATTTTATAGCCTTTATAAAGCCTTTAACTTATTGTGAGGTTACTTAATTTCAATTCAACTTTCTAAACAAACTTCTTGCTGATTAATTATATCAATGAGGATTGATAATATTGTTCTTTGTGTGCTGTTGTTTTCTGTTCATGTGGTAGTAGCTTTTGCTTCAAGCTCAAAATCAAATGTAAGTTATAACTCTTCATGAATCTTTTCCAGTGTGTTTGAACGAGCTAATTATAAGTTTTAGATTATGTTTGAATTTGTTATACTTAATAAAATGAATGGTAAATTATTATTATTATTATTATTATTATTATTATTATTATTATTATTATTATTATTATTATTATTTTTGAATTTTTAATAATAGATAAATCTTCCAAATTTCTTTCCCCTTAATTTGGGGGTATATGTAATTGAATGATGTTTTGTAATTAAAATACTTAAATAATCAAATGACATATTTATTCTATTTGGCTCTCTTATGGTTCATCAATTCAAAAATAATTTAAATTTTAAACAATTCAAATGCTTCGATTAAAATCTTTCCATTTCTAAAATTTTTTTTGGTTAGAATGAAGCAATACAGTTCTTTATTTTTATATTTTAAAAGTTTTCGGTCAATTTAAAATTTTAAAAACATAGACAAATTTAATATTTTTGAAATTTTAATGGATGATTTTGCAATTTTTGAAATATTTATATATCAATTTGAAAGTTTTGAACAATTTAGAGGTAATATAATGACTATGCTGTAAATTTAAAAGAATAATAAGAATTAATTTGACTTTTCCAGTATATATAGTAGGTCAAGAATTGTAATGCAAAATACATCATTCTTTTTAAAACAATTTAAAGCAATATCTTGAATCTAGACCTTGAATTTTTCTCAATACACTATAGTATTATTGGGCTAACCCACTCGCACTCAATACCAGTGTTTTAAAAATCGGACCGGAAGGGTCACTGATTTATTGGTCGAACCACTGTGTCACTGGTCAAACCGCATAACTAAACCGGGTTAAACAGGATAACTCGGTTGTATAGACCGGTCATTATAAAAAAATTATATAGGTATAAAATATGTCGAACTAGATGATTCAGTCTCTACAAAATATAAGTAGCACTTAATTTTTTTTGAAAACATCATATTATAAAAAAATTCACAAATTCATAATTTAAATTCAAATTTTACGCATAGTATCACACATAATAAAATAGTACATAATTATAAAATGTAATTGCAAATAAAAGTTTAATCGCAACATAAGTTGATTGAATAATTTATAACAAAATAATTCCATTGTCTACTAAATTTAATTTCAATAAACAAAAAATTATTTCAATGTTGGGATCTCCTTCTTCAATATTAAAATCATCGGTAACAAAATCAACTGCATCTGCAACACAATTTTTTATTTATTTTAATTTTAAATTAAAATAGTCAAAACGACGTTATTTTAATTTTTTAAAATTTAAAAAAATTTAAAAAATGCATTTAAACTGCTGGTTCACAAAAACTGTCGATTTTCCCAGTTTTAACGGTATACACCGGTTTTGACCGGTTCAATGACATTCTCAATTCAACTATTAAATCAGACCGATTAACTGGCCAGTCCCTGATTCGGCCGGTCCGACCGACCGGTTCGATCCAGTTTTTAAAAGACTGCCTCAATACTATTGAATGATCTAGATTGACAAGCTATGATTTTAATATCATATTATATTTCTATATAAACTTAATTCATGATTATAAAATCGATTTGTAAGATAAAAAAATTATTATTTATAAACTCTATTTTCAATCTATGTGAGATTTTAAGTTTGAATTCTCCTAAATTTGACTTAGACAAAATAATTCATAAATTTATATTTTAGAAAAGTTTTAGCTTTTCATTAAAAGAGTAAAATTTATAAAAAAAAAAAATTAATTATCTTAAAAATTACATTATCTCGAAACATTCTCATCAATTTTATATTAGTCTAATTAATTAATTAAGTAATTTTTATTTGTTATTTAGTGGATAAACCATGGTGGAGATTTGTTCAATAGAAGATATGCAATCAGGGAGAACAAAATCAATCCAAAAACTGCTCATAAATTAAGTTTGAAATGGAAATTCTTTGCAGGCAATGATATTACAGCAACACCAACAATATA
The DNA here is from genome assembly GCF_029867415.1 of Vicia villosa. Classification (NCBI taxonomy): domain Eukaryota; kingdom Viridiplantae; phylum Streptophyta; class Magnoliopsida; order Fabales; family Fabaceae; genus Vicia; species Vicia villosa. Next base: position 3,169,128 of record NC_081185.1, read on the forward strand.
CAAAGGAATCATTTATTTTCCAAGCTGGAATGGTAACCTTTATGCAATAAAACAAAATGATGGCTCACTTGTGTGGAAGAAAAATTTGGGAATATTGACAGGTTTAAATGGAACTGGATTAGTTATTAATGTAAACTGGACTGTGGCTAGATCGACACCAACCGTAGCTATAAAGATTTGTTGATTGTTGGAATTTATGGGCCAGCTGTTATTATTGGTCTCAAAAGGAAAACTGGTGAGCTTGTTTGGTTGATCAAGTTGGAGAATCATTCTAAAGCAGTTGTTACCATGTCTGGAACTTATTACAATGGGTTAGTAAAACTTTTTCTTTTTGATGGCAAATTAAATATATTATTAATAGGAAAACAAAAATCTATAAAGAACATACAATGAAACTAAAAATTTAGAAAACTACTTTTAAAGGAAAGAGCAACAATAGAGAAAAAATAAATATATATTTGAACCCCGTCCAATAAAAGACTTAGGCTAGATCTCAAACCATCATGACTACCATCAATACAACAAAGACGCAGAAAACGGATTAGAACCACATAACAATCTATGAACCATATCTGAATTTTTGATTTGTTATCGATTAAGATACATGATAGGGTTCTAAAGTTAATCAAAGAATGAGTTTGAGTTCGCATGTGATTTACCAAGAAACCACTCTCGAGCCAAAAAATAGTATATCTTCCACCTCTTTGTCTTTGTCGAAGCATCATAAAAAATTGTTCATACTTTCGGTCTTTATATAATTTTTGTTTTGCTATTAAAAAATGTATTATCTTAATAGGAACCACGTTAAAAGATTATAAATTTTAGAATCTTAAATTCAATTTACTTCTAATATAACAAAAAATATATTTAATTAAAACGTGTCTTACTATGTATTTTAAATATCTTTCAATCAAAATTCATGTCACAGCGACCTCAATATGTGTCGCTAAAATTGTAATGCCTGTAATCACCACATCTGCATCGCAACTGCATTTTAAATATTACTTCAATTTCTTAGTACCTCCATTTAAACATAAGTTGTTCTTAACCCTAACTTTCATAAATAACTAATTTGTATTATCCAATATCAGTTAACTTCTAGTTGATATTTTATTAAGCTAAACTCTCTTTGAATAGGGGTTATTATGTTGGAACATCTTCACTAGAAGAACAAGTAGCAATTGATATGTGTTGCACATTTCGTGGAAGCTTTGCAAAACTTGATGCTAAAACTGGTGCCATCTTATGGAAAACCTATATGTTGCCAGATAACAAAGGAAAGAGAAATGAATATGCAGGAGGTGCCATTTGGGGAAGTAGTCCTTCCATTGATGTTCATAGAAAACATGTATATATTGCCACTGGAAATCTCTATTCTGCTCCAAAAAACATACTTGAATGTCAAGAAAGACAAATCAATCAAACTACTCCTATTGAACAAGACAAGTGTGTTGAGCCAGAAAACCACTCCAATTCAATCTTAGCCCTTGATTTGGATTCTGGTAATATCAAATGGTACAAACAATTAGGAGGATTTGACATATGGTTTTTTGCATGTAGCAATGCTTCGACACCTAATTGCCCTCCTCAAGGTTCTACACCAGATGCTGATTTTGGAGAGGCACCAATCATGTTAACTCCTTATATAAATGGAACTAAGAAAAATATTATTGTTGCTATTCAAAAAAGTGGATTTGCATGGGCATTGGATCGCGATAATGGATCACTTATATGGTTTATGGTAATATATATTCTTTCAAATCGATCAATTAAAAAATATATATATAATTGTTGTTTTAAAAGTTCAATGCCATATTGCAGGAAGCAGGACCTGGTGGAACTGTTGGAGGTGGAACATGGGGAGCATCAAGTGATGAAAAAAGAGTTTATACAAACATTGTAAATTCAGATAACAAAAATTTCACATTATTACCATCAAATAGAAATATAACAACCGGAGGGTGGGTAGCCATGGATTCTAGAAATGGAAAAGTTTTATGGACTACAGCTAACCCTAGTAATAATACTGCTAGTGGTCCTGTTAGTGTGGCAAATGATGTTGTTTTTGGTGGATCTACAGATAGATTAGGACACATATATGCAATGAATGCAAGAAATGGTAAAATTTTATGGTCTTATGAAACTGGAGGTAGTGTTTATGGAGGCGTGTCAATTAGCAATGGTTGTATTTATGTGGGCAGTGGATATAGTATCTCTCTAGGGTTTTTCCTTAACTATACTGGTGGAACTTCACTTTTTTCATTTTGTGTCTAAAGAATTTATATGGTCATGAATGTATATAAATAAAAGTATGTCATCATGAATATCTCTCTAGGGTTTTTCCTTAACTATACTAGTGGAACCCTCACTCTTAGAACTTATGGGAATTGTCTAATGGTTGTATCTTCATGTATTGTTTTCTCCAACACATATTTCTCTCACTGACTTCATATTCATATCTTCTACCTTAACATATAGTGAATCAAGTGTTTATATTGATTACGAGGTTGATAGTGGTTATGGTTTTTTGGTTCTCTTTTGGTGGCCTATAATTTGTTGATGGTAGTTATAGTTGTCTAAGATCTAGGCCGAACCCTATGGGTGAGGTTCTAGCTACTTGAATGTTTTTTTTTTTGTGAGATTCATCAGTTTTGGTGCATCTCTGTGGTTTCTTGGTTTGCTTGTTGTACCTTTTGGTTTTTAATTGTTGTGGTCACTTTAGCACTTCTTGCACTAACTGATAGTCTCCTCTTTTGTATTTTAGTTGTTTTCATCTTAGGGGGCGTTTGTTTTGGTGACATAAAAAAGAATGTGGGCATTTAATTCTTGAATTAGTGATTCCTCTATTTGGTAGATAGAAATAAAAATAATAAACCTAGGAATAAATAGTTCCCAAGAAAGAGAAAGACACACATTCTCGTCACGTTCTCGTCACTGTTATTCATGTGACATAGAGGTGGGGAAGTTTTGTTCGCAAGAACTATAAGCCCATTATCTCCTAATATAGGCGGAAAATTTCAGTCCAAACTACTTACAAAGTTTTATAAAGGGAATGAAGGAAAGCTAGCAAACTGAGATACAACAAGTGATCTTCGATGTTAGAAAGCATGTGTGCCTCTAAAATTAAAGTAATTGGCTAGAAAGTGCTATTAAAAATAATGGCCACAAAATAAGAGCTAACGAAATGATGAGTGATTCAAAATGTGCCTTATATATGGTGTGTGTGTGTTTCTATTTTATGGTGGGGAAAAATTGCAACACTTATTCTTTGAGTAATGCTATTCTTACACCAATTTTTTACACCAATACTTACATCTGACATTGTTCACCGTATTTATATGGTAAACAGTGTTTTTTAAATAAAAAATAATTGATAAACAGTATTATGAACAGTGAAAAGTATGTATAGTTAAAGTCTGTTAATGAAATATAAAAAATTGGTTAATGAAGTGATCATGTTGGTTAATAAATGTCAATATGTTAAAAATAATTTAGTAGTAAAATAAAGTTGGTTAATGCAAAGTAACAAGTTGGTAAATAAAGTGATGAAGTTGGTTAATGAACTCTCAGATATTAAAAATAATTTTTATTAGTTAAAGAAAGTTGGTTAATGAAGGGTAAAATGTTGGTTAATGAAGTTATGAAGTTGGTTAATAAACGTCCAGATATCAAAAATAACTTTTAGTAGTAAAATAAAGTTGGTTAATGAAATGTAAAATGCTGGATAATGAAGTTATGAAGTTGGCTAATGACACAATTTTATATTAGTATCTCTTAATCTAAACAAATTAAAAAAACTATATTTTAAAAAAATTTAATTATAATAATATTTCACTGTTCACGACACTGTTTATAAATATTTTTAAATTTAAGTAACACTATTCACCGTATAAATACGGTGAATAGTGTTGGGTGTAAGTATTGGTGTAAAAATTGGGTGTATGAATATGATTTCTCTTGTTCTTGTTATGTCTTTTTGCTACTGCAATGTGGATCCAAGTGTCTCAATGACTCTCACTGGAACATATACGGGAAACTAATGTTGGTGATCATTTTGAGAACTTTTCGACCAAGTAGGAGGGAAAGGTTTCAAAGGGGAATGAAGGTATAGTGTGACTTGTAAGTTGTTGGTGTCTATGGATTAAGAGGAATAGAATCTAGCTAAATAATAAAATATGTAAAATATGTATTGTATGTGACATTATTAATAACATAAAAATTTCTTCTTGGCAATGAGATCTGTAATAGGGAATATAAGTAATGTGAATGATAGTACATATAATACAAATGATAGTACAAAATAGAAAAGTATGTAGTACAAAAATATAGTTAGTTATATAGTTAGTTAATTGGTTCAGATTGTTAGTTAGTTAGTTATCCTCATAAACTAACTATATATACACTTTGTAACTGATGTAACAAACTGAGATTGAATATACCATTTTATAGCTTCTTGTTCTTTCTCTCTATTTCATACAATCGTGTTCATAACTTGTTCAACAATGGATGTTACCGTAGTTTACTTCCATGACTTGTATGTTCACATGGTATCATCGTCCTTGTGATCCCTTTTTCGCTGTGCATAGATAGATTTCAATCTCCTTGTGCTCCTTTGATTCCTCTTTTCTTCTTTCCTTTCTTCTTTGTTGTTTCTCTCACCATGTCTTCCACTACTTCGGAGACCAGTGATCATGGTGATTCCACAACTCGCAACCATCCCAAGGTTATCAAAATGATACCTTAAATCCATATTTCATGCATCCAAATGAGAATATGGTATGAATCCTCGATACTCCAATTCTTTCCAGCAACAATTATCACTCTTGGTCATGATCCATGACTATGGATTTATGATCTAAGAACAAGCTCCACTTCATCAATGGCGCGCTACCTCGCCCACCAGATCTTGATTTTAACTCCATAGCTTGTGACAGGTGTAACACCATGATTATGTCGTGGATCAAGAATTCAGTAGACCTGAAAATCGCTCAAAGCATACTTTGGATGGACAATGCAGCAGATATGTGGAATGAATTTAAGGAAAGATTTTATCAAGGTGATGTATTTCGTATTTCATATCTTCATGATGAAATTTGTAATCTAAAACAAGGTGATACATCTATTTCATCCTATTATACGAATTTGCAGATTTTGTGGCAAGAACTTGATAATTTTCGTCCTATTCCAATTTGCAATTGTGAAGTTACTTGTTCTGCCAGTCCTAAGATTCATGCTTATAAAGATAGTTACCAAGTCATTAGATTTCTCAAAGGTTTGAATGATCAGTATGCAACAATTCACTCCCAGATCATGTTAATGGATCCTATGCCTAACATTTGTAAGATTTACTCTTTACTTGTTCAGCAAGAAAGAGAAACCAAACTCCCTCTTGAAGAGTCCAAAGTCCTTGCTACACCCAACATTTCCCATCACAATCATCGTGGCTCCCAAGTCAAGACCAATTCCAACACTCGAGGAAGAGGTGATAGAGGTGGTAGATCCTGTGGTGGACGGGGTAGAGGAAATCGTGTTTGCACTCACTGTGGGATGACTAACCATACCATTCATTCATGTTTTAAAAAACATGGATATCCTCCCAATTAGAAACCAGATGGATCCATCAACAACTATGCTGTAATTTCTCACAAATCAGAGGAACAATCTGGTGACAATCCTGATGGTAATACTCACTTGTCTCCTGGCTTGGCTTTTAATCCAGAGCAACAAAAATCTTTGCTAGTCTTACTTCAGGATACATCACAATATCAGGCTCATAGTGTTAATCACCTTACTTCTCAATCCACCCTTGCCTCAGGTATCATTTGTGCATTTCCTAATTCATTTCACCCCGAAACATTCATTCTTGACACAGGTGCTACTTATCATGTTTGTTTCACCAAAATCTATTTTCAATGTCTTAACACTATTCAGCCTATAACTATCAAATTACCAAATGGCAGCCTTGTTTCCACAAACTTATCAGGCACTATTTAATTTAATGATTCCTTTTACATCACAGATGTACTCTATATGCCAAATGTTGCTTTCATTATTATCTATGTCCTTAAGCTAACCAAAACCCTCAATTGTCAATTGATGTTCAATAATACTAATTGTGTTATGCAGGACTAGTCATCCAAGAAGATGATTGGCACAGCTGAATTACATGGGGGATTGTATCTCCTTAAGAATCCCTCAGTTACCTTACCTCACAATCCTATTCCACACTCTGTTAATTCCACTATACATAATCCTATAGTTTCCAGATGTAGCCTTTGGCATCTCAGGCTTGGACATGCTTCACATGACAAGATCCTTCAACTCAATAAAAGTTTTCCCTTCATTAAATCAGTCTATTTTAATTTGCGTTGTGATGTTTGTTTTTATGCTAAACAGAAAAGATTACCATTCTATATGACTAATCATGTTTCTCAATCTATTTTTGACCTTTTGCACATGGACATATGGGGCCATTGGCTACTAATTCTATGCTAGGTTTTAGATATTTCCTTACCATTGTAGATGATAAAAGCAGATTTACATGGATATATCTCATGAGGCCGAAATATGAAACCTCGTCTTTAGTACAATCCTTTGTGACTATGGTTAGAACACTGTTCAATAGCCCAGTCAAAAGTATAAGATCTGACAATGGCCATGAATTTAAATTCACTTCCTTTTGCAAAAAATATGGCATCACACACCAAACATCCTGTGTTGGTACTCCTCAACAAAATGGAATTATTGAGAGAAAACACCAACATATCCTTGGCACCACTAGAGCCCTTTTATTTCAAGCACAATTACCTTCTATTTTCTGGGCTCATGCTGTTTGTTATGCAGTTCACATCATAAATAGACTTCTCACACTTTTCTTAAAACACAAGTCACCTTATCAAATCCTACATCACACCTTACCTAACTTGTCCTATATTAAAGTCTTTGGCTCATTGTGTTATTCTAACACACTGATATCAAACAGAAAGAAGTTAGACTCTAGTTTCAGGAAATGTATATACCTAGGATATAAAGCAGGTGTCAAGGGTCACATTCTCTTTGACTTACACTGCAAGGAACTATTCAATTCTAGATATGTTAGCTTCTTTGAAAATCAGTTTCCCCACAGTCATAGCCAAACCACTCCCAATAATACACCACAAAATCTTCCTATCCCAACTCAATACCTAGATGACACCTTTGACCGTCACTTCCAGATTGAGTCCAATTCTCCCACTACATCACATACTAGTCCCAGTGCTAGTCCTATTCCTAACCATAATGTCTCACATGATACCAACCCTATCCTTCCAAATAATTAGTCCCTTGCACCTGGCCTAGTCAGACAATCATCCAAACATATAGAACCCCCATCCTATCTCAAAGACTACTATTACAATCTCATGTCAAATACAATCACCAATTCAGCTGTTGCCTCATCTTCTTCCACATGTAAGTATCCTATCTCTTTTGTCCTTAACTATGACTTGTTGTCTTCTAATCATAAGAATTTCACTATGCATCTTTCATCCATACATGAACCATATACCTATGAGCAAGCTATTTGTGATGATAACTGGAAGAAGGCAATCAAAGCTGAGTTGGATGCTCTGATTAAAAACAAGACTTGGGATCTTGTGGCATTACCTACACATAAGAAGGCTATTGGATGTAAATGGGTGTTCAAGGTGAAATTACATGCTAATGGCACTATGGAAAGATACAAAGCCTGATTGGTTGCTAAAGGCTTCACTCAAACTAAAGGATTGGATTACACTGACACTGTCAGTCCAGTGGTAAAAATGACAACAATTAGGGTCCTTTTGGTTGTTGCAGCTATTCAGAACTGGACTTTGTTCAAACTAGATGTCAATACAGCTTTTCTTCATGGGGACCTCAATGAAGAAGTATATATGAAGGGTCCTCCAGGTCTTGATCTACCCAAACAGAATCTTGTATGAAAATTACAAAGGTCCCTTTATGGTTTAAAGCAGGCAAGCAGACAGTGAGATACTAAGTTGTCAGAGACTCTTGTAGATTCAGGTTTCTTGCAATCCAAGTCAGATTATTATCTTTTCACCAAAAATATTGACCTTGGTTTTACAGTCATCTTGGTCTATGTGGATGATCTTGTGCTTGGTGGTACTGATCATCAATAAATTCAACAGACCAAAGCTCATTTGGATGCCAAATTCAACATTAAAGATCTAGGCACACTAAATTCTTTCTTTGGATTTGAAGTGGCTCGCAGAATTAATGGTATTTCTATCTGCCAAAGAAAATATGCCCTTGATTTGATCAATGATGCAGGAATCCTTGGAGCTAAACCTTGTTCCACACCTATGCAACATCACTTGCAATTGCACAAAACATTTGGAACTCACATATCTGAACATACTACATACAAAAGGCTTATAGGTCGTTTGCTTTACCTCACTCATACTCGACCTGAAATTGCTTATGTTGTAAGTAAATTGTTCCAGTTCCTTGAGGCCCCTACAGATAAGCATATGTTGGTTGGCATTCACATATTGAAGTATCTCAAGAACAATCCTGGGCAAGGCTTAATTTTCAAATCCACCTCTACACTGAAACTCACTGGTTTCTTTGACTCGGACTAGGATGCATTCCCAGACACTAGAAGATCCACTTCTGGTACATATTTCTTTCTTGGTTACTCTCTAATTAGTTGGAAAAGTAAGAAGAAAGTTGTGATTTCCAGGTCCTCTTCTGAGGCTGAGTATCGGGCCCTAGCTCATGCCACATGTGAAAGCGTTTGGTTATTGTCACTTCTCAATGGTCTCTAGATTTCAATTGTTATGCCTGTTATTCTATACTATGACAAAAATTCAGCAATGCACATTGCTGCTAATCCTGTGTTGCACGAAAAGATCAAACACATTGAAATCGATTGTCATGTGGTTCATGAAAGGATCTTGAATGGAACTATTCACCTTATTCCAGACACCACTCAAGAACAAGTAGCTAACATCTTCACTAAATCACTACATCCTGGTCCTTTCAATCGTTTACTTTCCAAGCTTGGATTGATTGACATTCACTACAGCTTGATGGGGGCTTTGAATGATAGTACATGTAATACAAATGATAGTACAAAATAGAAAAGTATGTAGTACAAAAATATATTTAGTTAATTGGTTCGGATTGTTAGTTAGTTAGTTATCCTCATAGAGTAACTATATATACACTTTGCAACTGATGTAATAAACACAGATTGAATATATCATTTTTTAGCTTCTTCTTCTTTCTCTCTATTGTGTACAGTCGTGTTCATAACTGGTTCAACAATGGTTGCCACCATAGTTTACTTCCATGACTTGTATGCTCACAAGTAAGGAGTAGGGTAATTATTATGACGGGTGGAAATGTCCTTTTTGAAATACGATAAAGATGATACTAGTTGTAATTGGGTAGAGTATCTCTTGTACTCATTCAATGAATTTGCTTATCCAAAAAAAGAAAGAATTTACCATTTTAAAAAAATTCTAAGTTTTATAATATGAATTGTGAGGGACGCATATAAGTTCACATGGTGTCATATAAAATGTATGTTCTTTTAATAAAAAGAGAAACACTTGTAAAATCTTTGAAGTTTTATAGTAGATTTTTTTTTCACCACCAATATCCGGTCCATTGAACTGCATAATCTAGTTTGAGGGTCAGTTATGGTATTAACTGGTTCCAGCTCCCTCCCAATCGCAATTGAGAGACCGAATTGTGGTCCTCCTTACCAAATCTATCGTCAACCACCGCTGAATCAACTAAAAATAAATAAAAAAGAACTTAATCACAAAGATTAATTAAAAAATTAAATTATCTATATCAATCACAATCAATATATTTTTATTAGTTATTATTTTTTTTATAAAATATGTTGATATTAAAAAAATACAACTTTTGTAAATTATAAGCTATATATAGCCAATAATATAATATAAAATTACATAATTTTAAATGATTCTTTTTAATGTTTGACATTTTCTTTTTCATTTATCCAATCAAAATATGTTAAAGTCAACTATTAAGATCCTCCTAGTAGTTCCATTTCAATAGGAAAATTGCTCCATGACATCAATTATTTATTTACTTTAATAAGCTTTAAGATATTTGATATTCATCATAGTATCATTTAATTTGTGTTCTGTAAATGTTTCTAAGTTTTATTGAATAAAAAATATAAAATTATATGGTTAAAAATAAAATTTAATCATTTTTGTTTTTTTTTTAATAAGCAAGATAAAGCTCGCATTAGGGGTGTAACCCTTACAAAAAAAACCAAGGCACTAAGATTGTTTGTGTCGGATAAAGGAAGTTTAAACCATTTATAATAGGTTGGTCTAAACTTAGTATATCAACAATACAACCATCTCCAATAAAGAAAGATAATATTAGAGCAAATAACATCAAAACAAAACACTTCCCCCTTGAAGATTACGGCGTTCCTCATAATCCAAAGACTCCATATGATAGCTAGCCAAACGAAGTTGATCAAGATCCTACGCTTGCTACTCTTTAATATTTTTGTTAGTAAAACATTTAGATTAGAATAGATATTTATATAAGTTTCATAATTTTAGGCTTGAACTCAATCACAAGAGATATAAATGAAAGATCTAATAAATTATGTCAACTACACGTTTATATTTATTTATTTTTTTCTTTGACAAAGTATTTTATGCAATCAAAATATGTTAAAGTCAACTATTAAGATCCTCCTAATAATTCCATTTGAATAGGAAAATTACTCCATGACATCAATTATTTGTTCACTTTAATAAGCTTTAAGATATGTGATATTCATCATAGTATTATTTAAATTTTGTGTTCTGTAAACGTGTCTAGGTTTTATTAAATAAAATGTGATACAAATAACTAAATACGGTTTCAAATAAAATGTAATAATTTTTATTAGTAAAACATTTAGATTAGGATAGATATTTATATAAGCTCCATCTCAATCACAAGAAATATAAATAAAAGATCTAATTATTTATATGTCAACTACAACGTTTATATTTATTTATTTATTTATTTATTTCTTTGACAAATTATTTTAATAGTAAAATAACACAATTGTTATATACTTGGTGAATCATTTTATATCCAATTTTATAGGCCTATATATGGCCTATAACTTATTGTGAGGTTACTTGCTTTAAAATCAACTTTCTAAACAAACACCTTGCTAATTATTTATGTCAATGAGGATTGATAACATTGTTCTTTGCTTTCTATTGTTTTGTGTTCATGTGGCAGTACCTTTTGCTTCAAGCTCACAATCAAATGTAAGTTATAACTCTTCATGAATCCTTTCCAGTGTATTTAATAAAATGAGTGGTAAATACTAATTTTTTTCTTTTGGTTTTTTCAATAATGGTTAAAGTTAAATACAACAAAGTAAAATTCATACAATTTTATTCTATTAAATCTTCCAATTTTCTTTTCACTTAATTTGGAGTATATATAACTGAATGATGTCTTATCATTAAATTACTCAATTCAAAAAGAGTTTTAAATCATTTAAAATTTTAAACCATTCAAATGCTTCAATTAAATTTTTTTCATTTCTATTTTTTTTGTTAGGATGAATCAACAAAATTCTTCATGGTTATATTTTAAAAGTTTTTGATCAAAGTTTTAAAAATATAGATAAATATATTATTTCTGAAAATTTAATGGAGGAGTTTGCAATTTTTGAAATATTTACATATCAATCTGAAAGTTTTGAATAATTTAGAGGTTATTTAATTGTTTTGAACAATATAAGGACTAGCTTGTAAATTTAAAAGAATATTAAGAATTATTTTGACTTTTCTATTATATAGAGCTGAGGAATTTTAATGCAAGATACATCACTCTTTATAAAATAATTAAAAAGATTATCTTTAATCTCGATAGAACTTGAATTTTTCGCAATACACCATAGTATTATTGTACTAACCCGCTCACACTCGACACTATTAAAATTTGTAAATAGATATAAATGATGAATGAACTAGATTGATAGACTTTGATTTTAATATTATATAAAATTTTTATATTAAACTTAATTCATACTTATAAAATAAAATCGATTTTTAGAATGAAGAAAATCACTATTTCTAAGCTCTATTTTTAATCTATATGTGAGATTTAAAATTTTTTTAAAAATAAATATTTTGTTTGAATTCTCCTAAATTTAACTTAAACAAAATAATTCATAAATTCTAATATTTTAAAAAAGTTTATATAAAAAAAAAATCTTTAAAAAAATTACATTATCTCAAAACATTCTCTTCATAACACACTCTTAGTGTTAGTCTTTTGAGGTTAATAATTACCTCTCAATTTGCTATTAGTCGAATTAATTAATTAATTAATTAATTAATTTTATTTTGTTATTTAGTGGATAAACCATGGTGGAGATTTGTTCAACAGAAGATATGCAATCAAGGAGCACAAAATCAATCCAAAAACAGCTCATAAATTAAGTTTGAAATGGAAATTCTTTGCAGGCAATGATATTACAGCAACACCAACAATATACAAAGGAATAATTTATTTTCCAAGCTGGAATGGTAACCTATATGCAATAAAACAAAATGATGGCTCACTTGTGTGGAAAAAAAATTTGGGAATATTGACAGGTTTAAATGGAACTGGATTGGTTAATAATGTAAACTGGACTGTGGCTAGATCAACTCCAACCGTAGCTAAAGATTTATTGATTGTTGGAATTTTTGGGCCTGCTGTTATTATTGGTCTCAAAAGGAATAATGGTGAGCTTGTTTGGTTGACCAAGTTGGAGAATCATTCTAAAGCAGCTGTTACCATGTCTGGAACTTATTACAATGGGTTAGTATAAATTATTTTGTTAATGGCAAATTAATTATATAAATTTTACGAAATTAAAAATCTTAAATTAAAACGTCTCTTAATGGGTATTGTAAATATCTCTCAATCAAAATTCATGCTACAATAATCTCAATGTGTGTCGCAGAAATCGTAATGTACTACCTCGATTTGTTAGTACCTCCATTTGGACATAAGTTCTTCCCAACCCTAACTTTCATAAATAACTAATCTATATTATCCAATTTGAATAATTTCAATTAACTTCTAGCTGATATGTAATTATGCTAAACTCTCTTTGTATAGGAGTTATTATGTCGGAACATCTTCACTAGAAGAATTTGTAGCAATTGATAAGTGTTGCACATTTCGTGGAAGCTTTGCCAAACTTGATGCTAAAATTGGCGCCATCTTATGGCAAACCTATATGTTGCCAGATAACAAAGGAAAAAGAGATGCATATGCAGGAGCTGCCATTTGGGGAAGTAGTCCTTCCATTGATGTTTATAGAAAACATGTTTATATTGCCACTGGAAATCTTTATTCTGCTCCAAAAAACATACTTGAATGTCAAGAAAGACAAAATAATGAAACTACTCCTATTGAACAAGACAAGTGTGTTGAACCTGAAAACCACTCCAATTCAATCTTAGCCCTTGATTTTGATTCGGGTAATATCAAATGGTACAAACAATTAGGAGGCTTTGACGTATGGTTTTTGGCATGTAACAATGCTTCAACACCTAATTGTCCTCCTCAAGGCGCTTCACCAGATGCTGATTTTGGAGAGGCACCAATGATGTTAACTCCTTACGTAAATGGAAGAAATAAAAATATTATTGTTGTTGTCCAAAAAAGTGGATTTGCATGGGCATTGGATCGTGACAATGGGTCACTTATATGGTTTATGGTAATATATATTCTTTCAAATTAATCAATTTACAAAAATTATAATTTTTGTTTTTAATGTTCAATGTAACATTGTAGGAAGCAGGACCTGGTGGTGTGGTTGGAGGTGGAACATGGGGAGCATCAACTGATGATAAAAGAGTTTATACAAACATTGTAAATTCAGATAACAAAAACTTCACACTACTGCCATCAAATATAAATATAACAACAGGAGGGTGGGTGGCAATGGATGCTAGAAATGGAAAAGTTCTATGGTCTACAGCTAACCCTAGCAATAATACTGCAAGTGGTCCTGTTAGTGTGGCAAATGATGTTGTTTTTGGTGGATCTACAGATATATTAGGACACCTATATGCAATGAATGCAAGAAATGGTAAAATTTTATGGTCTTATGAAACTGGAGGTAGTGTTTATGGTGGCATGTCAATTAGCAACGGATGTATTTATGTGGGTAGTGGATATAATGTGTCTATAGGAGTTATTTTTAACTATACTGGTGGAACCTCGCTCTTTGCTTTTTGTGTCTAAAAAAATTATTTCGTCAAGAATGTGTATAAATAAAACCATGTGGTCACGAATGTCTTTCTAAGTTTTGCTTAACTATTTAGTGGAACATCACTCTTTGAACTTATGTTAATTGTGTAATGGTTGTATCTTCTTCTATTGTTTCTCCAACACGTATTTCTCTCAATGAACTCATATTTATCTCCTGCCTAACCTATAGAGAATATAGTGTTTGCCTTGATTATTTTTTTTATAGTGGTTGTGGTTTTTCGGTTATCTCTCAATGGGCTTTAATTTGTTGATGGAAGTTTTAGTAGTCTGAGATCTAGGCCAAATCCTACGAGTGAGGTTCTAGCGGTTTTGATGTTTTTTATGAGATTCATCAATTTTGATGCATCTTTGTTTCGTTTATTGGTTTTCTTGTTGTACCTTTTGTTTTTTTATTTGCTGTGGTCGGTTTAAGACTTTATGAACTAACGAATACTATACTCTTTTGTATTTTAGTTGTTTTCATCTTCTTATTAATATTATATTTTCTATTAAAATAATAGGTATATTGATCGGTCACCATTTTACACTCAATTTCATCATGAATTCGACACACGATCGTCATGTTTGGTAACACTTTGTGTTTGTTTTCCAATGTTTTGTTTAATTTATCTAGTTATAAGTTTATTTGTTTGAAATTTGTTTTTGTGCCGTTCTCATTGTCAATTAGGTGCTTTTGATCTCGTTTGTTAATGGTTTCAGGTTAGCTTCGGATTGATGGAAGATCGCATGTCCAAGAGGTGTGCAAAAAGGAAGCAACAAGCAAAAAGGAGCAAGGAGGCAGAGGCGGACACGGTCTGACCGTGTCACCTGACACGGCCGTGTCAGGCCTCCTGAAGAATTGGACCCCTGAGACTAGAAGCTGACACGGTCTGCCCGTGTCAAGTGACACGGCCGTGTCAGCTGTGCGGACAAAATTTCTGAATTTTTGGTTTTTCCAATTTTTAAAGTTCCGGGGGCAGTTTGGGTATTGCGGATGAGATCTGAAAACCTAGAGGGATTAAAAGAGGATTGAGAGACAAGGAGAAGACACTTTTGATCGTAAGATAGCTTCATCAAGGTGTTGGAAGACGAAGAGATTCAACGGTGGACACCATTGAAGATCCGAGTTCTCCTAATCTTTGTAAATGTCTAAACTTTTTGATTTTGGTTTCTTGAATATTATGAGAGGCTAAACCCCCCAATGCCAGGGGGTGTCCCTGATTTTAATTGTAATGACTATAATCTACGTATTTCTTTAATCAAGTATTCATGTTTTACAATTTAATTGTCTAATGTTTTTATGCTATCTTTGTTGGACAAACAAAGATCGATCTACGGTTAACAATTTGTAGGACTATGATTGTTAAGGTTTTTAGACAATTTAATCTGAGATATCACCTAGGACTAGGGATGCCGTAAGGTTATTTGAATATTCTTGATTATTTTTATCTTTGGTTCACAAACCTTTGTTTCTAAGGACTTAGGCAATAGGGCTGCAAACCAAAATGTTTTCACTAAGGACTTAGGAAAACATCCTTAAGAACAAATAGTTGCATCTCATGAACTTGTTGAAGAGATCTTTTTACAGAGTCATTATAAGGTAAATCATACACCTACCTTGGCATTATTCTAAATTTATACACAAAAGCTCAACTTTACTTTCAACTTATTTATTTTAATTCTATTATTTCAATATAAGAAAAACCCCCCATATGCTCTTTTGTTTAATTGACTCTTACAATAATTTGTATTTCCCACGCAATCCTCGTGATCGATACTTGGGGTAAAACCCATTATTACTACATCGGTGAAAATAGTACACTTGCTATTTTACCGATCAAGTTTTTGGCGCCGTTGCCGGGGATTGCCAAAATATAAATTATTCAGTCAATTAAAATTTTATTGCTCTACAATTAAAATTTTATTTCTGTTGCAAAATTTAATTTTTATTTACTTATTTATTTTTATTGTTTACTCTCAACTAATAGCTGTCTAATCTTGTATGCGAGGTAAGGCCTCAGCTGAACTTCTTTTTGACGCAGAACCCAAAAGATTATTGCGAGCACGACTCCGAGAAGTTAAGCGGAAAAGACTGGCATCGAAAGAAGAATCACCTGTAGTTTCAGAATCAGAAGACGAAGAAGTAATATCTATTCAGTCTGAGCAGTCAGATTCTGAACCTGAAACTATGGCAGCTGATCCACCTCCTCCAGAAAGACTTTTGGGTGATTATGGATGGGCCAATGCACCGCTTGGAAGAATGACCATAGTAAATCAACCGGTTAACGTGGCACACTTCCAACTACATCCTTCTACTATCCGTCAGCTAGAAAGCAGACCCTTTACTGGAAGAATCAATGAAGATGCAAATAAGCATTTACAAAGATTCCTCACCACAACAACATCATTGAAAATAGAAGGCCATTCTGAAGAAGCCAAGAGACTTGTGATGTTCCCATTTACTTTATCCGAAGATGCAGAAGAATGGTTTTACTCACTTCTAGCTGGAAGCATCACAACATGGCAACAGATGGAAACCGCCTTCTTGAATGAGTATTTCCCTGCTTCAGTCTTCATTCGAAAAAGATATGATATCGTGAATTTTAAGCAGAAAGAAGGGGAATCGCTGGGAGATGCATATAAAAGGTTCAAGAGGTGTTTGGTTGCTTGTCCTACTCATAACATGGACCCAACCGAACAAATGCAGACTTTTGTTAATGGTCTCCGACTTAAGACTAAACAGCTTATCGATACTGCCGCCGGTGGCTCAACAAATTTTTCAACAGCCACTGGTATCAAGAGAATCATAGAAGCTATTGGTGCTAATGAGCACATTGAGTTATATGACCGTGCAATGAGCCAACCGGAAGGTAAAATTGATTTGAAGCTTGCTGATCAGGTAGTTAAAATGGAAGAACAAATTGCGGCTGAAGTAGAAAGAAGATTGAAGGAGATGAATATCAGTGAACAGAAAGTAGCACAAGTCGAGCCAGTCGCCTCAGTTGTTTGTGAAATATGTAGTGGACCGCATTTTGCGATGCATTGTGTGGCAACGCAAGAACAAGTGGAGCAGATTCATATGTTGAGGCAAAATAATCCATATGCCAATACATATAATCCAGGTTGGAAAAATCATCCTAATTTCGCATGGAAAGACCAACAAGGAAACGTTCAGAAGCAAGGACCAGCCCAATTTCAATCTCCAGCTCAGTCACAACAATATAGACCTCCTCATAAACAACTTCCTTACCAACAACAATTTCAACACCACCCGCAACAGTTCCAATCTCAAGCGCCTCAACAATTTCAACAACAGGTACCGAAGAAAGCAGATTGGGAGATCGCTATTGAAAAAATGGCAGCTCAAAATTCTCAATTCCAAGAAGAAACAAGGAGCAATCTGAGGAACACAGGGGCATCAATCAAAAATTTGGAAATTCAAATGAGTCAGATTGCACAACAAATGACCAACACTCAACCACAGGGAGCTCTACCAAGTGCCACGGTTACAAATCCCAGAGACAACAATCATGTGAACGCTGTGACTACCAGAAGCAATAAATCCAATGACAAACCTGAGAAGAATTCTGACGAAGAAGATATGCTGATTGAAGTGGATGTAGAGATTAAAGAGAATGAGGTTGTAAGTCAAGAGGTCAAGGGGGACGAAAGGGTGGTAAAAGAAAAAGTGGTTACACCTAAACCGACGGTTAAACTCCTTTTCCCCACAAGAAACAAGAAGAAAGAACAACATGAGAAGAATTTTGAGAAGTTTTTAGAGATGTTCAAGAAGAAAAAACAACATGTGCAAGACTCAAGTGCTCTTTTCTAGCTAATCCTACCAAAGAGCTTTACCAAAAGGTGTGAAAATTTTATTAGAGGAATGTAGGAACGTCTAAGAAATCCGACAAGCAAAAGAAAAAATATGTTATCATGTGAAGAAAACTATTGAATTTTGTTCTATTATGAACAACATGCACGAAGGTGGGTGTCACTACCGTGAAAATTAACACAGTCTCCACTAACATATTTATCCTGAAAAGGAAGGGAATTCCAGCAAACCACAAAACAAAACAACGGTCTCACGAGCAGAGAAGAGGGTAAGGGAGTCGGTTACATGAGGGGAAGGTATTAGCAGCCCTCGCGCCCATCGTACTCGATGGTATCCACGCTCGTGTCTAAAACTATGGGTGTGTAAACAAACTCCGCTAATCTGGACTAAAATGCATGCAAAATGTAGGGAAAAGAAAGAGTTATACTCGCACGGGCCCTACCTAGCTGCCTACGTATCCTTTTTGAGGAATCAGAGGTACCGTAGCTCGGCTAACTAGTTTCAGTTTGTTTTGTATTTTTAGGTGAACAAGTTACATTCGCACTCCGCTGCTCGACCTTTGGAGTCTTACGCTTGGGAATGGAGCGAAAATAACAAGCTCTTAAGAAAATAAAATCAAAGAGTTTGGTTTGTGTTTTAAAGAATTCATGAGGAAAACTTAAGCTAAGGGGGGAAGCTTGCTACCTAATGTTATCATACAAAGGGTACAAGTCTAAACTAAGCTAGCAACCTACGGGGAAAAGTGAAAGGCAAACAAGGATATCACACAAACGAGCTCCGCTTGTAAAGCAAACAAAACCACCGACGCAGGCCGAGTAGTAGAAAAGCAGTCCCGCCATAGCAAAGGGAGCGGATCACCCGAGTCATTCAAGCATTAGACCTCGCGAAAATGATCGGGCCATAAACAAGAGGAACGAGTCCCTCTCAGCAACCAAGTTGTCACAGATCTAAAAGGAAAACGGTGCGTGTGTACACTTAACGTCAACATTGATCAACATGAGCTATAGGAAATGCGGGGGTCCGATTGCATGAACCCTTTTCCTGACATACTCGATAATAGGATCTTGTGCTAGTTCAGAAGCAAGCAACGCGTAGCATGCTCTTACTGAACGGACTTGATGAGACTGGGCGGGGGTTGATTGCTAACCCTTTCTGCATGCCTTCCATGAGGACTTAACGGAGTGCCATGTAGATCTTATTACACCATGACTCCCTTTCGCAAAGCAAAAATATAAACACACCAACAAAAACAGAGCCTTTTTCGAGGGCTTGGCCAGATGAATGTCTAAGTCCTACTTCTCATGTTAAAGGATGATGCGAAAAAGCGATAAAGTGCAATAAAAATAAAATGAAACGGGATCAATACCAAATGGATTATGATCCGTAAACTACAGCGAAGAGAGAAAGAAAACTAGGGATCACGCAAGCGAGCTAGCAAAAGGCAATAGCAAATAGTCAGCACACCGATTAGCCATGTAAGAAAATAAAGGTTGACATGTGTGTCGAGCATAATCACAATACACCTGCAAGAGGAACAAGCAATCCAAACAAGCAGATATAAAGTAATAGGAACGTGTCTCCAAGATGAGAACACAACACGAGTGAATGAAATCGTGTCCCACAAATAAAGAGGAACACTCAAGTGATAAGCGTCGATCGGTGACTATCCAAATTCCTTGCACACTAGCACACATGTTTGAGATAACAAACATCGCACTTGGAATTGCGTTATTGCATTATAAGCTAAGAGAAAATGAATGATTAACACAAACACGAAATGGAAAAAAACGTCACAGGGAAAAAATATATTAATAAGCAAAAATCAATCAATACCAATCATCTCATGAGATAGCACATTTCACAAGCTTTCCAACGATATAAAGAACGTGCAAATCGGAGTTACGAGTCAAAAGATATGAAAGATTAAAGTTAGGAAGGAAAACAAAGCAAAAACATAGTATTAGGTCGACCTATCCTCAACCTAGGTCGACCTAAATGGTACAGAAACAAAGAAAACAACTCCAGGTTGACCTAAACTCAACCTAGGTCGACCTAAATGGTCCAAAATCAAAGAAAACAGCTCCAGGTCGACCTAAACTCATCCTGGGTCGACCTAAATGGTCCAGAATCAAAGAAAACAGCTCCAGGTTGACCTAAACTCATCTTGGGTCGACCTAAATGGACCAGTAGTAGCGCACAAGAAGGATTTAGGTCGACCTAGATGGAGCTTACGTCGACCTAAACAGTGCCAATTGCCAAAAATCAAATTTTCTTGCAAGCAAACATGATGACATTCTTCATGAGTGTTCAACATGCAAACAATGATAAAAATGCCATGTTATGAGTCAAAAACAAACATATTGTGCAACATGTAGGATTCAAATCATGCATGAAAATTAACGTCACACAATACGCAAACAATCGACGCGTCGGTGTCGCTACATGAACATAAAGAGCAAATCATGAACATCGAAAGCAAGATCAAACATCCACGACTAGCCATGACTTTACATATCAATGAGTTCACAATTTAAACACCTTGTTAACAAACATTTCATGCTTTGGTAAATGTAAACAATAACAACGAGTCGACATGCGACATGCTACAAGACATGAACAAGTATGGTGCAAGTGATGAAGAGAAATTTCAACCGATTTTGGATTTGATTATTACCAACAAGTAACAACAATTAAGGCTCAATAACCACAAGGCTCCGTGAATTCTCACTCAACAATCTCAACTAAGCATTTCAACAAACACTTATCATGCAAGAATTAGAGCATAGACATTATGAAAACAACCTCAAGATTAACTCATCACCGAAACTCAAATTTATTCAATTAAGCACAATCATCATGTATCCTCAATCAAAAACTCATTATCTCATGCTAGAATTCAAAATTAATAACAAACTATTCACACACTCAAATTATCAAACACTTAGCATACAATTTCTTGTATCATAAGCAATATGCATGTATCATCAACAACAATTCACCGATAAATCTCGAATTCAATCAAATAATTAAGATAAACAAGAATCATTCAATCAACAAGCAATTATCATCATCAATTATCATAGATCACTCATCCACAATCAAAAGTCATCATGATCAATGTCGAATTAAGCAACAAAATCAATGATCTAGCAAGGTTTGTAGTGAATTTACCGGATCAAATGAAGATAATGAGATTGGATGAACACAAACACGACGCGAACGCGAAGCAAAGTTGAAACTGCGAATTCGGAGAGAGTGAGAAGAGAGGCGCACGAGATCCTAGAGGAGAAGAGAGAATTCGAACTCGAGATCTTGATCTTCAATCCATATTGTTCTTGACTTTGATCTTGAACTGATGATGATTGATGAAGTTTTTGTGAGTTTTTGTGGTTTTGATCCAAGAAAATTGAGAGAGAATTGAGAGAAAGTGTTTTTGATCCTTTGGGTCAATTTTTGAAGTTATGAGAGAAAATAGATGGAAAATCTTTATATAGTGTGAGTGGTGAAATGTCCAAAATGCCCTTAATTATCTCTTTTTTTGCTCGTTTTTGAGGAAACGCGAATCGGTGCGAAGTTTGAAAGCGAGACCAATGTCAACTCGAAGATGACTAAATTTGTGACTCGTAGCCGCGAGAATCGTCTCGATCTAATAAGTGATGGAGAAATTACGTGCGTTTGAATGGCGAGAAATGTCGATTCATCTGGCGCGACTGTGCAGAATTTTGTGCGTACCACTCAAAGAACTCGATAAAACTCCATCTTCGGGCTCGAAATCTAAACAAGCATGTGTGACGAAGAATCGAAGCTAACAAAATTTCCGAGAGAATGCCGCTAAAATGGACTTCGTACGATAAAAATCGAAGAAGTTATGAATTTTCAAACTTGTCGCGACATACCCGAAAATACACTTTTCACCGAAAGATTACGACATTCTTCAAAATGCTGGGAATTTTCAATGCATAATTTTTCAACGCCTCAAACATATGAAATCTCGAGAATGATGACACAGAGCTATAGTTAAAATCTCGAGTGAATCGGATGAGCGGATTGTGAGATATGAACTTTTTAGTGTCCGAAAACCTACATTCAGCACCATTTTTATCGTGAAAGCTCAAGTAATTTGCAAATTCAACCACCTTCCTCATAGAATTGGTTTTTGATTCAAACACGAAAATTATAGAGAACTTCGAAACAGTCCCGACCACGCCTGAACCAAGCTCATATCAACTTCCAAATAAGACTTGTGAATTTTCTCATATTTCCACTGTATAAACCACATTTCACACCATATCTCCTTAAAACCATGAAAATTCTTTATTATTTTTCTTCCCTTTTCGAAAATCAAAATAAAAGTCTTTGATAACTTATAGCTCAAATAAAGAGGGCAAATTTTGGGGTGCAACAGTGGGATTCCAGGAAAGAACCACTTCCTTTGGGAGTGTATAGTTGCAAAGCCCAAAACAATCGCAACCAATATGATGGTAGAAGTCTAATAACCCTTACTGATATCATCGCTTTTATGAATATTGTCTATATTACTTAATACATGATTGCATTGTTAATATTTATGTTTTGTAGCACTTTCCAAGATGTGTGGCCAAAATATGCCTCAGGCGTACGATGATGAAGGTAAAATTGATTGATGTTGATGATGATCAATGTTATAATTGCAAAGTTTAGACAGCTGAAAGAAATAATCCTGAAATGGATAAGAATGAAATGAGATGCTCTCTCTCTCTCTCTCTCTCTCTCTCCCCCAAAGTAGATCTTTTGATCAAACTGGGTAAACAAACCTTGCGCCTTTTTTGCCTTATTCTGTCATATTTTCTGCTTATTGGTTATGATTGCTGAAGGCCATTTATTTTGTTTGCTAATGTTCTTTGCCTCATATATCTACTTTTAGTTGAAACTGAACTTTGTCATTATCACAACAAGTGGCACCTGCCATAAGACCAATAGGTATTGTTTACAAGTGAGCACAATGGCTAAATGGGAGATCGCAACATTTTTCGGAGACAACGATTTTGGGTTGTGAAAAATAAAAATTCAAGAAATTTTAATTCAAGAGAAGTGTATTGATGATTTTAAGGGTAAAACATTGATGCATGTAACGCTTACACAAGCACAAAACACCGAGATGATAGATAAGGCCAGGAATGTTATTATCTTGAGCCTTAAGGTTAAAGTTCTAAGAGAAGTTGCCAGGGAGAAAACTGTGATTGTGATGTGGAAAAACTTGAATCATTGTATATGACTAAGTATTTGGCTCACAAATTATGTTTGAAACAACAACTTTATTCATTTTGAATGGTAGAGAACAAATCCATAAAGGAGCGGCTTACAGAATTTCACAAGATTGTTGATGATCTTGAGAATATTGAAGTGAAGATTGATGATGAGGACAAGGCTTTACTCTTGTTGAGTTCATTACCCAGATCCTTTTAGCACTTTAAGGATGCCCTTCTTTATGGTAAGGAATGTACTATTACTTTTGATGAAGTCCAAACGACAGTGATATCCAAAGAATTTTCAAAGGTAAAAGATTTGACGATTGATTATAGTGGAGGAGGCTTAAGTATCTCAAAAGGAGGAACTGAGAATATAAGGATGTCTAAATCTAAAAAGTTTGACAAGTCAAGGGTAAAATATTTTAACTGACAGAAAACCAGTCACTTCAATAACGATTATCCTGAGAGAAAGGTCAATGGTGATTCTATTTAAGTTGAGGTTTCCTTGGATGAGGATGGTTATGAGAATGTTGGTGCACCAGTGCTATCGAGTTTAGAGACTGAAGATAGTTGGGTCATAGACTCAAGTTGCTCTTATCACATGTGTCTAAGAATAGAATACTTTAAGACTTTAAATCTCATGCAAGGTGGAGTAGTTGCCTTGGTGATAATAAGACTTCCAAGGTTCATGGTATTGGTACGGCTAGACTTAAATTGTTTGATGATCTTGAATTTATTCTTTACGACGTAAGGTTTGTTCTAGAACTCAAGCGAATTTTTTTTATCTATAAGCATGTTTGATGATCTAGGCTATTGCACTAAAGTTGAATGTGGAGTGTTGAAGATTTTGCATGATGAAGTGATTATTGCTAAAGGGTATAAAATATGTGGTCTATATATTTTCGAAGGTTTAAATGTTGTTATTAATTCATCATTAACTAGTGGAGGATTTCATGACAAAAAAGAGCTATGGGATTTGAGGTTAATGCGTTATGAATGCCTTGATGCTGTTTCATAAGTGTATAATAAATTTTTCAGAGAACAAGGGATAAAAATGCATATGACCGCTGAGTTGTTATTAAGTTTTGGGGAAGGAATGATGTCAAAGCAAATTACTTGGTTGATACATAATATCTTCAGAGGAATAAAAGTAAAAACAAGGGATAAACCTATTAGAAACTATAACAGAGAAAACTCATTTTGAGGTGGAGTTTCCTACTATGGATACTAGTAGTAAGGGAATGGTTATAGAGATCTCTGATTATCATTTAACTCATGATAAATCAATGAGGGGGATTATAGCATCTCACAGGAAAGATTATGCTAGCCTAAGGTGATATGCTCTGAAGATGACTGAAGGGTTGTAAAATACACAAATATGGATCTTTAGAAATGTGTTCGAAAGCATGTGGAGTCGACGATGGTTGAAGAATCATACTTGTGGGCTTATTAGATTATCTAGGCAGAAAAGAGTAATGGGAAAAAACTGGATGTAAGTGGCAGGATCAAGATTCAAGGGTGTCTTGAATTTGATCAAGGTTATTGATAAGAGTTTCAACATGGTAGAGAGCAACAAGGTTGTTGATGGTTAAATTAACATCAACACGGTTTCAAGTTAAGGTGAAGATTGTTGAGATATGCCTTAAAACCATTGTTGATGAAGAGAAAGAAAATATATTTTGAGATTGTCAAAAATCAAGAAGCCGAAAAGTAGCAAGAATATCCAATTTTGGCAGTTTGCAGAAATTGTAACTTGTTATTATCACAATACATATTACCATATTACTCAAATTAGTCAATCATTAGACCCTCACACAAACATTTGGGTCATTAAATTCTTACATATTCGCTATCACATGTATTAAGTCATGTAGAAATAATTCACAAGTCTACAATGAGAAAGTTTTTAATTTTGAAATGTATTAAGTTATGTAGAAATAAATCAATTAATATGGAACAAATTCTTGACTTGCTTGTTTTAATGGAAGATAGGATGGGCCAAAACTTTGGCAAGGGAGGGGTGGTCCATTGGGGGCCAATGTCACCCCACATTCTGCTTTTCATATGCCCTATCTATAAGGGATCTTTATCTCTCCTTATATATATTTGACAAAAACTACTATCTTTTCATTAAACTAAAATATGCTTTACTTTTGCCAAATTTTAACTTAAAGTTTTTGAAATTTGGGATACCTCTAACTTAAACTAGGGACAAATTTGGCAATTAAAATAGGGACAAAATTGAGGATACATATTTAGGATATTTTATATAGATTTGATCGACCTGAATTATATAATTATTTTTTGTTTTTAAGTTTTGGCCTAGTTCTCCTAAATTATATATTTTTAGATGTCAATTTAGTTTAAATGTCAACTCTTATTAATTTTAACTTTTATTTCTTTTCTTCTTTTATAATAGTGAGATTAATTTTTTCATGATATTTTAAAATTTTGACTACTTGATATTGTTTAACAAGTGCCTAGAGGCATGTTTAATAAACCTACTAAAATAAAGGTTATGATGGTCTTCCTTTCTTGTTAAAGTAATATATAACTGTTATCCTTTTACTTTCTTTTAATACAAGATTACAAGTTTACAAGAATAACAAATAACTTCTCTCACCCTAAATTAGGATTTGCAGCTTAGCAATGATGAGAAACTAGTATGCTATTTATAATAAAACCTAACATACTAACTAATGGGTTTTTTCCATAAGGCCCATTACACAAGCCAACTTAATAAACAAGTTAATTTAACAAATTAGGGTTTAAACACTAAAACCTAATTTAACATGCTAACAACCCTAGCATCTTCGACACAAGCATGTGAACAACCTTTGACTTCATGCTTAATCCTGTCGAACCAAGAAGCTACCCTTCGACCATATTAGAGTTCGATCCAATATCTCACAAATCTCCACCTTGGATCTCACTCTACAACATCAAGGGAACAAACTAGCTGTCTTCATGCAGCTTTACCAACTGCATACAGTGGAAAAACTTGCAACTCGGAAATGACTTTGTGATCATATCAGCAGCATTGTCCTCAGTCAGAACCTTCAGCACTTGGACTTCTCAACGCTCGATTACTCCTCTGATGAAATGCAGCCTCACATCAATTTGTTTAGTTCGCTCATGATAGGCTGAATTCTTCGACAAGTGTATTGCACTTTGACAATCACATTTAACAGTGATACCTCGACCTTGAAGTTTCAGCTCCTTCATAAAACCTTCAAGCCACAATGCTTCTTTCACAACTTCAGTTAGGGCAATATACTCTGCTTCAGTGGTTAATAGAGCAACAACCTTATGAAGTGTTGCTTTCCAACTAATTGCAGTGCCAAACATAGTGAAAACATATCCAGAAATAGATTTTCTGGAATCCATACAACCTGCATAATCAGAGTCGACATATCCTTCAATTACTACTTTACTATCTTCATCCAAGGCTCCACCATAAATTAGGACTCTGTTCAGAGACCCATTTATATACCTTAAAATCCACTTCAATGCTTTCCAGTGAGCCATTACAGGATTTGCCATGTACATGCTTACAAGACTTACTGCATATGCTATGTCGGGTCTAGTACAGACCATAATATACATCAAAAAACCAACTATATTAGCGTATGGGATGCTATTCATATAGGCTCTTTCAACATCAGTAGTGGGACACTGATCAATACTCAGCTTGAATTGAGGGTTTGTTGGAGTCACAACTGGCTTCAAATTCGACATACCAAAGTTTTCGAGAATCTTTCGTAGATATGTCTCTTGGGATAAGCATAACTTTGACTTCTTTCTATCTCTTCGAATGTCAATTCCAAGAATCCTGGAAGCAGCTCCCAGATCCTTCACATCGAACTCCTTATTGAGTCCAGCCTTCACCCTCATCACATCTTCAACATTGTTGCTTGCTATGAGAATATCATCTGCATAAAGCAACAAAATAACAAATGAATTACCAGGTTGAAATCTGAAGTAAACACAAAAGTCGAACTGACTTTAATTAAACTTATGCATGCCATGAACTTTTCGAATCTCCTATTCCACTGTCGAGGAGATTGTTTCAGCCCATATAAAGATCTCTTTAGTTTGCACACATATTCTTCCTTACCCTTTTCGACATACCCTTCAAGTTGACTCATCAGGATTGTTTCATCTAGATCACCATACAAGAACGCAGTCTTCACATCCATCTGTTCCAGTTCAAGGTCGAGCTGTGCCACCATGGCAAAAAACATTCGAATGGACCTATGCTTCACAACAGGAGAAAACACATCATTGAAGTCGATACCTTTTTTCCGAGTGAAACCCCTTGCAACTAACCTTGCCTTGTATCTTTTCGACGTCACTCCTTCAATTCCTTCCTTAACTTTGAAAATCCATTTACAGCTGACTAACCTTGCCTCAGCAGGTTTCTTGATCAATTCCAAGGTGTGATTATCATGAAGAGATTTCATCTCATCATCCATGACCTTCAGCCATTCAGTCTTATTTCGACTTCTCATAAATTCATTATAATCTCTAGGTTCTTCGTCTAGAACCTCACTTGCAGAGATTAAGGCATAAGCTATAATATCTACATACCCAAGTCTCTGAGGTGCCTTAATGACTCTTCTCGACCTATCTCTCTACAATAGGTAGTCATCGACAGTTTCCTCATCTTCCTCAGCATCTTCTGCTTCTTCTTCGACTTCATCATGGATAAGCAATTCAGCATCAACATGCTCCACCTCAACAGGAATCTCTACCTGTTCCAGCTCTTCTGCACTTTGACCATCATCATCATCAGTTTTCTTGAAAGCCATTTCAGCTTCATTAAAAACTACATATCGAATGGTGATACACCTCCTGTGACCTGGCTCTAGGCACCATAGCCTATAAGCTTTGACTCCTTCAAGGTATCCCATGAACAAGCATTTCAGAGCTCTAGGTTTGACCTTGTCTTACCTAATGTGAGCATAGGCTACGCAGCCAAATACTCTCAATTTGTCGAGATCTGGTGGATCTCCCGACCAATCTTCTTCAGGTGTCTTCATATCTAATGCTGTCGAAGGACATCTGTTTATCAGATATGCTGCTGTCGAAACAGCCTCAGCCTAGAACACCTCCTTTAACCCCGCACTAGTCAACATGCATATGACTCTCTCCAAAATAGTTCGATTGAACCTTTCATCCAAACCATTTTGCTATGGAGTACCTGCAGTAGTTTTGTGCCTTACAATACCAGAGGCCGCACAAAATTTGTCGAACGCCTCATTGCAAAATTCAAGGCCATTATCGGTTCTCAACCTCTTGACCTTCCTGCCAGTCTGATTTTCTACCAGAGTCTTCCCACTTTTGAAATTCTCAAAAGTTTCATCCTTAGTCTTCTGGATGAATACCCATAACTTTCTGGAATAGTCATCAACTATGGATAGAAAATACCTTGCTCCTGAATGTGATGGACACCTTGCAGGCCCCCAAAGGTCAGCATGGATGTAATCAAGGGATTTATGTGTTCTTTGTTTTCCTTTGTTGAACTTCACTCTGCAAGATTTTCCAAGTACACAAGGTTCACAAAACTTTAGCTTTTCGACTTTGTCTCCACCAAGCAGATTTTGTTTCCCTAATTCGACAAGACCCCTTTCACTGACATGGCCTAATCTCATGTGCCAGATTTATATTTTCGACAAAGGCTTCGTGGATGCAATATTTGTCGAACCACTTACAACTTCAGCCTCAAGGGTATACAAGCCTTGTTTCTTCACGCCTCTCAAGACTTCCTTTGACCCCTTCATGACTCTTAGGATACTTTTCTCTCCTTGGAAAACATATACTTTCTTGTCGAATTCACCAAGAGAAAGCAGATTTCTCTTCAAGTCAGGAACATACCTGACTTCAGTCAACAACCTTATTGACTCATCATGGAGCTTGAATCTCACAGATCCAACACCTGCAATCTTGCAAGCTTTGTTGTTTCCCAACAATACTGATCCACCATCTTGATCACATAATTCTTCGAACTAGTCTTTGTTTGGAGTCATGTGTCAAGTGCAACCTGAATGCATAATCCACTCTTTTCTCGAGTCATTGCTTGAAACCACAAGAACATCAGATGATTCAAAATCATCTTGAACAATGGGTGCATTGCCATTATCTTTTCCTTTATGATCTTTCAGGCGTTCAGGGCACACCTTTCTCGTGTGACCCTCCTTCTTACAATGATAGCATCGAATACCAGATGCTTCGCCACTATAAGACTTCGACTGGCTTTTGACCTTATTCTTGTCAAACTTGCCATCCTTTCGCAAGAATTTTCCTTTAACGGCCAAACCTTCACCAACAGTCGAAGGTTTATGCTCCTTTCGTTCATTCAAGTCCTTAGAATACAAGGTTGATTGAACTTCTTCAAACGTCGGGGACTCTCTTCCATACAAGAGAGTTTCTTTGAAGTGAGCATGTGATCGAGGGAAAGAACACAATAGTAATAGCGCTTGATCTTCATCATCAATCTTCACATCAATATTTTCAAGATCAAGAATCAGCTTGTTGAACATATCCAACTGCTCAGCCAACCCTTTGTCTTCAATCATCTTGAATGAATACAAAGTTTACTTCAGGTAGAGTCGATTTACCAGCGATTTGGTCATGTACAAACTTTTAAGTTTCACCCATAACCCTGATGCCGTCGTCTCCTTTGATAGCTGCCGGAGAACCTTATCATCAAGGCTCAACAAAATTGCGCTGTGTTCTTTCTCGATCATATTCGTCTTCTCCGCTGCTGTCAATTCTGCATTCATGGCTGCCTCTCCCTTCAACCTTCCAAACAACCATGCTGAACCAGTATGGCTTTCATCTTCAAGCGCCACAGACCGAAATCATTCACTCTGGTGAACTTTTCAATCTCATACTCTGTTGAAGGCATCTTATCCATGCTCACCGCACCAATTTTGTTGTGAAAAATGATGTCAAGAACAAAATATAATAGGAATTAGGGAAGATAAGAAGAACACAAGAATTGGTTATAACTGCTATTCTTTTAGTTTCTCTTAAAACAAGATTACAAGTTTACTAGAATAACAAATAACCTCTCTCACCCTAAATTAGGATTTGCAGCTTAGCAATGATGAGAGACTAGTATTCTATTTATAATAAAACCTAACATACTAACTAATGGGCTTTTTCCACAAGGCCCATTACACAAGCCAACTTAATAAACAAGCCAACTTAACAAATTAGGGTTTAAACACTAAAACCTAATTTAACATGCTAACAACCCTAGCATCTTCGACCCAATCATGTGAAAAACCTTCGACTTCATGCTTAATCCCGTCGAACTAAGAAACTACCCTTCGGTCATACTAGAGTTCGATCCAATATCTCACAATCTCTTTATGGGTTGAAAATGTCCCCACATGCTTGATTAAGTTGCTTTAGCTCTGCCTTTATACAATTTGGTATTGCTCGATACGAAGCGATCATTATGGCATTAGACACACAACAATATATACAAACACTTATTTTATTAAGAAAAAACAATTCAGTCAATAGTCTTGCGATCTCTGATGAGCGTTTTCACTACAAGAAAAAAGCTGTTTAGCTAGGAGAATCTGTGAGGTGGTTAACCCCTCACTAAATTTTGACATTGCATGGTGGTTACCCCGTCGCAAACCTCAAATAAGAAAACAAAATTAAAAAAACAATCAGTGAGGGGGTGCCCCCTCGCAAAATAAAAAGAGGGATTTTTGAATTTCGAAATTTTTTACCGCTTTGCAATCTGTGAGTGGGTGCCCCTCACAAATTCTGACTTCGCAACCAGTGAGGGGCTGCCCCTCGCAAATGCTGAACAATTGTCCCATCACTCATTTCTTGTGCAGCGTGTCAGTTGGTCTTAAAAGATGTTTACAATTTGTGAGGGGCTCCCCCACCAATTGCACTATATAATTATCCACTTCTCTTCACTTTCTCCCATCCACTTCACTTTCTTCCATTTCTCCCATCTTCATATTATTTCTTCTTCATTTCTCCCATCTTCATATCCTTTCTTCTCTCTATTATCATTTCCTCCCCGTAAACACTTAAGTTAATAATTTTTTATTTATCTTTTTTTATCAAATTTATATATTTAATTTATATGACATATTTATTAATAACATTTTTTTTTTTTGATTTTAAATACTATTTATATCATCCAAAGCAAGCAAAAAGTTCAAATCTATATTGTTGTGTGTTCATCCAAGTTACATGTTTTCTCTATTTTTTTCTTTAAAATGTTTATTTCTCTTCTCTATTTTTTTATCTTGTTGATGCTTATATTTATTTTTTCTCAAAAAGATGATATTAAGTTTATGTTTATAAGTGAAATGTTTATGTTTTAAAAAAATCTGTATTATGTTAATGTTTAAAAATATTTTAAAATAAAAGAAAAACATTTTAAAAGTAATATTGTTTTATTGTAGAAAGAAACAGTATATATTTTTTAACCGTATAGATTGTAAAGAAAAAAAATGTCTTTAAACAAATTAATAAGAAAAGTATATTTATATGTTTAATTAATATATATTAGAAAACAAAAAGTGTATATATGTTTAATTAGAAAAGTAATAGGGTCTTTAATTAGAAAAGTATGTTTATATGTGTTTATATGTTTAATTAATATATGTTAAAAGAATCAAATGTATTCATAAGAAAAGTAATACTGTCTTTAATTAGAATTAATATATGTTTAATTAGAAAAATTCATTTTTTTTTGAATTTAGATTTACATTTTGCCAGGGGCATATGTTATGAAGGAGAATATTCCAATTGTGGTAGAGTCTAATTCTGTTAGAGAGAGTGGACAGGTGGCATATGATCCCACTATTGGGGGGATGAGGCGCAGCACAAGAGAGAGAAAAGCTAACAAAAAATACTGCACATGATTTCCATATAAGTGAGGGTTGTGCAAGAGAGGTGGTAGGCAAGAATTGGTGACTCCAAGAATCTCTCTCCCTCATATTTGCTGTGGCTGTGTACTCCTTTTAAGGGTACCTTCAATTTTCCTTATTCCTTGCTGTACTGCTTCTTTAATTGTTATAAGAATTGGCTAGTCAGTACTGTTTCATTGGCTTGAGCTATCTCCATTATAAATATTGCATAACTTCTATTAATTTTCCAAGTTCTGTGTGTTACAACCTTACATTTGGTGCTTTCATTCTATTACCATGGCGGATAATACTAGGATGAAAACCATGGAAGCAGCCATTACAGCGATTCAAGGGATGATGAAGAAATTGACCGACGATGCCGATATTCGTCATGCTGAATTTATTCAGGCTCAGTCCAACGCTGCTTCCCGTTTTGAGCGTGTTGAGGCTCATCTCCATTCCATGCAACAACAGTATTCCGCTTCAAATGGTAGCTCGAACTCCGGTGCCGGCCAACAACCTTTCACCACTCGCAACATTAAGTTGGATTTTCCACGTTTTGACGGTCACGAGGTATTGAACTGGATTTTTAAAGCTGAACAATTCTTTGAATTTTACGCCACACCAGATCCTCAGCGTTTAACCATCGCCGCCGTACACATGGAAAAGGACGCCGTACCCTGGTTTCAGATGACGGCAAGGACGACTCCGTTTCACTCATGGGCAGCGTTTACTAGGGCATTGGAGCTTGAATTTGGTCCATCACCGTATGAGGCACCTCGTCCGGCGTTATTCAAGCTTCAACAAACGGCTTCCGTCGCAGCCTACCACTCATCGTTCACCGCCTTAGCTAACCGGGTACAAGGGGTGAGTGCTGAAGCTTTTTTGGATTGTTTTGTTAGTGGGCTCAAACCTGAGATCCGTAGGGAGGTAATGGTCCAAAATCCTTACTCACTAAGCAAAGCCTTTGCTTTAGCTAAAGTCTATGAGGAAAAATTTGGCCCACCACTTAAGCCCATTTCTTCTAACCCACAAACCAAACCCTTCCACTACTCCAACCCATCTTCATCCATCAGAAACACGAACCAACCTCCATTGTTACCAACTCCGGCAAACCGCCACACCACAACCACCCCATCACCGGCCAAAAATCCAATCAAACGCATTACTGCCGCCGAAATGCAACTCCGTCGTGATAAGGGCTTATGCTACTATTGTGATGAGCGTTTTTCCCTCAACCACAAATGCCCCAATAAACATTTCCTCCTCCTTCAAGTTGAAGAACTCTCTGATTGTGCAGAGGAAAATGAAACTGTCAATACACCTCAACCCTCATTTGAACCGACATTAGATATTGAACACCACCTCTCATTCAATGCACTAAAAGGATCTCAGGGTGCAGGTACGATGCGTTTTCAAGGGCAAATCCAGGGAATTAATATTCAGATTTTACTTGATAGCGGCAGCTCCGATAATTTTTTGCGTCCCCCCATTGCACATTGTTTAAAATTGGCTGTTGAATCGGGATCCAAGTTTCAGGTGCTTGTGGGAAATGGCAATGCCTTAACAGTAGAAGGTTACATCCCTGACTTACCAGTCCAAGTTCAGGGTCACACTCTATGCATTCCAGTGCACTTGCTTGACATCACTGGTGCAGATTTAGTTCTTGGTGCCCCTTGGTTGAAGACACTAGGGCCTCATATTGCAGACTATGACGCGCTCTCTATTAAGTTCTATGCGGGAAACTCATTCATAACCCTCCACGGTGACCGCGTGATCACACCGGGACCAGCTCAATTTCACCATATTCGTCGTATGATGAATACTCATTCTATTGAAGAATCCTTCACACTTCAGTTCCAACAAATCCCTGCGCTCTCTGATGAAACTAAACCACTACCATCTCATCTACCTATAGAGTTGTCTACCTTGATGGATGCTTATGCCGATGTTTTTGCAGAACCAACTGGGTTACCACCACCACGGATTCAAGATCATGCTATTACATTACTGGAGGGAAGTAACCCCGTGAAGGTCAAGCCCTATCGTTACCCGCATAGCCAAAAAACGCAAATTGAGAAAATGGTACATGAGATGCTGCAGCAGGGCATTATTCAACCCAGCATCAGCCCGTTTGCTTCACCGGTGTTGCTGGTTAAGAAGAAGGATGGGACATGGCGCTTTTGTACTGATTACCGTGCACTTAACACCATCACAATAAAGGATAGCTTTCCGATTCCCACTGTTGATGAACTCTTGGATGAATTGTATGGGGCGGCTTATTTTTCCAAGTTGGACCTCCGTTCGGGATATCATCAAATTTTAGTTAAATCAGAGGATCGTCACAAGACTGCTTTCCGCACTCATCAAGGCTTATATGAGTGGCTGGTTATGCCCTTTGGTCTCTCCAATGCACCTGCCTCATTCCAGAGCCTTATGAATCATGTCTTCAAGGCACAACTTCGTCGTTCAGTGCTTGTATTTTTCGATGACATTCTGGTCTATAGTCCCACATGGGCTGCCCATCTGCAACACTTAGAGGAGGTTTTGCACTTGCTCCGACAACATCAGTTGTTTGCAAAAATGTCAAAATGTTCTTTTGGCCTTACTCAAGTCGATTACTTGGGTCACACTATCTCTCGCCAAGGAGTTGCTATGGATCGTTCCAAAATCCAAGCGGTTTTGGATTGGCCTACCCCGACGAATATCAAGCAGCTTCGGGGATTTTTAGGGCTCTCTGGTTATTACCGTCGGTTCATTAAGCAATATGCATCCATCGCCGCACCCTTGACTGCCTTGCTTAGGAAAGATGCCTTCAGTTGGAATTCTGAGGCTACTGTCGCTTTCCAAAAGCTCAAAGAAGCGATCACAAAGGCACCTGTGTTAGCTCTTCCTGATTTTCAGCAGCCCTTCATCTTGGAAACGGATGCATCCGGATCCGGCATTGGTGCAATTCTCAGCCAAGCTCGTCACCGTATTGCTTACTTCTCAAAGAAATTGAGTCCACGAATGCAAAAGCAATCAGCTTATGTCCGCGAGCTTTATGCCATCACTGAGGCAATGGCGAAATTCCGTCATTATCTAGTAGGCCACAAGTTTGTCATACGTACGGATCAGAAGAGCTTAAGAGCCTTAACAGAGCAGTCATTACAAACACCGGAGCAACAACATTGGCTGCATAAATTTCTGGGGTATGATTTTACTATTGAATATAAACCGGGTATAGATAACATTGCTGCTGATGCATTGTCTAGGTCCTTTTATATGGCTCTGTCTCGCCCTTGTGCCGACTTGATTACTCAGATTCATACTGCTGTGCTAGCTGACCCTGTGTTGTCAGCTTTGAAGAATCAATGTCTTCAAGGAGGCTGTCCAGATACTAATTACCATGTGCACAGGGATATGTTGTGTTGGCGATCTCGTTTGGTCATTCCGTCTAAGTCACCATTGGTTGGTCAGATTTTGCAGGAATACCATTCTTCCCCACTAGGTGGACATGCTGGATTCACCAGGACCAAGGCCCGTATTGTGAAGCAATTTTTTTGGGATGGCATGCATAAGGACATTGGCATCTTTGTTGCACAATGCCTCATTTGTCAACAAGCAAAAGCTTCTACAGTTCTGCCGGCAGGTTTACTGCAACCGCTGCCAATACCATCTCGCATTTGGGAAGACATCTCCATGGACTTTATAACCGGTTTACCGCCCTCTAACTCTTACACGGTCATTTTTGTGGTAGTGGATCGGCTATCTAAATATAGCCATTTTTCCCCATTGAAGGCTGATTTTACTAGTGCCAAGGTTGCAGAAGTATTCTTGCATTCTATTGTTAAATTACATGGTTTTCCAAACTCCATTGTATCTGACAGAGATAAAGTTTTTACGAGCAAATTCTGGCAGCAGCTTTTTAAATTGAGCGGCACTACTTTGGCTATGAGCTCAGCATACCATCCCCAGTCTGATGGGCAATCTGAAGCGGTGAACAAGTGTTTAGAAATGTATCTTCGTTGTTTTACCAGCCAATGCCCGCGCAATTGGTCCAAAATGCTTCCGTGGGCAGAGTTTTGGTATAACACTGCGTTACATACAAGCATCGGCATGACTCCGTTTAAAGCAGTTTATGGAAGGGATCCTCCATCGCTTATTAAATACGAAATGCAAGTTGCTGACCCACCATCATTACAAGCACTACTTACCGAACGTGATTCCGTTCTGACTCTCTTAAAGACTAATCTACTGAAGGCTCAACAAACTATGAAACGATTTGCTGATACGAAACGTCGGTTTGTGGAATTCCATGTGGGTGACATGGTCTTGGTTAAGCTCCAGCCATATCGCCAACATTCAGTTGCATTGCATCGCAACCAGAAGTTAGGATTGCGTTATTTCGGTCCTTTTCCCATTGTTGCAAAAGTAGGTACGGTTGCGTATAAGCTCTTGTTACCACCTACTGCCAAGATCCATCCGGTATTCCATGTGTCCCAACTCAAGCCTTGCAAGGGACAACACGACAATCATTATATACCACTGCCTCTCCTTACCAGTGAACACGGTCCCCTGCTCCGTCCGCATGCTATCTTACAGACGCGTATCTTGCAGCTGCAAGGCCAAGAGGTGCCCCAAGTGCTTGTTCATTGGGAAGGCATGACAACTGATGAGGCGACATGGGAAAATAGGGCTGCCATCCAGGAGAACTATCCTAACCTCAACCTTGAGGACAAGGTTGTTTTCAATGACGGGAGCATTGTTATGAAGGAGAATATTCCAATTGTGGTAGAGTCTAATTCTGTTAGAGAGAGTGGACAGGTGGCATATGATCCCACTATTGGGGGGATGAGGCGCATCACAAGAGAGAGAAAAGCTAACAAAAAATACTGCACATGATTTCCATATAAGTGAGGGTTGTGCAAGAGAGGTGGTAGGCAAGAATTGGTGACTCCAAGAATCTCTCTCCCTCATATTTGCTGTGGCTGTGTACTCCTTTTAAGGGTACCTTCAATTTTCCTTATTCCTTGCTGTACTGCTTCTTTAATTGTTATAAGAATTGGCTAGTCAGTACTGTTTCATTGGCTTGAGCTATCTCCATTATAAATATTGCATAACTTCTATTAATTTTCCAAGTTCTGTGTGTTACAACCTTACAGCATAACACCTAGAAATAAAAAATTATTGATTTTTGAGAGGGGCTTATCCCCAAGCAAAATATCTGACGCACCCTGACCCACTAGTTAGAGCCTACGTCTGCATGTTGTAGACTTGAAATAAGGGACAACATTTAGCGAGGGGGTAGGCCCCTGGCAAATTGGCGATGTTCAAAGCCCCACGGAAAACGATTTGCGACCCCCTGTTTTCCTAGGGGAGCGTTCCCCTCGCAAATTTTGTAGTTGTGGGGGGTTTTTGCCACTAGTAAGGGGTTAAACCCCTGACAAATTGGCTTTTTTCTTGTAGTGTTTGTAGGTTAGGCAGAATCTAAATGCTAAAAAAAAAAGTCAAAGAATTAACTATCCTCCAAATCTCATTTGAATTGGAAAATGCTTTTAGACAAATAGTTTCTTTTCCTTTTTCTTATATTTAAGTTTTGAGTAGTATATAGTTGGGACCATTTTCTAGCCTATTTATATTACAAGTTAGTTAATTTTTCTTTTTTCATAATGCTAATTGCCAAACCATCTTAAATCTCAATTCAATGACAAGAAGAATATACATTGTTCTTTGTTTACTCTTCTTTTGTGTTCATATGGTAGTACTTTTTGCTACACACCTAGAATCAAATGTAAGATATATATTATCACTTCCCAAATTATCCTATTCCATTATTTTTCTTAAGTTTTTTTATGAGAATTTATCATAATCTAATAAATTTTCTAATGGATGGTTTATTTCTTGTTTATTAGTGGATAAACCATGGTGGAGATTTATACAACAGAAGGTATGCATACATGGAGCATAAGATCAACCCTATAACAGCACCACACCTAAAACTTAAATGGAAATTCTATGCAGGCAAAGAGATAACAGCAACACCAACAATATACAATGGTATACTTTATTTTCCAAGCTGGAATGGTAATATTTATGCAATTAGACAAATTGATGGGTCAGTTGTTTGGAAGAAAAATTTGAAGGAATTGACTGGCTTGAATGCAAGTGTATCAATTGCTAATATAATCGGAAATGGAGCCGTGGCTAGAGCAAGTCCAACTGTGGCAGGAGATTTATTGATGGTTGGAATTTATGGGCCTCCTGTTGTTGTTGGTTTGGAAAGAGCAACTGGTGAGCTTGTTTGGTTGACAAAGTTGGATGATCATTATGCAGCAGTTGTTACCATGTCAGGAACATATTACAATGGGTTAGTACAAAATACCCTTTTTATTTTGATGATCTGAAAATTAACTATTTGTATACACTAATTTTAATAATAATAACTAACTTTCAATATCGTATTTTCAAACAGCGCAGTTTAGTGTCTGTTTGTCTTCTTTTTCTGTATAAACTTTATTATATTGAAATGAATGACATCATAAATTTTCAAGCACTTTTACTTCAATTGTGATAATGCTAACTTCTCTATGTATATAGGAACTACTATGTCGGAGTATCTTCATTAGAAGAACGTGCAACAATTGAAGACTGTTGCGTATTTCGTGGAAGCTTTGTAAAACTTGATGCTAAAACAGGTGCCATCTTATGGAAAACCTATATGTTGCCAGATAACAAAGGTCAAAAAGGAGAATACGCAGGAGCTGCGATTTGGGGAAGTAGTCCTTCTATTGATATTTATAGAAAACATGTCTATATTGCCACGGGAAATCTCTATTCTGCCCCAGAGAACATACTTGAGTGTCAAGAAACACAAAATAATGATACTACTCCTGTTGAAACCGATAAGTGCATTGAACCAGAAAACCACTCAAATTCGATTATAGCGCTTGATTTGGACACTGGTGAAATTAAATGGTTCAATCAATTAGGAGGTTTGGATGTTTGGTTTATTGCATGTATCAATCCGTCAACGACTAATTGTCCACCTCAAGGTCCTATACCAGATTCTGATTTTGCAGAAGAACCAATGATGTTAACTACACATATAAATGGAACTAAGAAAGATATTGTTGTTGCTGTTCAGAAAAGTGGACTTGCATGGGCATTGGATCGCAATAATGGAAATCGTCTATGGTTTAAGGTAATATATACTCTTCACTAGAGGAGCGCTAGCAACACTTCCAGAATTGTTTTTGAGTGTGTGCAAGGAAGGATACCCGACGAAGTTTAAAATTTGTCACGATTAAATTGTGGCTAATATATATAGGGTCTTCAAAAACTTGAGATGTTTCTAAACATTTACTCTAACACTCTTTTTTTCGAGCTCATTTTTATTATAAACTAAAATTAATGCAGGAAGCGGGACCTGGTGGACTATCAGGAGGTGGAATGTGGGGTGCAGCAACTGATGAAAACAGAATCTATACTAACATTGGAAATTCAGAAGGAAAAACTTTCCAACTTTTACCCTCAAATATCAATACAACAGCAGGAGCATGGGTGGCAATGGATGCTAGAAACGGAAAAATTCTTTGGTCTACCGCAAACCCTAGCAATGGTCTTCCCATCGGCCCGGTCAGTGTGGCAAATGATGTTCTCTTTGGTGGATCTACAGATAGTTTGGGACACATATATGCAATGAATGCGAGAAATGGTAAAATTTTATGGTCTTATGCAACTGGAGGTAGTGTTTATGGAGGCATGTCAATTAGCAATGGATGTATTTATGTGGGAAGTGGATATAATGTCTCCCTAGGAGTTGTTTTTAAATATACAGGTGGAACATCACTCTTTTCATTCTGTGTCTAATGAACTTATTTAGTCACTATGAATGTATAAATATAAGAGAGAGATAGGTCAAAGATATATGACAATGAATAAAATGTAACATTCTAGTTTATTAAACTCATCAAACTATTGCATCTTGGGTGTTCCAACGACCAAGAGTCAAACTATTCTAGTTTATTCAAGAAATATAACTAGCAAGAATAATTTTTATAATTGGAAGATGAAACTCTAATTTTATTTTAAGGGTGGCATTTTGTATACTTTTACGGGTGTGTTATTCTCCTTTCTTCTTAAAATATGAGGAAAATGCATAATTATAGCTAGAAATATGATTGTCATGGTTGATAAGATTAATTTTAAGCTAAGTTCGTTGTAACCCAATCACAACACTAAGGAATATTTAGATAAAGAAGGAGATGTTAATGCAAGTTATTTTTATGCTTGTATAAGAGAAATTGTTGGAATGCTAGACAGTTATGTGGGGTTGTAAAGCTTTGTTATGGAGGTAGTCTTATATAGAGAAAATTTCTCATTTCAATTACAACTTTTATGAGTTTTGCAAAGCCCTTTGCAATACTTAAGTTAGGTTTTATTTGGTGAGCAATTGTTGTTGTTGGGCTCTATAGATGTTTTTGATTGGCTGCATTTTGTGGTAAAATATATTTCTGTTTTTAGATGTCTTGACTGATGTCATGACATGCATTTGTAGTGTACTGCAGGATATGTATGGTTAGCTAATAATTGAATGTCAAGATGGATGTTGTGACATCAGTATCTGACATAATAGGTTGTTATGTTTTCTGATATGTTTCCTTATTAATCTCACGTTATATTTTAGGAAACTAACTATTGTGTTGATTGTATATAAATAACAGAACGAGCCATGGGCTGATTTTTAGCACACTGATATGTGAAAATTAGGTTAACTTGGTTAACCCTAATTTATGTTTGCGAGGAGGCCCAAGGCCCATGTTCTGCATATAAGAAGATTGGTAATCCTACTTAAAGAGGCAGAGATTTTGTGTGAAGAATATTTTTGCTCCAATTTGTGTTTAGGGTTATTTATTCTTAGTGTTTCTTGTGAGCCGAGCAATTATCACCTTGATGATTGTATTGGACTAGGGTGTTTTTGAGTTGTAATTTGTTGTCTCACTCTTAGATTTTAAGCACGAGTGTCGTGTCTCTTGATTGAAGCATTTAAGCAAGATCAAGATTTGTTTGAAGTGTGTCTTCACTATGAATTTACATTTATCTATTTGTTATCACTGTTGTGATTGAGGGGGGGGGGGTGAGTAGGAACTCAGGTCTAATGTTATATTGAAATTGCATTGAATAGGTTTTAAGTGAGGGGTGTAAACTAGTAGTTTAGCTCTGAATTAATACTACTTATAGTGGATATTCTCCCGGGCTTGGTTGCCCTCAGAGTAGGTGTTGTTGTACACCAAACTGGGTAAACAATTCCCCGTGTTCTTTACTGTTATTATTTACTTACTACGAAAGTTAATAATCTGTTCAATAGTGGATGTCATAACATCCAATACCACATCGATTGTCTGTTACTAGAATTTTTAATTGGCATCAGAGTAGGCACCCTGCCTGTTATCATTTGGGATATATCTAGGGACATCATATTCCGATACTATGGACAAGGATGTAGGATTTGTGAATAGACCACCCATTCTCGATGGATCAAACTATAACTATTGGAAACCTTGTATGATATCCTTCTTAAAATCTTTGGACAACAAGGCTTGGAGAGCTGCAAACAAAGGATGGGTACATCATATGAGAACTGAGAAAGATGGATCAACTATGTTAGTTCCTGAAGAGAATTGGAGCCAAGAAGAAGAAGCATTAGCCCTTCGCAATTCTAAGGCCTTGAATGCTCTGTTCAATGGAATAAATAAGAATATTTTCAAACTTGTGCATCACTGTGAACTTGCCAAAGAAGTCTGAGACACCCTCAAAACAACTCATGAAGGTACTTCCAAGGTGAAGATGTCTAGACTTCAGATCTTAACTACTAAGTTTGAGAATCTGAGGATGAAAGAGGAAGAGACCATTCAAACATTTGAGATGGGTATGTGTGACAATGTTAAAAAGAAGAACAAGAGCATAGCTTTTGTATCAAATACGGAAGAGGATTTATAAGAAAGCAATGGTGGAAGGGAGGAAAATCTATCATAAGCCATAGCTATGCTTGAAAGACAATTCAATAAATTTATAAAAAGATTAAATCAGAAGTTCATGCCAAATGTCAAGAACGTTCCATCTGACAACTGCATGGCTTATGATTCAAGCAGAAGATCCAAATGTGAAGAAAAGCCCAAACAAGGCAAAGGGTTTTAATGTCATGGGTGTGAAGGTTTTGGACACATTAAAGCTGAATGTCCCACTTACCTTAAGAAGCAAAAGATAGGGCTATATGTCACCTGGTCTGATGGAGACTCTGAGAGTGAGTCTGAAGAAGAATCTACAAAACATGTCACTGCTCTAACCAGTGTATATGTATATGATGATGATTCAAGTGAAGATGAGCTAACCTTTGATGAACTTGCAGCCTCATATAAAAAGCTGTGTGTCAGAAGTGCAGAAGTGTGCCAATGATCGGTAAATTAGCAAGTGGACTATTATTATCGATGTAGTTATAGTGAGTTTCCCCAAATATCTATCTCAAGGAATGCGTAGTAAGTACCAATTGTACTCTTGAATCTAATGAACAAAAACACGAGTTGGTTTGTTTTTGAGATTTTCAAAGATAAAAGTAAAACGAAAATTGCAAGTTCTATGAAAAAAAAGCATGTTAGGGAGAGTGGTTAATTCAACAAGTCATGATCCAAATCGGATTTCCTAAATGCAAAGAAACGTTCAATTTGCTAACCTTTTAGTGTTCGTTCTTAAGTCCTTAATGAACGAAACTATTAAACTACCAATCTTTATTTGAATGACCATCCAAACAATTATTGATTTTAAGCATTATTATAGTCCAGGTTTATAGTGATTAACAAGAATTCCTAGTCTAGGTTGTATTCTTTTTAACCTAATTGTGTGAAAACCCAAACAATCATAATCCTGTTAACTGTTAGTTGTAGATCAATCTGTATTTGTCCGATACAAACGCATAATAACCTCAGACAATTGAATTGAACTAGATGAACGATGTATAAAGAAAATCATAGATCTGAATTCATTACAATTGTTAAATTAACACCAACCCCTAGCATTAAGGGGTTTAGCCTCTCATAGTATTCGAAGAAAACATAATAGAAGAATTAAAAATTACAAAAAATAACGATGATGTGTATCTTCAATGGTGGTTTCCCTTTCCCTTCTCCGTCTCTGAATACTCCGTGATATCTATCTTATCTCTAGTGGTGTCTTTTTCTCGTACGGTCAAAAGTGCCTTTCTCCTTACACAACTTCGTTTAAGTAGTTTCAGTATCAGTCTCAGCAAAAAGTCCAAAATTCCCTTAATGACCAGACAAGTGGTAATAGATCAAAAAGTGGAAATATTATATGCAACCATCTACACGGGCCGTGTTGATTCACACGGGTGCTCGTGTAGATCTCCTGACTCACGTGGCAATGATTTCCTACTCCAGACTCCTCAACACGGGCCGTGTTGATTTACACGGGTGGCCGTTTTGATTCACTGACTTAGGTTTTTTCACTTCTCACCTGAAGCCTTCAACACGGGCCGTGTTGACTTACACGGGTGTCCGTGTTAACCTTCTGATTCTTTAACAACTCCCATCTTTCAGCCTTCTAGAGTCCCCAAACTCTGATTATCATTTCCTTTGATCACATGCATCAACCTGAAACACTAACACTACCAAACGAAGGCATAAAGAGGATCTTTTGACATAAACTTTAAACAAAATTCAATTAAATACTATGAATTAATAATCAAGATAAGCTTAACTTAAAAGCAATAAAAACAACCAACTGTGTTACGGAAATGATGAATTTGTGCCGGATGAAAGACCGAAACTTAATAGAAATGGTGACCGATCAGCCAACAAG
Organism: Vicia villosa; assembly: GCF_029867415.1. Lineage (NCBI taxonomy): Eukaryota > Viridiplantae > Streptophyta > Magnoliopsida > Fabales > Fabaceae > Vicia > Vicia villosa. The sequence goes on from NC_081185.1 coordinate 3,213,227, forward strand.
GGGAGAAGCAAAAGAAACTTATAAGGGAGTTGGAAGCTGAGAAGAAAGAGAAACTTGCAACAATAGACTCACTCAATAGTGAAGTCACCCTGTTGAATTCCAAACTTTACCAGATGTCCAAATCTCTCAAGATGTTGAACAGTGGATCTGACACATTTGAAGAAATTCTTCAAGTGGTTCTGAAAGCTGGAGATATGTCTGGAGATAAGTATGGGAAATGTTTTGTTGGTAAAAGGACTGACCGCAAATATTATCAGCATCAATTAACTATGTGATCAAGGCTTCAATGTCAAATTTACTAAAGATGAATGTGTAGTCACAAATGGAGAAAATAAAGATGTCATGAAGGGATTCAGATATAAAGATAACTGATACTTGCGGGAGCCTAAAACCCATAGTTATTCCTCTGTATGCTCTATAGAAAAAGAAGAAAAAGATGTTAAACTGTGGCATCAAAAACTTGGACATCTACATTTAAAAGGGATGAAGAAGATCATATCCAAGGTGTAACGCACCAGACTGATTTCAGGATTATCGACTGACCCCACAAACAAACACGGGTCTTTTCAACATGCTTTGACCTTAATCACATTGTAATACCCTACCAATATGTGTCTAGAATCATATCAGTAGAATACTAATAATTGGTATTGAGTACATACAAAAGTCAGAAATACGGACATAAGCTGTATACATTTCAAAATAATCACGAAGATGGAAACAACGAATATGTTTACACAATGATAATAATATACAGCGGAAGAAAAGATCAAGCACGGTCTTCATGGTATCCAATCAAAAGCTCTTGATCCAAGCATCTGGAAAAACTCGATCTTGCACGGTACCTGAAAAAAATAATAAGATGAATGGGGTGAGATTACTAAATCTCAGTGAGTTCCCCTATCTTATGGGTCCTCTAGGCTCTACAGGTTACATACACAAACTACAAATCCATCTCAGACACTAAGGTTTCCTCACTATCTAGTACATGAAAGCCTGTCAACTCATAGCACCACGATTGAGTGTCCACTGACCACCCGATTAGATACTCTGAGAGCATATCACATGTTCAAATATTGGGTACATGCTTCCTCCAGAATAGGTCTTCCAGATTTAACAGCCAGCCTTCTCTCGGGAGCTACCCTCAAGGTCTGGTCTTCCGGGGTTACCTGTCTATCTGCTCATGGAAATAAGACCTAATAGCGTACATTTCCAATCTACATGGTAAGTAACTCATATGACTATAGAGAACCATGGAACCGATATTGAATCGCTACAACGATTCAACTCGTCCAATTTCCTTGGTCCAAATCTCACATTGAAATTCACCCATAAGGAAACAACAAAAGGAGAAGGTGAGGTACACATCCCCGGGAGTTCATCCCCGAAGAATAGCTCCTGAACAATGGAGCCGACCCATTCCCGAGACCAAAGCCCGAGAATTCCCGCAATATATGTGGCACAGGGGCATCCTTGGAATTTCTTCACAAGAAGTAGCCAACATATATGTAACGTGCCTACTCGCAGTTACTGTCCTTTTGTGTGTCCTCTAACCCCTCGTCTCATACTTACTACACCATTAGATTGTAGAATTTTAGAAGAAGTCACTTGATAGGAAAGAGGGAATATTAGGCTTAGAATATGTTCATATCTCTTAGTTTAGGTATCCTAAGGTTCAGCTTACCATATTCATATGTTGTTAATCGACGTACACAAGTTGCACCAAGTTATAAGACATCCTCGCCTCTTGGTTCACATACTTAGCTTCACAAGCTATAAGACCTCAACATCTCTAGTGTACGTGGATAACTTTGATTTACATTACCATTCATTCCATGATCCCTACAACCCAGTTGAAGGAACATCTGTGCACCAAGGAATTTAGAATGATTAACAATACGATTATCGAAGCACTATCGTTTAATAACCACGATACAAGAATATTCACATGGATTTAATTAGTACTTAATAATATTCTAAGGTTGTGGAACCTTAGACATCTTGTATCCCTTTCCGTTAGCTTTCCAATGCCTCTGACGGCGCCTAATTCCGAGTTACGGAACTCCAGTTATGGTCAAAACAGTAAAAGGATGATTTTCTGTCAGGTACAATCCATTTGCACTGGTGTGCAATCGGTTGCTCACTGAACCAGAAGCGCAGAATGCCAATTTTTCACAGTGCAATCGATTGCTTGACCCCTTCAATCGATTGCTTACTGAACCAGAAGCAAAAATCACATTTTTCTTGCATAAAACCAGTTCCAAAAGAGTCCTAACTCATCCATATGTTCCCCAACAATCCAAATACGAATCCCATCATATATTAACATTCCATATCATACAATTACATCAAAAGAACAAATATTTAACCGATTAAATACACATGCAAGGTATTGATCACTATCTAAACCCTTAATCAAGCATAAATCCCAATTCATACCCCAAGTTCTAACTATAGAACTCACCTTGATTAAGAAGATATTATGAGTTTGATGATGACAATGGACGCTGATTAGGGCTGAGTTGAAGAAGATGATGATGGCTCTCACACTTGTTCATCATTCCCCTTCCAAATTTACCAATCTCTTGCATGCAAGACAAGGTTGATGAAGATGCTGCACTTCTCTCTTCCTTTCCCTCTTCCACGAGCTCTCTTTCCCTCTTTCTCTTGCTCTATTCTGATTTTTTCTCCTCTCCTCCAATCCTTCCTCCAAATTCTGAATTTTGGTGAGTAAGAGAACGAGAAAATATAGTGAGACTTGGTCTTGTTTTGGGTTTATATAATGCCACTAATTTCTCATCCAGTAGGGCGTCGGGCATACTTGTAAATAACGGGATATTACACACATGCTTTCCAGGAAATTTCCTAGAAAGTCACCCATCCCAGAATTGCTCCAAGTCAAGCATGCTTAATTGTAGAGTTCTTATAGAACGGGCTACCGAAAAGAAAATGCATCTTATTGGTATAGCACCAATCAATCCTTATAAGCTTTCCTTCAACCATGCAGTCAAATACCTTCACGGCCTTAAGACTCCTCTCATTTTGATGTGGCGATCACCCTTTCCTTCTTTGGCCTCGGGTGTTACAAGCGGTGCAACCAACCCTCATCTTATCCGGCCTCGGGTGTTACATGCCCACCAGCTTCCGCATGGTTCATCCTCGAAACAACATCGTACTGGGAGAAGTCTGGCTTTAATATCATTTGTAACGCACAAGAATGATTTCAGGATTATCGTCTGACCCCACAAACTAACACGGGTCTTTTCAGCATGCTTTGACCTCACTCACATGTTTTTAGGGAAACTTCCTAGAAGGTATCCCATCCCAGAATTGCTCCAAGTCAAGCACGCTTAGCTGTAGAGTTCTTATAGAACGGGATACCGAAAAGAAGATGCATCTTGTTGGTATAGTACTCATCAATCCTTTTAAGCTTTCCTTCAACCGTGCAGTCCCATAATTGCATGACCTCAAGACTCCTCTCATTCAGATGTGGCGACCACCCATGCCTTCTTTGGCCTCAGGTGTTACATGTGGTGCTACCAACCCTGACCTTCTTCGACCTCGGGTGTTACACAAGGAAGATGTGAGAGGAATTTCTGGAATTTCTTTCCCTTCTCCAAAAACGTAGAATATTATATGCAATTTATGGAATTTCTTTCTCTTCTCTAAAACGTGGACTATCATATGCAATTTTTAGAAATTTCATCCCCTTCTCTAAAACTTGGACTATCATGGACTAACACATGTAATTTTGGGAATTTCTTTCCATTCTAAAAAGCCGTGGACTATCAAATAAAATTTCTAGGTTTTCTTTTCCATCTCAAAAAATGTGGACTATCATATGAATTTTTGGAAAACATGGACTATCATATGCAAATTATTTCCAAAAACATGGACTATCATATGCAATTTTTAGAAATTTCATTCCCTTCTCCAAAAACGTTTACTATCTTATGCAATTTTTGTAATTTCTTTCCCATCTCCAAAAACGTGGATTATCATATGCAATTTTTGGAACTTCTTTTCCTTCTCCAAAAACATGAACTATCATATACAATTTCTAGAATTTCTTTCCCTTTTAAAAAAACATGGACTATAATATGCAACTTCTAAGATTTCTCTCCCTTCTCAAAAAATGTGGACTATAATTTGAAATTTCTAAAATTTCTTTCCCTTCTCCAAAAATGTGGATTAACATATGCAAATTTTGGAATTTATTTACCTTCTCCAAAAACTTGGACTCTCATATCCGATATTTGGAATTTCATTACCTTATCTAAAGTTGACTATTATATGCAATTTTAGGAATTCCTTTCGCTTTAAAATACTTGGACTATCATATGTAATTCAAAAACTTCTCCACCTTCTCAAAAAACGTGGACTATCATATGCATTTTCTTGAATTTATTTGTGTTCTTCAGAAACGTGGACTATCATGGACTTTGATATGTAATTTTTGGAATTTTTTCCATTCTCAAAAGCAGTGGACTATCAAAAAAATTTCTAGAATTTCTTTCCCTTCTCTGAAATTATGGACTATCTTATGCAATTTCTTTCCAAAACATGGACTATCATATGCAATTTCTGGAATTTCTTTCCCTTCCCCAAAAACATGGATTATCATATGCAATTTTTGGAACTTCTTTCATTCTCCAAAAACATGAACTATCATATGCAATTTATGGAATTTCTATCCCTTATCCAAAAATATGGACTATCATATGCAATTTCTAGAATTTATTTCCCTTATCCAAAAACGTGTACTATCATATGCAATTTTCGGAATGTCTTTCCCTTCTCATAACACATGGACCATCATATGCTATTTTAGAAATTTCTTTCCCTTCTCCAAATACGTGGACTATCATATGGAATTTAGGGAATTTTTCCCTTCTTAAACAAGATGAACTATCATATGGAAATTTTGGAATTAATTTATCTTCTCCAAAAACATGGTCTATCATATGCAATTTTTGGTATTTCTTTCCCTTCTCCAAAAACGTAGACTATCATATGCAATTTTTGGAATTTCTTTCCCTTCTAAAAAAACAAGGAGTATCATATGCAATTTTGGAATTTCTTTCCCTTATCCAAAAATGTGGACTATCATATGCAATTTATGTAATTTCTTTCACTTCTCCAAAAACGTTGACTATCATGTGCAATTTCTAGTATTTATTTCCTTTTTACAAAAACGTGGACTATCATTTGAAATTTCTTTCGCATCTCCAAAAACGTGGATTATGATATCCAATTTATGGAATTTCGTTCCCTTCTGCAAAAAAGTCGACTAGCATATGCAATTTATGGAATTTATTTCCCTTCTAAGAAAACATGGACTATAATATGCAATTTCTATAATTTCTTTCCCTTTTCAAAAAACTTGGACTATTATATGCAATTTCTAGAATTTCATTCCTTTCTCCAAAAACGTGGTTTAACATATGCAATTTTTGGAACTTATTTACCTTCTCCAAAAACTTGGACTATTATAACCAATTTTTAGAATTTCCTTACCTTATCCAAAGTGGACTATTCATATGCAATTTTACGAGTTCCTTTCCCTTTCAAAATTTTGTTCCGCTTCTCCAAAATCATGGACTATTATATGCAATTTCTTGAATTAATTTTAGTTCTTCAAAAACTTGGACTATCATATGTAATTTCAGGAATTTCTTTCCCTTCACAAAAATCGTGGACTATCAAATACAATTTCTAGAATTTCTTTTCCTTCTCCAAAAATGTGGACTATCATATGCAATTTCAAAAATTTCTTCTCCTTCTCCAAAAACGTGGACTATCATATGTAACTTTTGGAATTCTTTCGCTTCTTAGAAAACGTGGACTATCATATGCAATTTCTTTCCAAAAATCTGGACAAACCTATGCAATTTCTGAAATTTCTTTCCCAATAACAAAAACATGGTCTATCATATGCCATTTCTGAATTTTCTTTCCCATTACTAATAACGTGGACTATCATATGCAATTTTTGCACTACGCCAAATTTAAGCTGTAGCAGCGCAGCTACTAAAGCGCTTTTAGCAAAAGCGCTCTCGTAGGGCTCGCTAAAAACAAAATTAATAAACAAGGGAAAATGATGCATAAAAAGCGCTCTGGTAGGGGGGGTTATGAGAGCGCTTTCAAAAAGCACTCTGGTAGGGGGGGGGGTATGAGAGCGCTTTTAAAAAGCGCTCTGGTAGGGGGGTTATGAAAGCGCTTTTAAAAGCGCTCTTATAGGGTGGGTGCTACGAAAGCGCTTTTGGGATAAAAGCGCTCTGGTAGGGGGTGTTATTAAAGCGCTTTTGAAAAGCGCTCTGGTAGCCCATTTAAAAAATTATATATTTTACAAACACACGCGTTTTGTTTCAGATCCAAAACACGCGAACCTTCTTCTTCCTTTCGTTGCTCCGCCGTCCTCACTCCCTCTCCAGCCTTCAACCGACTCCGCCGCCGCCTTCCTCACCCCATCGCCACCCTTCAACCGTCTCTTCTCTGTTCAGGTTAGGGTTTTGTGCCGGAAATTTTCCTTTTTTTCATTGTTTGCTTTCAAAAATACAAAATTTTATTTAGGGTTATAGTTAATATTATTGGGGCTTTTTTAATTTATCAGTGATTTAGGTTTTATCAGTGTGATTTAGAGTATTGAAGACAAAGTTTGTTAGGTTTTTATCAGTGATTTAGAGTATTGAAGACATGTATCAAGTAAGTAGAAGATGTTATTGATAATGAGACCTACAAGGGATATCTGTTTCATCAACTTTTACATGATTCAAGATTTTCTATATGTAGTTAGTAATAATCACGTTTTTCTATTGTAGGTTGAGCTTCAAACAGTGGATGGACTGGTAAAGGATAGAACACAATGTGCCCCTGCCGATTATGTTCCACAGAATATGAATCAAGTAATTGTACCCCGAAGTCTTCTGTGGTAGGATCCTTCGGGGTACAGTTACTTGATTCATATTTTGTGACACAATACAACTTGGATAGAAATGAGGCGATGCAGGTTAAGTCCAACAAAACCTTCAAATTTCTAGTCCAACAACCCCTTCTCATTATTGCAACATTTATTGATTGAGTAAACATACACCCCTAGCTTACACCAACACCGTAATTTTCTACATACAAGGTATACAATTCATTTTTTATTAATTTATTCTATCTTAATTTCTGTGCACAAGTATCTATCTGTGTTAAAATATACGGTGTAATATACAAGTGTAGGAAAATAAGCGTAGATATAGCATAGCTCAAAGATGAAGGAAAACGCTGAAGGGTAAGTAGTAGTAACTAGTTGTCATGTATTATTTGTCATAGAAATTAATATTCAACTTTTGTTTGTGTCTAATTTTTCCTGTCAATTGGTTGTGAAATTTACATTAATTGTTGTTGCAGAGAAACTTCTTATATTGCTAAGAGATAGTAGAAAGCTCACAAGGATACTGGGCTCTTTTGATCAATTTGGTAACAACTTCTCAAATTCTGTAATTGTTTGACATGCTGTTGGTTGAGTTTCTAATAGTGTTCCTATCAATAACATGTAGCTAATGTTGTTCTTGAGGGTGTCTGTGACAGGATTATTGTTAGTGATCTATATTGCTTTATCCCTCTGGGCTATATGACGTGGCTGTGTTAAATTTAAGGTAAACTTTATGTACAAAATTTGTTGAACTAATTTACAATAAATGATATTCCATTCCATGTATTCAAGTTAGATATATAAAGTCCTAAATATTAATAAATTAATTTGTATTTATTGATATATTTAATTTGATTATTCTTTTTACACGACATATATATATATATATATATATATATATATATATATATATATATATATATATATATACTCGTTCTACTCTTTACCTTCTTATTTTAGAGCCTTTATATAATAATAATCTTATTTTGATTATATTATTTTTATTTTGCAGATTGTGAAGATTTTCAGTCATTTGAAGATGTTCAGACTTTGCAGGACTAGGACCGATTTAGTTGATTTAGTTGTTTAGGGATGATTTTCTTATTGTTATAATGTCATGTGAATTGGTTTAGTTGTTTTCATGTTAGAAATATGTGAATCGGTGTATATATATTTTGGATTAATTACAATGGTATAATTATAATGCATGTTTAGTATATAATCGAAATCGCTTCTTTGTTGAAATAATGAGATTACTGAAATAATGGGATTACGATTGTAAATTATAGGTTTATGGGATAACAATGGTAAATTACAGGTTCATGAAAGAATGCTGCCATAAATGCAGGTTTAGAAATTATAAAAATAATAGGTTTATAAAAAAAAAGCATAAAAAATAAAATAAAAAACGCAACCTACGAAAGCGCTTTTGGAAAAACGCTCTTATAGGGAGGCTATCAGAGCGCTTTTTCCAGAAAAAGCGCTCTAATAGGGGGGGATACCAGAGCGCTTTTTCCAGAAAAGCGCTCTTATAGGGGGGGTCTACCAGAGCGCTTTTAGAAGCGCTTTTGTTACCTACGCCAGCGCTGGCTTTCACAGCGCTTTAAAGCGCTTTTAAAGCCCAAAATAAGCGCTCTCGTAGGCCTTCCGTGTTGTAGTGTTGGAATTTCTTTCCCTTCTCCAAAAACATGGACTATCATATGCAATTTTTGGAATTTCTTTCCCTTCTCCAAAAACGTAGACTATCATATGCAATTTATGGAATTCCTTTCCCTTCTCCAAAAACGTGGACTATCATATATAATTTTTAGAAATTTCTTTTCCTTCCCCAAAAATGTGGACTATCATATGCAATTTTTGGAATTTCTTTCCCTTCTCCAAAAACATGGACTATCATGTGCAATTTTTTAATTTACTTTCCCTTCTAAAAAAAGTGGACTATCATATGCAATTATTGGAATTTCTTTCCCTTCTCCAAAAATGTGGACTATTATATGAAATTTATGGAATTTCTTTCCCTTCTCCAAAACCTTGGTCTATCATATAAAAGTTACTAGAATTTCTTTCCCTTCTCATAAAATGTGGACTATCATATGAAATTTTTTTATTTTTATTCCCACCTCCAAAAACGTGGATTATCATATGTAATATCTGGAATTTCGTCCCCTTCTCTAAAAACGTGGACTATCATATGCAATTTCAAGAAGTTGTTTCCCTTCTCAAAAAACGAGGACATTCATATACATTTTCTAGAATTTATTCCCTTCTCCAAAAAGTGGACTATAATATGCAACTTCTAAGATTTCTTTCCCTTCTCCAAAAGCGTGAACTATCATATGTAATTTCAAGAATTTCTTTCCCTTCTCCAAAAACATGGATTAACATATGCAATTCCATTCACTTTTAGATACATGAACTATCAAATGTAGTTCAAATATTTCTCCACCATCTTCAAAAACATGGACTATCATATGTAATTTCAGGAATTTCTTTTCATTCTAAAAAATCGTGGATTATCAAATACAATTTCTAGAATTTCTTTCCCTTCTCCGAAACCGTGGACTATCATATGCTATTTCTAAAAATTATTTCCCTTCACAAACGTGGACTATCATATGCAATTTTTGGAATTCCTTGGCTTCTTAGAAAACGTGAACTATCATATGCAATTTCTTTCTAACAACATGGAATATCATATGCAATTTATGGAATTCCTTTCCCTTCTCTAAAAACGTGGACTATCATATGTAATTTTTAGAAATTTATTTACCTTCTCCAAAAACATGGACTATCATATCCAATATTTGGAATTTCTCTACATTTATCCAAAGTGGACTATTATATGCTATTCTAGGAATTCCTTTCGCTTTTAAATAATGGACTATCATATGCATTTTCTTGAATTTATTTCTGTTCTTCAAAAACGTGAACTATCATGGACTGTCATATGTAATTTCGGGAATTTCTTTCCATTCTAAAAAGTCGTGGACTATCCAATACAATTTCTAGATTTTATTTTCCATCTCCGAAAACATGGACTATCATATGCATTTTTGGAAAACATGGACTATCATATGCAATTTTTGGATATTCTTTCGCATCTCCAAAAAAGTGGATTATCATATGCTACTTCCGGAATTTCTTTCCCTTCACCAAAAACATGGACTATCATTTGCAATTTCTTGAATTTATTTCCCTTCCCAAAAAACATGGACTATAATATGCAATTTGTATGATTTCTATCCCTTCTCCAAAAACGTGGACTATCATATGCAATTTCTAGAATTTCATTCTCTCCTCCAAAACGTGGTTTAACATATACAATTTTTGGAATTTATTTGCCTTCTCCAAAAACATGGACTATTATAACCAATTCTTGGTATTTTCTTACCTTTTCCAAAGTGGTCTATTATATGCTATTTTACGAATTCCTTTCCCTTTTTAAATACATGGATTATCATATGTAGTTCAAAAATATCTTCCCTTTCTAAAAAATCATGGACTATTATATGCATTTTCTTGAATTTATTTCGGTTCTTCAAAAAACTTGGAATATCATGGACTATTAAATGTAATTTCTGGATTTTCTTTCCCTTCACAAAAACCATGGACCATCAAATACAATTTCTTAAATTTCTTTGCGTTCTCAAAAAATGTGGACTATCATATGCAATTTCAAAAATTTCTTCCCCTCCTCCAAAAACGTGGACTATCATATGTAACTTTTGGTATTTTTTCGCTTCTCAGAAAACGTGGACTATCATATGCAATTTCTTTCCAAAAATCTGTACTATCCTATGCAATTTATGGAATTTCTTTCCCTTTAAAAAAAACATGGTCTATCATATGCAATTTCCGAATTTTCTTTCCCATCACAAATAACGTGGACTATCCTATGCAATTTTTTGGAATTTCTTTCCCTTCTCAAAAAACATGGACTATCATATGCAAATTTTAATTTACTTTCCCTTCTAAAAAAAGTGGACTATTATATGCAATTTATAGAATTTCTTTCCCTTCTCCAAAACCTTGGTCTATCATATAAAATTTCTAGAATTTATTTCCCTTTTCCAAAAACGTGGATTATTATATGCAATTACTAGAATTTCTTTCCCTTCTCATAAAACATGGACTATCATTTGAAAATTTTTTAATTTCTTTCCCTTCTAAGATTTCTTTCCCTTCTCCAAATGCGTGGACTATCATATGCAATTTCAAGAATTTCTTTCCCTTCTCCAAAAACATGGATTAACATATGCAATTTTTGGAATTTATTTACCTTCTCCAAAAACTTGGACTATCATATCCAATTTTTGGAATTTATTTACCTTATCCAAAGTGGACTTTATATGCAGTTTTAGGAATTCCTTTCGCTTTTAGATACATGAACTATCATATGTAGTTCAAATATTTCTCCACCTTCTGCAAAAACATGGACTATCATATGTAATTTATGGAATTTCTTTCCATTCTCAAAAACCGTGGACTATCAAATACAATTTCTAGAATTTCTTTCCCTTCTCCGAAAACGTGGACTATCATATGCTATTTCTAAAAAATATTTCCCTTCACAAACGTTGACTATCATATGCAATTTTTGGAATTATTTCGCTTCTTAGAAAACGTGGACTATCAGATGCAATTTTTGGAATTTTTTTCCCTTCTCCAAAAACAGGGACTATCATATCCAATATTTGAAATTTTTTTACATTTATCCAAAGTGGACTATTATATGCTATTCTAGGAAATCGTTTCGCTTTAAAATAATGGACTATCATATGCATTTTCTTGAATTTATTTCTGTTCTTCAAAAACGTGAACTATCATGGATTATCATATGTTATTTCTGGAAGTTTTTCCCGTCTCCAAAAACATGGACTATCATATGCAATTTCTATAATTTGTTTCTGTTTTCCAAAAACGTGGACTTTCATATGCAATTTCTGGAATTTATTTCCCTTCCCAAAAAACACGGACTATAATATGCAATTTCTATGAATTCTTTCCCTTCTCCAAATACGTGGACTATCATATGCAATTTCTAGAATTATATTGTCTCCTCCAAAAACGTGGTTTAACATATGCAATTTTTGGAATTTAATTACCTTCTCAAAATACATGGACTATTATAACCAATTTTTGGAAGTTTCTTACCTTATCCAAAGTGGTCTATTATATGCTATTTTACGAATTCCTTTCCCTTTTTAAATAAATGGATTATTATATGCATTTTCTTGAATTTATTTCGGTTCTTCAAAAACTTGGACTATCATGGACTATTACATGTAACTTCTGGATTTTCGTTCCCTTCACAAAAACCGTGGACCATCAAATATAATTTCTAGAATTTCTTTGCCTTCTCCAAAAACGTGGACTATCATATGCAATTTCTAAAATTTCTTCCCCTTCTCCAAAAATGTGGACTATCATATGTAATATTTGGAATTCTATCGCTTCTCAGAAAACATGGACTATCATAAGCAATTTTTTTCCAAAAATGTGGAGTATCATATGCAATTTACGGAATTTCTTTCCCTTTTCGAAAAACATTGTCTATCATATGTAATTTCTGAAATTTCTTTCCCATCTCCAATAACATGGACTATGATATGCAATTTGTGGAAATTCTTTCCCTTCTCACAAAACGTAGACTATCATATGCATTTTATGAAATTTCTTTCCCTTTTCCAAAAACGTGGACTATCATATGTAATTTTAAGAAATTTCATCCCCTTCTCTAAAAACTTGGACTATCATACGCCATGTTTGGAATTTCTTTCCTTTCTCCAAAAACGTGAACTATAATATGCAATTTTTGAAATAACTTTCCCTTCTCAAAAAAAGTGGACTATCATATGCAATTATTGGAATTTCCTTCCCTTCTCCAAAAATGTGGACTATTATATGCAATTTATGGAATTTCTTTCCCTTCTCCAAAAACATGGACTATCATATGCAATTACTAGAATTTCTTTCCCTTATAATAAAACGTGGACTATCATATGCAATTTTTTAATTTTCTTTCCCATCTCCAAAAACATGGATTATCATATGCAATTTCTGGAATTCCATTCCCTTCTCCAACAACGTGGACTATCATATGCAATTTCAAGAAGTTGTTTCCCTTCTCAAAAAACGTGAACATTCATATGCATTTTGTAGAATCTATTTCCCTTCTTTAAAAAGTGGACTATAATATGCAACTTCTAAGATTTCTTTCCCTTCTCCAAAAGCGTGGACTATCATATGTAATTTCAAGAATTTCTTTCCCTTCTCCAAAAACATGGATTAACATATGCAATTTTTGGAATTTATTTACCTTCTCCAAAAACTTGGACTATCATATCCAATTTTTGGAATTTATTTACTTATCCAAAGTGGACAATTATATGCAGTTTTAGCAATTCCATTCACTTTTAGATACATGAACTATCATATGTAGTTCAAATATTTCTCCACCTTCTGCCAAAACTAGGACTATCTTATGTAATTTATGGAATTTCTTTCCATTCTCAAAAACCGTGGACTATCAAATACAATTTCTAGAATTTCTTTCCCTTCTCCGAAACCGTGGACTATCATATGCTATTTCTAAAAAATATTTCCCTTCACAAACGTGGACTATCATATGCAATTTTTGGAATTCTTTCGCTTCTTAGAAAACGTGGACTATCATATGCAATTTCTTTCTAACAACATGGAATATCATATGCAATTTATGGAATTCCTTTCCCTTCTCTAAAAACGTGGACTATCATATGTATTTTTTAGAAATTTATTTACCTTCTCCAAAAACATGGACTATCATATCCAATATTTGGAATTTCTCTACATTTATCCAAAGTGGACTATTATATGCTATTCTTGGAATTCCTTTCGCTTTAAAATAATGGACTATCATATGCATTTTCTCGAATTTATTTCTGTTCTTCAAAAACGTGAACTATCATGGACTGTCATACGTCATTTCGGGAATTTCTTTCCATTCTAAAAAGCCGTGGACTATCAAATACAATTTCTAGATTTTATTTTCCATCTCCGAAAACATGGACTATCATATGCATTTTTGGAAAACGTGGACTATCATATGCAATTTTTGGATATTCTTTCGCATCTCCAAAAACGTGGATTATCATATGTTATTTCCGGAATTTCTTTCCCTTCACCAGAAACATGGACTATCATATGCAATTTCTTGAATTTATTTCCCTTCCCAAAAAACATGGACTATAATATGCAATTTGTATGATTTCTATCCCTTCTCCAAAAACGTGGACTATCATATGCAATTTCTAGAATTTAATTCCCTCCTCCAAAACGTGGTTTAACATATACAATTTTTGGAATTTATTTGCCTTCTCCAAAAACATGGACTATTATAACCAATTCTTGGTATTTTCTTACCTTATCCAAAGTGGTCTATTATATGCTATTTTACGAATTCCTTTCCCTTTTTAAATACATGGATTATGATATGTAGTTCAAAAATATCCTCCCTTTCTCAAAAATCATGGACTATTATATCCATTTTCTTGAATTTATTTCGGTTCTTCAAAAACTTGGACTATCATGGACTATTAAATGTAATTTCTGAATTTTCTTTCCCTTCAAAAAAACTGTGGACCATCAAATACAATTTCTTAAATTTCTTTGGGTTCTCCAAAAATGTGGACTATCATATGAAATTTCAAAAATTTCTTCCCCTCCTCCAAAAACGTGGACTATCATATGTAACTTTTGGTATTTTTTCGCTTCTCAGAAAACGTGGACTATCATATGCAATTTCTTTCCAAAAATCTGTACTATCCTATGCAATTTCTGGAATTTCTTTCCCTTTAACAAAAACATGGTCTATCATATGCAATTTCCGAATTTTCTTTCCCATCACAAATAACGTGGACTATCCTATGCAATTTTTTGGAATTTCTTTCCCTTCTCAAAAAACATGGACTATCATATGCAAATTTTAATTTACTTTCCCTTCTAAAAAAAGTGGACTATTATATGCAATTTATAGAATTTCTTTCCCTTCTCCAAAACCTTGGTCGTTCATATAAAATTTCTAGAATTTATTTCCCTTTTCCAAAAATGTGGATTATTATATGCAATTACTAGAATTTCTTTCCCTTCTCATAAAACATGGACTATCATATGAAATTTTTTAAATTTATTTCCCATCTCCAAAAACGTGGATTATCATATGCAATATCTGGAATTTCGTTCCCTTCTCTAAAAACGTGAACTATCATATACAATTTCAAGAAGTTGTTTCCCTTCTCAAAAAACGTGAACATTCATATGCATTTTCTAGAATTTATTTCCCTTCTTTAAAAAGTGGATTATAATATGCAACTTCTAAGATTTCTTTCCCTACTCCAAAAGCGTGGACTATCAAATGTAATTTCAAGAATTTCTTTCCCTTCTCCAAAAACATGGACTATCATGAGAAATTTCTTTCCAAAAATGTGGACTATCATATGCAATTTCTGGAATATCTTTCCCTTTACGAAAAACATTGTCTATCATATGTAATTTCTGAAATTTCTTTCCCATCTCCAATAACCCGAACTATGATATGCAATTTTTGGAAATTCTTTCCCTTCTCAAAAAACGTAGACTATCATATGCATTTTATGAAATTTCTTTCCCTTTTCCAAAAACGTGGACTATCATATGTAATTTTAAGAAATTTCTTCCCCTTCTCCAAAAACTTGGACTATCATATGCAATGTTTGGAATTTCTTTCCCTTCTCCAAAAACGTGGACTATCATATGCAATTTTTGAAATAACTTTCCCTTCTCAAAAAAAGTGGACTATCATATGCAATTATTGGAATTTCATTCCCTTCTCCAAAAATGTGGACTATTATATGCAATTTATGGAATTTCTTTCCCTTCTCCAAAAACATGGACTATCATATGCAATTACTAGAATTTCTTTCCCTTATAATAAAACGTGGACTATCATATGCAATTTTTGATAAGTGCTTTATTCATGCTAAAATGACTTATTATAACATAGCACTTATCTTGCTTATTTGACCTATTTCTCACATAAAATCCCCCAATTATTGAATAAACTATTATTGTGCAAGATTACTTGGCTTGGTTTGTTTTTGTGCAGGATTTGGCCTTAAAGCAAAAACCAGAAAACAGAGCATTCGCTGCAGCGAACTATATTTCACTGTAGCGAACTCCAGGCACTCAAAGGCAAAAATCCAGAAACAGTGCATTCGCTGCAGCGAAAGGTAGCGAATGGTAGCGAAGGCCCGATTCGCTGCAGCGAACCATATTTCGCTGTAGCAAATGAAGTCAGAATCAAACTTCCCAGTTTCGCTAGCAGCAAGCAGTAGCGAGGTACATTCGCTGCAGCGAACCATATTTCGCTGTAGCGAACCTTGGCGGTTTCTAGAAGATTTGAATTTCTTAAAACTGAAGAAAACATTCGCTGTAGCGAAATATCCTTCGCGTAGCGAACTCTGGCGGTTCAACAAAGACTTAACCCTGAAGCAAACGTTCGCTGTAGCGAACTTCTGTTCGCGTAGCGAACTCAGGCGGCCAGAACTGCTATAAAAGGAGCAGATATTATTTCAGAAAGATTCATTCAGTTTCTATCATTGTAACACTTTTGTAATAGCAGTAGAATAGAAATATAAGAGGTTATTAGGGAGAAGGAGCTGGAGATACATCGAGAGTCGAGAAATCCTCATTGATGTCGTTCTAACTCAAATCTTCCATTGAGCTTCAAACTACCATGAGTAGCTAAATCCCTCTCTTGTTGGGATTGGTCGTAATTCACCAAATAGTATGTATTTTCTTTGATCATGGCGTTATATATAATTTATGTTTGAATCATTATCGTTGTTATCTTCGTTTTACCGTTTATTTCATGGATTGAATTGATATTAACAAATACGATTCTAATCTCGATCCAAGATAACAACTATTAAACTCTAAATGCTAGACATAGATTTAGGTTTAATATTCACTTCAAGTATTGAAACTTAATGCTACCGTATCGTTTAATAGGCTGAGAAATCGTCGATTAAACCATAAGGTAGAAATCTCAACAAACGTTTAGACATGAACTTTGTCGTGAGCAATACGTGATGATATTGAAACGAGCATACATTATGTATAAATGATCTAAGATTTACATATTGAATCGGTGGATGAAAACCATTTCCCAACAAGTCTATTCCTCTAAACTTATCTTTCGTTATTTACGCATTTTTACTTTCCGTAACTTTCAACCAAACAAACTTGAAACCTTATTCTTAGAACTATAGAAATTGTTGAACGGTTTTGATATCGCTCCAATACCTGTGGATACGATAATATAAAATACTTACATCTGAATTGTACTTTCTACAACATCAAATTGGCGCCGTTGTCGGGGATTGGCGTTTAAGATATTAAAACATCGCAATCGTTTCTATACTTTTAAGCTTTGTGCATTTGTTTATATATTGTATATATTTTTCTGTTTGTTGCAACGTTTGCTCAAGTGTTTGGATAGGTGGAAAAATTTCTGTTTATGCTTCGAGGCAAAAGTTCAAAGGAGCAACTTCTTTTTGATCCCGAGATCGAAAGAACAATCCGAAAGAACAAAAGGCAAACGAAGAAACTAAAATCCAAACAGAAAAAAGAAAGGAGCATCTACATCAACTTCCTCATCAAATTCATCAAAAGAAACAATGGCTGAAGTTGTTAATGGTCCTTGTGAAAGTAGCCCAAGGCGGTTTGCCCATCTCACCAACAATCCAGTCGCAAGACGAGCTGAGATGAAAATAGGACTGCTGCAAATTATTTATGCTAATCCTTTTGCAGGTTTGGATCATGAAGATCCATACACTCACCTCACCCGATTCTACGAAATAGCTGGTACATTAGGTGCACCAGAGGCTGAAGAGGAAGCTGTCTTCATGAGGTTATTTCCACACTCTTTGATCGGAAAAGCAAAGGATTGGTACCTCGATTAATCAACAGAAACCATGACCAATTGGAATGTGTTAGAGAGAAACTTTCTTAGCAGATTCTTTTCTCACAACCGATTCATGGATGCAAAGACAGCTATCGCCATATTCACCCAACTTTCAAATGAAACTTTCTGTGAAGCCTGGGAACGCTATAAATCCATGCTACGGAAGTGTCCAAACCACGGTTTCGACGACATGTCACAAATCCATATTTTCCGTAATGGATTATTACCTCAACCAAAACTTTTACTTGACGCAACAGCTGGAGGTTCCTTGATAGCAAAAAGTGCAGCAGAAGCAATTTCAATCATTGATAGGATGGCTCTCACAGATCACCAAGTTCAACACAATCGAGGTACCGTCCAAAAGAAGCCTGGAGTTTTGGAATTGGGTACAAATGATGCAATCCTAGCACAAAACAAATTGCTCACTCAAACCGTAGAGGAATTGACAAAACAGTTGTCCAAGCTTCCTCAACAACTCAAAGATGTGCACGGTTCGTCAAACGCATCACAACAAGTGGCTTTTTGTGAAATTTGTACGGGTGATCATCCAACTGGTTTCTGTCCCCCGATCAACGAAGAGGTAAAATATATGGGAAATCAACAACAAAGGCAAGTTTCGTACAATCAAGGTTATCCACACAACAACAACGCAAGCTATGGCCAAAACCGACCAAATCAGTACCAAAGTTACACGCAGCCAGATAAGCTTTCAAAGATCGAGGATACCTTGAATCAATTCATGCAATTGTCCATGGCAAACCAGAAAAACACTGATGCGTCAATTAGAAATCTTGAAACGCAAGTTGGGCAAATTGCGAAGCAACTAAGTGAGCAACAAAGAGGTACGTTTTCTGCCACCACTCAAGTTAATCCCAAAGAAACTTGTAATACAATCACGACAAAAGGTAGTGACATTGTTCAAGACAAAGTTGGGGAGAATTCAAAAGGTATAGTTGTGGAGAAAAATCAAGAAAAAGGAAAACGTAAGGAGGAGGAAGAAAACAATGCGGATCCTGGAAAAGTTACCTTACCGGTTAACATTGGAACTATCTATTTTGATTGTGCTTTGGTTGATCTTGGATCAAGCGTCAATCTTCTTCCATTATCCGTCGTGAGAAATATTGAAGATCTTCACTTGAACCCTACAACAATGAAGTTGCAACTTGCTGACAAATAAACCACAGAACCTATTGGCGTAATGAAAGATGTAATGGTCAAAGTGGATGGTTTTCGATTTTCAACTGACTTTGTGGTAATAAGCATGAATAAAGATGAAGATAGTCCTCCAATCTTAGGTCGTCCCTTCATAAAAGCAGCCCGAATGATGATTGACGTGGATGAAGGGAAGATGAAAGTAAGGTTCAAAGATGAAGAAGTAAACTTCAAATTGTTTCAACACAAGGAGGATGATTATTCCAAAGCTAAAGCTCCTGATGAAAAAGGCCTGATATTGAAAAAGATAAATGGTAAAGAAAGGCCAAATGATGGTGGCAAGGACGTTTTGACGAATTCAAACAAACCACTGTAAGTTTATTCGAAACAGGCGTCGAGCTAATGACGTTAAACAAGCACTTATTGGGAGGTAACCCAACTTTTCATTGCTTTCATTTCCTTTATGCATAATTAATAGATTAGTAGGAAGAAAATGGCATGACATAGCACAAAGAAAATTCTGCAGGAAACAGAATTATGCAGAGTTCGCTACGCGAAGCCTTGCTTCGCTGCAGCGAACACATCAGGTTCAGAAAAAAATCTTTTCCAATCATGCCATCTTCTTCATTTTGATTTCTGTGTGTTTTCACTTTTGAGATATAGATGACTTATGACCAATTCATGATGCTTGTTGTCCTCTAACAATGAATTGAAAGAAGAAGCATAGAGTGGAAAATCAATTTCACATAAACGAAAAGAACAAGGTTAAGGACATGAGTTGAAAAGATTGCACTATCCAAGTACATGTTTAAATGCTTTCTTAGAATTTAGTATATACATGACATGAGCAGGCTGCATAAAACCAGTTCATACAACCCTATGCCATGACATGTTTTCATATGAATCACTTAGTTCTAAAACAAGAAAGTGAGGTAACCTTCCATTGTTCACTATATGCTAAGGAGACTGACAAATTCTTGTTTTAACTCGTTTGATTCATGCTTAAATCTTGCATTTATGTTGGTAATCGCAAAGACATAGAAGGGATCAAGGCAATTCTTTGAAATTGAGCATAACCACTAAACCAAATATAGCCTCATTATCCCTTGTGAGTAAGTGATCTTTTGCAAACCCTTTTTGAGCCATATGACTATGAATCTATCATTGATGAACTGAACAATACATTAAGTAAACCACTTAATGGATATTGTTCTATATCTTTGAAAATCATAAAAAGTTCATAAATGATAGATTCTATTTTTCCTTGAATAAAACCTTGAAATCATGATATCTTTTTCCAAATCTTAATGAGCATTCATAGCAAGTAAGGTGTTGTTCAAGTTGGGAAGAAAAGAGAAAAATACTTTCTTCAAAAGAAAATAAAGAGATATGAGAATCAAAAGAAGAAATAGAAAGTAAGAAAAGAAAAAGAAGAAATGAACAACAAGAAAGAATTCAAAAAGAAAGAAACAAGAAAGGTAGGATGAGTGATATGTGTAGAAGAATCACAATTTATGAATGCTCTTCTAAAAAGAAAAATCAACAACCTTTTTGTTTCCATTACCCCTAGAAATGAGACTTCCTTGGTACCTTGGCCACATTACAACCATAAAAGACCTTAGTGATCTATGTTCTTGCTTATCAACATATCTTGCTTGGATGAAAGTATGAATTGATCTAGATGATTAGCAAAATTTGTCATGTGAGAGATCAACATACCTCATCATTTTCACTTATACAAAAAGTGTGGTAAGTGTGATTCATGATTAACATGTTTAGTGCTTTGGATTGATTGACATGGTTTTTATGTTGAAGACTTGTTTCATGAATATGTCTAAGTACTAAAGGAAGTCATAAAACATTTATCCTTGGATGTTCAAACTTCAAAGAGCCATGTGCCTCCTATACTTCATTGAGAAATTTGGTTAATCATGTGAAGGTGGTTTAGAAACTCTTGCATTTGTTTTTACTTTGATTGAGGACAAGCAAAGATTCAAGTTGGGGAGAGTTTGATAAGTGCTTTATTCATGCTAAAATGACTTATTATAACATAGCACTTATCTTGCTTATTTGACCTATTTCTCACATAAAAACCCCCAATTATTGAATAAACTATTATTGTGCAAGATTACTTGGCTTGGTTTGTTTTTGTGCAGGATTTGGCCTTAAAGCAAAAACCAGAAAACAGAGCATTCGCTGCAGCGAACTATATTTCGCTGTAGCGAACTCCAGGCACTCAAAGGCAAAAATCCAGAAACAGTGCATTCGCTGCAGCGAAAGGTAGCGAATGGTAGAGAAGGCCCGATTCGCCCCAGCGAACCATATTTCGCTGTAGCGAATTATCATACCCCAATTTTTGACCCTAAGATCATACACCATTTGCATATCAACCGTCAATCAATATTTTCATCTTAAAGCTCTGCTCTATGTGTTGTGCTCTATTCATCTTCAAGAGAATCATCGAGCACCCATGTCTTAGTCTTGTACATATTGTTTTACTAACCAAAATACCAAAAATATTGCATTGTGCTTTTGGGTGTTTGTGCATTGTAGGTACCATGTCAAAATATCCCTCAAAAAGGCATTTTTCAGCATTCTTCAGGAAGCAACGATTTTCATAATGGAGCAATCGATTGCCCCAACTTGATTTTCACCAGATTTGCATTCTGCTTTCTGTGCAATCGATTGCACCAAAACAGCAATCGATTGCACCAACTCTTTTTTTCAAGCTTTGATAGCCAAAAAACTTATTGCAAATTCATTTCTTGAAGCTTTGAGAGCCAAGAAAACTCTTGCTCTTTCTCTCCTCACCTCTTCCAAACCCCTCTCTCAAAGCTCTCTTCTTCTTCCATAAAAATTAGTGAGTCACATCTTGAACCTCACTAATTTAGAGCTAAACCTCAACATAAACACTAATTTCTTCATCAATTGTGAGAAATCAAGGCTTGTGGTTGTGTGTTCTTGAAGAAGATTCAAAGTTTGTGAAAGATTTGGTAAAATTCTAGATCCATTCCATAATTCAAGATGTGATCCATTGTTGTTTATGCTTGATGCACCTTTGGTGCTACATTGATGAGATTTGCTTGCTTACTTGATACATTTTCGTGCACAAATTGATCCAAGATCTCAAGGTGTTTGATTTTATGTTTAAACTAGTTTTACTCCTTTTGATTGCTGTTTTTTTTGAAAAATTGCCTATTGCAATCGATTGCTCTCTTGCTGCAATCGATTGCACAGTTGAAAAACTGCGCAGATTTTGAAAATTGAAGAAGGAGCAATCGATTGCACTCCTGGAGCAATCGATTGCTTGCTGAGCAGAATGTGTTTTTTTGCCTTTTGTGACTTGTCTTTGGTTCTAACTCATCTTCTACTCCATTCTTTTGATGTTTTCTTTGAATCACAAGTTAGAGGCCTAATTTCTCTCTAATTTCAATGGACTTAGGGCGTCGATAGGATGAGAATCCAAATCCGCAATATTAAGTGATTGAAATTATGGATGAAAGGAGCTTTTAATGTGGTTCCATCTTTTGTTTCTCTTTATTTTGATCGATGAAAGTCTTAATACCTTGAGAATTCTTATGGATTCTTGGTAAAGACTAGATCACTCACCATTTTTCTTTTCGTGCGGTATTGCTTTCGGAGAATGATCTACATATCATTTCTCTCGCATGCATTAGCACATAAAGTTTTGACCGGCCTCGTTGTAGGGTGATTTCTACATAAATCACTTGGCGATCTGCTTAAAATAGCGCAATATTTCGTGTCCCGAATCAAAAAAGATCAAATATGGAAGAGAATTGTATGCGCTTGATTTAAGACTTATGGTGGTTTATCGTGTAGTCGCTATGATTTTATCAAGCTTCTGATAAATGTCCATTGAATTTAAATCCAAGAACATCCTTCACTCACCATCGATCTTTCTTACTAACTTTGATAACATACTTGACAAGTTTCAAGATGGTTATCTTTAACATCTAACAACTAACTTTAATTTCCGCAATTTATTATATCGCTCTTTTATTTTACGCTTTATTGCTTTATTTTATCATTTCATCATATTTACATTCCGCCATTTTTTCTTTGTCCATCTGGACGTTTATAATTCCGCTATTTTCTCTTTGTCCATTTGGACATATGTTTATGTTTACGCTATTTTTCTTTTGTCCACTTGGACCATACTTTATTTTTATGCTAAAACACTAATAAATAACAAAAATCTAAAAAAAACACCTAAGGCTCTCTTTTGGACTATTGGTTACTATCCCTAGCATTTTGGAGATTCGGACTTATGGACTTAGTACCTCTGGACCCTTATGACATTGTTTCTCTGTTGTTGTTCTGTCTGTCTGGCGTTGGATTGTTGTCTGTTTGAATGTGCAGGTATTTCCTTGAAAGCCCTTGATGGTTAATTCCAAGGCACTGATATAAGGATTTTACCCGAAAACAGTCGTTACTCTGCCCGATTTTCGTCAGAAATTTTAATGTGTTTAATGCAAAGTGGTGTTAAGATAATAAGTTCATCTGGATCCCCAAGTGGTAATGTGTTGGTTTGGTATCGATAAGTCCAAAGGATGGGAAAATAATGTCAAGTGTCGGCTTCTTCTTCGGTTAGACCGTTTCTTTCCTTAGCTTTTATTTTACGCAATAGGATAGCCTCTTCATCTCCTCCCCTTCTTAAATTTTCAAAATCTTCTCCTTTTTTCAAAAACCTTCTTATGTTTGCAATCTTTTCAAAACCTTTTCTTTAAAAATATCTTTTGCCCTTAGTGGCCTTTTTTCTTCAAAAAGTTTAGACACCGTTAATTGTCGAAACGAGTGGTTATACCCCACGATTTTGAAATTGATTGATATAATGAGATCTTTTCCGCATGAGAGAGCTAGTGGCATACTCGTTGATTTTATCCGAGTTGGAGCCCTTCTTTCATTTGTGATGCAAAGAACTCATTTGTTCTCATGCTCAAGATCAATGTCTGAGTATTTCTCTCCGACGACGATAAAGTGTTTATTCGTTTTAAAATGTTTTCCCAAAAGTGGAACTACATTAGCTCTGACTTCTCCATTGCACCGAGGAGGTATGTAGGCACAAAGCTTAACGCTTTGCCGAACTTATTTTAAAAATAAAAAAAACCCTTTTTTAGCACACACACAACACAGATTTTCAAAAAGGTTTCTGTGGAGTACCACAGATATGAGGGGTGCTTTAAACCTTCCCCTCATATAATCAACACCCGTACCTGAGATCTCTTTCTTGTTTTAAAAACAAAACTTTGGGTTTTACGTTCTTTTCCCTTTTCCTTTGAAAAAATAAAGCGCGGTGGCGATTTCAGTGGAAATATTGATTCGAGTCAATCCTATGTCTTCAATATCAGATTTTCCCCGCTACAGAAAAATGGCGACTTCACTGGGGATCCGGTTTTAAGTGTGTTAAGCCTATTTTTGTTTATCTGTGTGTTTTATTTGTATATATTATTGTGTGCTTTGTTTGTTTATTTTCTTTTTTTATTTTTGGTGCTCGATGGTTCCTCTGTGATGAGATAAAATCCTAACCCGGACTTTTGTGAGTAACTTGAGATAGGAGGTGGTAAGACCAATAGTTGCATGTCAGGAGCAATCCTTAACATGAGCATCATATGGTGGAACCCCAATCAGTGGAGGCCTCATGGAAGGTAGTAGATGTTGTTACGAACTATCGTAAGAACGCTATTACTTTCAATAGTGAGTGTCCGTAGAAGCTGAATGACCTAGAACCCTTTTAACCCATCTAAGCCTTTTTAGGATGTAGTGCAGAAACAAGATCAAGTACCAATTTGAGCTTGTTGTCATGCGATGCTACGCTCAGACGAGGTCTTTTTAGGCATATTATTGGCGCCCATGAGCAATTGTGCGTGCCAGTAGTATCCGATAGAAGATTGAAAACTCTGGGAACCTTTGTAGAACCCGTTCGGCAGGTACAAAATTCCCTACTACATACCTTTGTAGGTGGTTCTTAACTTTGACTCCATGCTCGTGACGTCGAACCTTTGAACCCTGTTTGTGCAACCATGTGTGATCTTGATTGTGATTGATGCATAAACCATACATCCATGCATTCATTTGATTTCCAAGGAACTCATAGGTCTTCCTTTGTAAACATCATAAGTTTCATCAAACTCAATGGATCTTGGGTGTTGATGGGGGTGAAAACTCTAATCCACCAAAATGGATGATTGATCTTGATGATAACTTGATCAAAGCTTTGATCCGATTTAGGATTTATTTCCTTTTTGTTTTGATGTTTACAAATTAATAACTTGAATTCCTTGAAAATCAAATAATAATAAAAAAACAAAAATAGCAATCGCATCATTTGCATACATACATCCAGGTTGTCCAGAAAACTTATCCTTGTCTGTCTCCATCTTCAGAGTTTGTCTGTCTACTGTCAAGCTGATTCCTCGACACATTAAACTAGAAGCATGTATCTGAAAAGTATGTAAGAACTTCAACAAGACCAAGAGTTTCTAAGAGCAGAGGTCAGCGAGTTGAAAATTCAGATGAATCAAATTATGGAAATCCTGCAAGTCTTGTTGAAGAAAGAATGCAACATTCCTCCGATTTTCCTAAAGCTAAGTGTTTCAGACAAGATAGCTCATCTTGGTTGCTGATTAGTCACTAGGCCTTGTTTCTGTACTGTTTGGATTTCCTTTATTGTGCTATTTACTTTCAAACTTTGTTTGTTTCTGAATGGTGATTTTAATGAAATGAGCATTGCATATTTTGAATTCATTCACATCTACTATGTTTATACCTTCTTTTACAAAACTTTTTCTTCCTTTTGCTTTCTCTATCAAACTTGTGTTTTTTACAAAGATTGGAGGGAGGATGATGACAATGAAATACCCAAGTTGTTGATTTGTATGCTTTCAAATAAAACTTTGTTGATGATGTACAGGCATTGCTTCATTTCCCAAACACTGGAGAAATAAGGAAGTTAATCCCTTGTCAACCCCTTAGAGCCTTCGAAGTTGGTGTTTCTTTCTGTACGAAAAACCCGCATTTTTAACTTGGGCTAAGGTAGTTCTCAGTTAATTTGGCTGTGCATTCTATTTTAAGAGAATCATGCAGTACACCTTTCAACAAAGGTTTCAATCATAAGCGTTCCTCCGCATACATCAAAGAAATGTTGGAGATGTCAATCAAAAGCCAATGATGGTTCGTCAATCATTAAGCAAGGCAGTCACTATCTTTTTTTTAAAAAAAAAAATGTATAAAAAGAACAAACAAAGAAAAGCCTGCTAAGTCAAAAATCCAAAAAAAATGACTTAGGCAAAAATTAAGGCATCCCGCTGACTGTAAGTTCAAAATTAAACAGTTCAGGCAAAAGTTAGGGATATCAAAAGAAAAAGATGAAAAAAGAGAAGTCAATAAATTCCTGAACAACACAACGTTGTGACTACCAAAAGGAAGAAGTGACTGTTATCTCAAAAGTTCTCTCTACTTGTGAACTATCATCATTATCAAAGGTGCAAATCCAAAAGTCTCTTGGAACCTGAATGCATAAGGTGAATTAACTGAGTGTTAGGACTGAAGATCATCACGAAGATGGGGTGGGTACAATCAAATTTTGAGCCTTATATCCTTTGTTTCTTAAACCGTGAACCAGGCCACGTTACAACCCTTAAAAGACCTAATTGAAGCAAGGTTTGTTTGAAAGCATACTACAACAAGGTTGCGTAAGCTGACTCCCATGAGATTTGCCAATCATTTGCTTTGATATCATATCTTTGCTTTATCTTTCACTTTGAATGTCTTAACCTTTATGTTTTGACTAGTGATTCCATTTGCTTTACATCAATAACATCATTCCAATAATGATTTTAATTTCAAAAATATTCTTTGAGCATTGCATTAAAATTACCATTCTTGAATGAACATTTTATTTTCAAGTAAGCACTCATTTTTCAGGAAGTTCAAATAGTCGAGAAACTTGATCAGTGATCCTATCAGGGGCACGTTATTTCAAGATCCTGTTGTTCAGATGTTCAGTCAATATTTGTTGATCAGAATATCCTTTCAAGACTTATACTGGGGCAAGCCATCCCAGCATGCATTTCAAGAATTGAAGCCATGATCAGTTCATCCCTAGTACAGTTCAAGTGAAGCCATGATCAATTAACTTACAACAATTGGTCAATCAGGGGTAATATTCTTCAGCAATCCCCAAGCAGTTTTATCAGCCTTCCTTAAAGGATCATCAGTTGATACAGCTACCAATGTGACAAAAGTTTGTTTAGGCATCTTCTTCCCAAGCAGAGTTGGCAGAGTTCTCGTGTTGAGGAATCAGAGTTTTAATCTCGCCTCACAAAAGAGTCTCCCTCAGTTGTCACAAACAATTGCATTGCATTGATCATATATCATGCATAGAAAAATTCAACATCATGCATTGAAACAAATTTCATACTCATTTGCGTTTTCCGAGGTCCTGTTGCTATCAACATCTACACCTTGAGATCAAAACAGATACTTGTTTGTCTTGTCCGTCTATTGTTGTTCCTTGATATATCCTTTCTCCTTTCAGTGTCATTCCTGAAAGATTTCGACCATGTTTTATCTTGTTTCCCCTCAATCACGTTTTATCTTGATTGTCTCTGATCATGCTTTATCCTGATCACTTACACCATGTTTTATCTTGTTTCCCTTCAATCACGTTTTATCTTGATTGTCTCTGATCATGCTTTATCCTGATCACTTACACCATGTTTTATCTTGGTTCCCTTCAACCATGTTTTATCTTGATTGTCTCTAATCATGCTTTATCCTGATCGCTTTCAATCATGTTTTATCTTGGTTCCCTTCAATCGTGTTTTATCTTGATTGCCTCCAGTCATGCTTTATCTTGATCGCTTTCAACCGTGTTTTATCTTGGTTACCTTCAATCATGTTTTACCTTGATTGTCATTTCATGTTATCCAATCATGTTTTACCTTGATTATCCCTTAATGACATCCAATCATGTTTTACCTTGATGGACCTGTGATGATTATCTAATCATGTTTTACCTTGATTGTCCATTGATGATTATCCAATCATGTTTTACCTTGATTATCCTTTGACGATATCCAATCACGTTTTACCTTGATTGTAAGTTTGTGTTGCCCAATCATGTTTTACCTTGATTGTCATTTGATGTTGCCCAATCACGTTTTATCTTGGTTGTCATTTGATGTTGTCCAATCATGTTTTACCTTGATATTCAATTGATGTAGCCACATTCATGTAGGCCTCAAATATTCTCTTCTCGAAGTTCAATCATGTTTTATCTTGAAACCTTCTGTCGACTGTTTCTTTCTTTTGTGAAGTCCGATTCTATTCCTAGATGACGTATACCTTTTCCCCTAGTGGAATCCTTTCTTATCTCCCCAGTGGTGTTATATTTCCCTCTATTCCATAATCATACTTGATGCATCCATTAGCATCGCATCATACCTTAGGTTCAAAAATTGTGTGTTTTATATTTAAGTCTCTTCAATTACGTCGAGCCGAAGATTTTAACCCTCACATCTCCAGATAGAAGAAACTTAAATAGGGGCATCTGTCATACCCCAATTTTTGACCCTAAGATCATACACCATTTGCATATCAACCGTCAATCAAGATTTTCATCTTAAAGCTCTGCTCTATGTGTTGTGCTCTATTCATCTGCAAGGGAATCATCGAGCACCCATGCCTTAGTCTTGTATATATTGTTTTACTAACCAAAATACCAAAAATATTGCATTGTGCTTTTGGGTGTTTGTGCTTTGTAGGTACCATGTCAAAATATCCCTCAAAAAGGCATTTTTCAGCATTCTTCAAGAAGCAATCGATTTGCATAATGGAGCAATCGATTGCACCAACTTGATTTTCACCAGATTTGCATTCTGCTTTCTGTGCAATCGATTGCACCAAAGCAGCAATCGATTGCACCAACTCTTTTTTTCACTAAATTCAGGCAGTGCAATCGATTGCACCAAAACAGCAATCGATTGCACCAACTCTTTTTTCACTACATTCAGGCAGTGCAATCGATTGCACCAAAACAGCAATCAATTGCACCAATGCGAAATTTTGAAGAATGAAGGCAAAATTCAACTTTTGAAAGTGTTGACATCATTTGCAAGCATGGGAAGCATGACTTAGTTCTTACATTTGATTTCCTACATCATCTAATCATGAACCCTCATGTGATTGCATCAAGACCATTGGATTTCATTTTTGGCTCCAAAACCATTTCCCAAGCCTAATTCTATTTTCCAATCCTAACTCCAAGCCACAAAATTTCCCAAGCCTAAGTGCTATAAATTGAGGCATTCCCCTCATCATTTTTCAAGCTTTGATAGCCAAAAAACTTATTGCAAATTCATTTCTTGAAGCTTTGAGAGCCAAGAAAACTCTTGCTCTTTCTCTCCTCACCTCTTCCAAACCCCTCTCTCAAAGCTCTCTTCTTCTTCCATAAAAATTAGTGAGTCACATCTTAAACCTCACTAATTTAGAGCTAAACCTCAACATAAACACTACTTTCTTCATCAATTGTGAGAAATCAAGGCTTGTGGTTGTGTGTTCTTGAAGAAGATTCAAAGTTTGTGAAAGATTTGGTAAAATTCTAGATCCATTCCATAATTCAAGATGTGATCCATTGTTGTTTATGCTTGATGCACCTTTGGTGCTACATTGATGAGATTTGCTTGCTTACTTGATACATTTTCGTGCACAAATTGATCCAAGATCTCAAGGTGTTTGATTTTATGTTTAAACTAGTTTTACTCCTTTTGATTGCTGTTTTTTTGAAAAATTGCCTAGTGCCATCGATTGCTCTCTTGCTGCAATCGATTGCACAGTTGAAAAACTGCGCAGATTTTGAAAATTCAAGAAGGAGCAATCGATTGCACTCCTGGAGCAATCGATTGCTTGCTGAGCAGAATGTGTTTTTTGCCTTTTTGTGACTTATCTTTGGTTCTAACTCATCTTCTACTCCATTCTTTTGATATTTTCTTTGAATCACAAGTTAGAGGCCTAATTTCTCTCTAATTTCAATGGACTTAGGGCGTCGATAGGATGAGAATCCAAATCCGCAATATTAAGTGATTGAAATTATGGATGAAAGGAGCTTTTAATGTGGTTCCATCTTTTGTTTCTCTTTATTTTGATCGATGAAAGTCTTAATACCTTGAGAATTCTTATGGATTCTTGGTAAAGACTAGATCACTCACCATTTTTCTTTTCGTGCGGTATTGCTTTCGGAGAATGATCTACATATCATTTCTCTCGCATGCATTAGCACATAAAGTTTTGACCGGCCTCGTTGTAGGGTGATTTCTACATAAATCACTTGGCGATCTGCTTAACATAGCGCAATATTTCATGTCCCGAATCAAAAAAGATCAAATATGGAAGAGAATTGTATGCGCTTGATTTAAGACTTATGGAGGTTTATCGTGTAGTCGCTATGATTTTATCAAGCTTCTGATAAATGTCCATTGAATTTAAATCCAAGAACATCCTTCACTCACCATCGATCTTTCTTACTAACTTTGATAACATACTTGACAAGTTTCAAGATGGTTATCTTTAACATCTAACAACTAACTTTAATTTCCGCAATTTATTATATCGCTCTTTTATTTTACGCTTTATTGCTTTATTTTATCATTTCATCATATTTACATTCCGCCATTTTTTCTTTGTCCATTTGGACGTTTATAATTCCGCTATTTTCTCTTTGTCCATTTGGACATATGTTTATGTTTCCGCTATTTTTCTTTTGTCCACTTGGACCATACTTTATTTTTATGCTAAAACACTAATAAATAACAAAAATCTAAAAAAAAACACCTAAGGCTCTCTTTTGGACTATTGGTTACTATCCCTAGCATTTTGGAGATTCGGACTTATGGACTTAGTACCTCTGGACCCTTACGACATTGTTTCTCTGTTGTTGTTCTGTCTGTCTGGCATTGGATTGTTGTCTGTTTGAATGTGCAGGTATTTCCTTGAAAGCCCTTGATGGTTAATTCCAAGGCACTGATATAAGGATTTTACCCGAAAACAGTCGTTACTCTGCCCGATTTTCGTCAGAAATTTTAATGTGTTTAATGCAAAGTGGTGTTAAGATAATAAGTTCATATGGATCGCCAAGTGGTAATGTGTTGGTTTGGTATCGATAAGTCCAAAGGATGGGAAATCTACCTTGACTCATAATGTCAAGTGTCGGCTTCTTCTTCGGTTAGACCGTTTCTTTCCTTAGCTTTTATTTTACGCAATAGGATAACCTCTTCATCTCCTCCCCTTCTTAAATTGTGATTCTTTCCAGCAGGGGTTAGATCAACATCAGAGAAACCGAGGCCATTGGTCACTGTTAGATTGGCAACACAATTTTCAAATTGATCGACTGAAATCTCTTGAGGCACATGCGCAGCTTTCAGGAACTTCATCAGAGCTTTGGCATGAGCTTCTGAATACTTTAACAGAGACAGCATTGAGATTTTTGAAGCAGTGTGCCCCAGTTGTTTAACAATATTGTAATCACTCTTGCAGATGATTTTCAATATTTCCTCTATTTCTTGCTTTGATGGATCTTCAATAGTGACCTCCACCGGTATTTGAACTAGCTCAACTTGTGGCTTTTTGCCTCGAGCGTCGATATCTTGATTAGGAACTGGGACCTGGACTGGACCAGTAGCAACATTTGGAGAAATTTCTGGTGAAAAGATCCTTCCACTTCTCGTGATCTTGCTGGTACCCATAATATTATCCACAGTTGGAGCAGTTAACTTCGTGGCCTCTTAAGTCGAGGTACCCTGCTTAACTCCATGGACATAAACATTAGTGTTGTAACCCCACGGGACAGATTTGTCTTAGGAGTATGGAAATGGAGTTGGGCTATCAATAATTACGGATGCCACTTTGAGTGTAGCGGAAATTTTGAAAGGAGCCTTGGCAGAGATTTTGAATGGTAAGCTGGAGATCACTGAGACATCCTCTATTCTCATCCCGTTTGCAAAGACTTCGCATAAAACGACCATAGAAGGGAGCCTCTCAAATATGATGATACGGCGATCCATCCATTTTTGAATTCCCATTCTCAGATTTTCACAACCATTGGGCAGGTATGAGCAATAAAAGCAATCAGGGTCACAACCTGGAAAGTAGCCAGCTCGGATTAGCTTTCCTTTGACTTCGAGGAGCGGAGTTGACAATTCGGTCACATCATAGATGTAAACAGTGTCTAGGATAGCGTTGACAGTTTTGTCATGCTTCGGCATGGGTGTCGTGATGACATTTGGAGTTTCTGGAGGATCGAACTCAATTTCCCCAGCATCTATCATGTCTTGTATTTTATTTTTCAAGGCCCAACAGTGATCTGTGTCATGTCCTGGACAGTTTGAGTGATACGCACATGCTGCACCGGGGCGATAACTCGGAGAGGAAGTGTTGACATTCTTTGGAGGATCTTTTAATGTGATCAGATTTGCTTTTAGCAAATGCTGCAATGCCTGAGAGATTGGCATATTAATTCTGGTGAAATTTCTTCTTGGCGCATCTGGTCGACGCGTATATTTTGGCTGTTGATCTTTTTGAGGTGCAGATGCGGAGATCAAAACTGCCCCCACAGATTGGTGCTGCTCACTTTTGCGACCTTTCAGACTGTGCATTGTGTTGACCTCATTTCTCCCACTGATGGGCCTTTTTGTAGTACCAGAGGAAGAGCCTATTTGAATTTTTCCATTTTGAATGCCGCTTTCGACACGTTCCCCAGTCAATATCAGGTCAGTGAAACCTGATAATGAGCTTCCCAGTAAATGACTATAGAAAGGGCCAGTTAAAGTGCCCATGAACATGTCGACCAGCTCGCGATCAGATAAGGGTGGTTGAACCCTTCCAGCCATATCTCTCCACTTTTGTGCATATCCTTTGAAACTTTCTTTTGGTGCCATGGACATGCCCCTTTGTTGAGTACGGGTTGGTGCAAGATCAGCATTGTATTGATACTGTTTGTAAAAAGCAGCAGCTAAATCTTCCCAGGTATGAACTTTGGTACTTTCCAGCTGGTAGTACCATTCGAGTTGTGTACCCGACAGACTTTCTTGGAAGAAGTGAATCCATAATTTGTTATCTGTTGTGTGAGGTTGTATCTTCCTTACATAGGACCTCAGATGTAGTTTTGGGCAAGAAACTCCATCATATTTCGCAAAGATAGGAACTTTGAATTTTGGAGGGATAACGACATCTGAGATGAGTCCCAGATCATTGAAATCTAAGCCAGGTATTTTTTGTATCTCCATAGCTTTCATGCGTTCTTCCAACTGCTGATACTTGTCATCATCCTGTTCGTCTCCAGAATGATAATCTTCTTCATTAGAAGAGAGGGAGGGTTTGGCGGAACCCTGGTTGCTGTGATTGTCTCCTTGTTCACCATCACCGACTATTTCAGGGATCAGTGGCTTTTTGAACTTTTTGGCTGGGATTTTGATATTTCTTTTCAGCTGGCTCAAGCCTACAGATCCTTTGGGCCTCTTTTTCTTTTTGATCATCAGGGCTTTCAGTTCTTGTTGCCCCTTTGCCAGCTCCAGAATTGCCACTTGAACTTGGGCGTTCTGTGCTTCGAGATTCTTGATGCTTGTTTCAGATTCCATCTCTTCTGACTGAAATAAACATCGAGGAGATGAGAAATCCGTCATGTGAACCTGTTATGCAATGTATATGAATGCAATGTATATGCAATGAATGAGATGTATATGCAATGAATGAAATGTATATGTAATGTTTTCAAGGATCTTAGAGTTTAGATTTGTTAAAACAAAAGAAAAACAAACATTTGTTAGTCAAACAATTTATTATTATTTTTTCTTCTTTTTTTTCTTTTTTGCCTCATTCGGGCTTACAAAACAGAAATAAATAAAGAAAATGAAGGATCCCTCAGGTCTCCCATGGACGCTTTCTCTTTGCACCCAGGAATGTGTTGATCTGCTGCTCTTCTTGGAGTTGTCCGGTGAGCTCCAATAATCTTCTCTCATAGTCTTGACAGTGTGCTTTGAAGGTATCCCTTTCCTCTTTTAGTTGAACCCAAGATTTTTGCAACTCTTCCAGGTTAGTTGGCATATCCGGATGTAGAATAACTTGAGGTTCGTCTCCTTCGGCTTCCGGCTCAATAGTCATAGGTAGAATAGCGGGATATGGCATGATGAGTTTCTGAGCATGAGCCCGAACCCATCTGAGGTAAGGTTCCATAGGAATAGAATTCCATTGTCCCAAAGTTTTGCTTTCTATTCTATAGACACTTCCCCACGCATGTATGAACCTTTGTCGATGTCTGTGGGAATCATCCTCGTAATCAAACACAATGCCACGGATAATCATGTCATGAGGACCGTTGCTCCATGCATATCCGAATTGGCGTAAAGCTAAAGAGGGATTGTAAGTGATGCCCCCTTTGATGCCAAGTAGTGGCACATTAGGGTACTCTCCACAATGATCAATGATAGTAATGTCTCTTTGAAAGAAGTTGTTCCACCGGATATCTGAATGAGACAAAGACATAATCCTGCGAGACCATTGCATTCTTTGTTCATTTCTCAACACTGATCGGGGAAGATGAAATGTAAACCACCTAGCCAGCAGTGGTATACAGCACATGAGAGTTCCTCGTTTCTTCATGGTACGAGTGTGTAGAGAATGTAGAATGTCTCCCAGCAATGTTGGTACCCGGGTTACGGGTTAGGAAAAGGTTGATGATGTGCACACTTATGAATTGGTCGGGATTAGGGAATAAAACCAACCCATAGATCAAAAGAGCCACAACCTCCTCAAAAGCTGGGTAACTTTTGTTTTCTAGTAGTAATCGAGCCTTTTCCATTAAGAACTTAGCAAGAAAACCCTTAACTCCACTCTTTGTTTCCCAATTGGACTCGATTTCTGGCTTTCGCAAATGTAAAGCAGCAGCAATGGTTTCAGGTTTTGGAATCCTTTCTAAACTAGTGAAAGGTAATTGATTTCGAACAGGTAATCCAATTAGTTCAGAGAACTCTTCCAATGTGGGTACTAACTGGTAATCAGAAAAGGTGAAGCAATGATGTTCGGGATCAAAGAACTGGAACAGGACCCGTATCATGTCTTCTTCAAATTTTGAGGTAACCAAATGGAGTAGGTGACCGTGCCTTTCGGTGAATTGAACATTCCTGGGGAATTCTTATACTAAGTTTTTAAGTTCAGATGGCACCGTTGAGATGTTGATTCGGATGTAATCTCTGGTGGCGGGAGCCATTACCTGCAATAACAAAGGTAAACTCTTTGATCCTTGAAATGATTAGTGAAAAAATGATATGCTTATGATGCTTATGATGTTATGATGTCAAACATGTGGCACACACAAACAAATCAAACAAAAGCCTTAGGTTTAAAGGCTTGCATGAAGTCCATAGGTGATACCCTCCCCACTGAAGTTGAGTTGGTTAAAACCTGTCCTAGAATAGTATTCGGGTTCTATGATCCTTGGAGGTAACATCTCAATACGGCGCTCGGAAGGCCGATCAAAATATTCCTCGAGGATAACTAACTTCGATCAACTTCAAAGCTAGCCACTTAATAGGCCACAAGTCAAGTTCAACTAAAAGGTTCTAAGACAAATTAGTGTTTAATGACATTTCGGAAGCCTAATATACTCCTTGATCGTTTTCAAGGGACATCAGTATAAACCAAAGTATCGCACTAACGATGACTACCAGATCAACCGTATCGGTACATGCCGTACAGTTT
The DNA here is from genome assembly GCF_029867415.1 of Vicia villosa. Lineage (NCBI taxonomy): Eukaryota > Viridiplantae > Streptophyta > Magnoliopsida > Fabales > Fabaceae > Vicia > Vicia villosa. The sequence goes on from NC_081185.1 coordinate 3,249,055, forward strand.
CCTTGGTCTATTGCAACATACTTAAGGTATCTCGAGATTCGGGTTAGAATCTTTCACACAAGCAAAATACCCAAACAACCTTTTGAAAAATAGAGCAATCAAGTCAAACAATTGAAAACATCGGAATGATCTATTCTCTAAAGGTAACCCCTTTTGAAAACATTTTGTTTTTAGAAAGTGTCCCCAGCAGAGTCGCCAGTTCTGTCGTGCGCTCGGTTTTTTGCCATACCTCTCGTGGAGAGATACGCGAACTGACTCTTTTTTGTTTCTGCTTTTGTATTTTTGAAAATCAGAGAGTCGCCACCGACCTTTTATTTTATCCAATTAAGGAAAGGTTTATAAAAGAAACAGAAAAAAGACCTTTAAGAAATTCTGGGTAAGGGGGTAGGTTATACAAAGGGAAGGTGTTAGCACCCTTCGTATCCATGGTTATCCATGGGCTCTTTAATTTGCTTAGGTCACTTGTTTTCAATTACTTTTCGATTGCCTTGAAATGTTCGTATGTGGTTCCAAATACCTTTGTAAATTGACTTTGTAATGATCCTTGTGCGGATGTATACAAAGTGTTTTTATCTTTCAAAAGATGTTTGAAAAAAGAACGTTAACTTCGTAATGATCCTTGTTTGGATATATACAAAGTATTGTCTTTTTGAAAGTTTTATTTTGAAAAACAATGATATATGAGAGATTTGTTTGTTTTGATTTGAGCAAGCAAATTAGGAGGTCTACCCTGAGTTATAAGGTCTTTATCCTATTTCCTTTAAAAATCTATCATTTCACCGGATATAAACAAAAGTTTGATTTTGCGTTTGAAGTAATAGAATTTGATTTTGAAAAGAATGAGAAAGGGATTACCCTAAGAGGTGCAAGTGTGATTGTGTTTGGATTCAGATATTTTATCTTTGAAGTTAGTGATCTAACGATTCAATTTTATCTTTGGCATACACGCAGTTTATATGTGCTGGAATTTAAAATGCGGAAATGTAAAATGCGGAAAGTAAATCTACGCTATTACATCGATTCTGCAGGAAATGTAAACTACGCTATTTACATGAATTTGACAACCTATACATTTATCTAGGAATTTAAATTGCAAGAAAATAAAAGAAGTGTTTTTGGTTTTTTATGATTGTTTTTAATTATAATTAATGCATGATTAATTAAATTAAAATGAGGAAAAAAGATGAAAATAAATTTCAAACCTAAAAAATTAAGTTCAAAATATGTTCAAAATGTTTGTTAATTAATTTTAAAACAAAACTAATTTGGGATTTTTGAAATTGATTTGAAATTTATTAAGTTAATTAATACATAATTATATAAATAATTACACAAATAATTAAAACTTAAAGAGAAAATTATTCTAAATATGTACAAAATTAGCCTATAATATATAAACTATGTTTCATATAAAGAACAATTTTTTTAATGATTTTTTTGATTGGTTGAAATAATTAAAAAGCAAATATATAAATATAAACTAATTAATTATGCAAACTTTTTAAATTATGAAGAAAAATAAAATATTTTTATATCAGAAAATAAAATATTATTTTAGAAGCCTAAAAATATTTTTTGTGTATTTTTTGGATTTTTAGAATTATTTAAACTAATTTTGCAAAGAAATTAAAATGAAAATAGAAAATAGAAAATAAAATAATCAGGTGTGGTATTTAAATGAGGTCCATGTTATGGGGAGTGTTTTGATGCGTTGGATTGAGAGTTAATGAGATCAGATGGCTCAGATATTGAGAGCACATGGAAAGATGATGGAAAGCGCACATGGGAACTGTGGTGTCGTTTTCTTTACCTCCCCGTTTCACTTGGGAGGACGGCACGCTAAACCCTTCACGCGAAATTTGGAAGGAGAATGCGCCCGTGGTGGGATGAATTTTGTTTCAGTTCTTCCTACGATATCACACGAACTTTCTTATTGGTCCTACGAGTAGGAAAGGGAAAAAAAGATCTCAACTAAACCCTAGGAGTTTGCTAAGTGTGGGGATTTCACCTAGACTAGAAATTCTGGAGTCCGGGGGGTCGGTTATACATAGGGAAGTGTTTAAACACCCTACATATCTGTAGTACTCTACAGGAACCTTCTCTGTGTCATTGTGATTGTGTTTGCTGCTAATGATTGGGAAAGTTTCTCCTTTGTGTTAGGAGAGAGAATTGAATTGATTAAAGAAAGACAGACAGATAGACAGACTGACTATTTTTGGTATTTTATTAACTCGCTGAGATTCCTTGTGAACCTCATGCCTACATATCCCTAGTGGAAGTCAGAGCTTAATGTAGTTCGGGGAACTAACTAGGGAAATTAAATGTTTTTGGTGCCTTGCTTGAAGCTCAAGGTTGAAGCTTTGAATTTAATCTCTGTTTACAGTAAAGAGACATGAAATCATCTTTACAGAGAGGTATTTGTACTATTCTACCACAAACATTTAAAAGAGTGACAGAATAACTGGATTCATTTCATTCAAGAGGGGGACCTTACTTGTGTGTGCAAGTATGCCAGTCAGATGCCTCTTAAATGAAAGAAAGATGCTCGTCCAAATTAGGGAAAGTGTACAAGTCTGGGGATGTGCCAGAGCATGTCTTTCAGAGTCCTAAATGGGAGACTTTGATTGAAATTGAAATTGAAATGTTTGTTTGTTTGAATGTGGTCGAGTAGTAAAAATATCTCTCTATAGAGATAAGCTATGTCTGTTTACTATATGAAAGATTTGACTTTAGCTGGCTTGTATGAGGCCCAAGCTTGAGGCTTTTTTTGATTGATTTATTAATATTATTGACTCTGGGAGATGACTCCACTGGGGATTAATTACTGGGTATTTTGTGTTCTGTACAAAGCCCAGAATTGAGGCTGACTCTATTTAGGGAGACTCTATTTGTGTGCCTTGTACAAAGCCCAAGGTTGTGGCTAAATGCTGAGGATAACTGAATTTTTGAGACTATGAATGACTCTATTTTGTGTGCCTTGTATAAAGCCCAAGGTTGTGACTGACTCTAGCTAGGGAAAACATTATTTTCTGCCTTGTTCAAAGCCCAAGGTTGTGGCTGACTCTAAAATAAACTGAGTATGGATGACTCTATGGGGAAAAGATCCTAGGTGTTAGGAATCTTTGACACATGAAAATATGGTTTATCTGCCTTGTACAAAGCCCAAGGTTGTGGCTACTGAGTGATGAAGAACTCACTGGGGAGACTCTATTATCTGCCTTGTACAATGCCCAAGGTTGAGGCTGACTCTTGACAGGGGAGTTTTATTGTTTGGTGCCTTGTATGAAGCCCAAGGTTGAGGCTAACTATTTTTGTTGGTTTTGACTCTACTGAGGAGATTTTATTTATTGAAAGACTGTTTTTCTTTGGAAGCTAACCCTTTCCAGGGATTTTGACTCAGCTGGAGAAATTATTTGGTAAAATACTGACTTTATCATGTTTTTTGGAGGCTGACCCTTTCCAGGGGTTTTGACTCTTTTGGGGAAATTATCTCCTAAGAGAAATGAATCTTTATTTTTTGACATTTTTATTAATTGACTTTGGAGGCTAACCCTTTCCAGGGAATTTATTGAAATGATTGATTGATTTGGAGGCTAACCCTTTCCAGGGGTTTTATTGAAATGATGGATTGATTTGGGTAGCACTCCATTAATTATTAAAGGATGAAAGGATTGGCAGAAAGATTATCTAGTGGAGACTTCTTGTTTAAAGCCCAAGATGAAGGCTGACTCATGCTGAGGAGAAAATAAACATAGATCCTAGACCCTGCTAAGGAAGATTGATGAAGATAAGGGTGACAGAGACTATCCATGTCTCTCATTCCAAAAGGTGTGCTCAATGTGAAATTGAGACAAACTTAGCTTGTTTAAAGTCTGGTTTAAATTGGAAGAAACTCACCAGGGTAGGCTAAAAGGTGACTAAAGACCTGTTCCTATGTTTATAAGAAACCTGATGGGTCCTTGTATACAAGCTCAAGAGGAAGCTGGAAATGCTTTTAAGAAGCCTGTGGGTCCTTGTACAAAGCCCAAGAGGAGGCTAATCGAGGGTCCTTGTTATAGCACAAGAGAAAGCTATGTGGTTTTGAACTTATTTTGGCTCTAAGCAAATGGGTAAGAGGTTTCACCGGGAATAATTCCTCTTTGGGTGGATGTGTCCTATATTTTTGGATTCTAAGGTTTTTGCCAAGATGTTTCACCGGGAATAATTCATCTTGGGGGTTTGAACTACAGATCTCTAATTAGGAAAGAGCCTTCACCGGGAAGACATTCTCAATCCTAGGTCATATTCCTATAATATATATATATTGTTTAACTGCCTTAAGGTTTATACTCAAACGTAGTTCTAAACTAATATATGCACAGTTTATATTTGACAGTAATTTAAATAAAGACTGTAAATTGAAAGCTTGTAAAGCCTAACCTGGATGGAGTGGAGGCCTTTGGAGAAGTATGTACAGAGCCTCAACAGTAATTGGTGGATAACAGTTGAATATATATATATGATAAACAGTTAAGGGTTTTTGAAAACAGAAGAAGTGAAGATGGACAAAGGTCACATAGGTATCTGAAGAGTTTCACCGGGAATAATGCCCTTCAAATACCAGAAGAATGTTTTGAAAACAGAAAGAAGATTTTGAAAATACAGTTTTGAAAACAAGCTAAGAAGAGAAGGTGTTTGGGACTTACACTCTATTAGAGGCCCAGTACTTTATAGTACTGGTTGAAAAAAACAGTTGAAAATGATTTGTGATATTTGAAATGATTACTGTTGTGAAAACAGTTGATTGATGATTTGAAATGATTACTATTATGAAAAAGAATTTTATGAGTTTTAGGCTTACCTCGAAGAATGAGAAATTGGATTTCTGAGTTTGAGGTGTTACCTTGATCATCAAGTGATATGTTTGGAATAAATTGGGATCTCAACAGTTATTGAGCATCCACACCAGCCGAAAAGAACATCAGATAAGCTCAACAGCTTACAGCATTCAATGATTTTCCAGCAATTGTTTATGGACTTCTACAGCAAATGGAAGACCAAACAAACAGACAAAGGCAAAAGACAATGGAGAAATAATCTCGAAGCCTTGGGTGAAGTGAGAAAATAACAATAATGTGCAACAGTAATCAAATAGAAATTTAAATGATTAACTGCACAAAATAATATGAAAACATCAAACTTAAACAAAATTAATCTAAGAAAAGATATTTTTTGTAGTTTTATGTGAAAATATTTAGAAAACATAATATATATCTAATATATATTTTTTTTGAGTTTTTAATAAGGATTATAAAGAAGATTAAAATCCTATATTAAAATTAAAATACTGAATCTTTTTATGAAAGATAGTATTTAAAGAAAATTAAAAGAAATAATTAAAAGGAAGTAATAATTGGGCCAGGGGGTTTGAAATTCGTTTGGAGGGTGTGCAGCCCAAACTGAAATAAAATAAAATAAAAAAAGATGGGCCAGACCGGGTCGGGTCAGTGTTACCCGGATCCGCCCTTGCTTCAGTGGGCAAGTGGTTTTCAAAGAAACCCTAAACAGACCACAAGAGGCAGCGCCTCTTTTCTCTTTCTTTTTCGTTATACTCTTTCTCTCTTTGCTCTCCCTCACATCTGTGAACAACAACAAAGACAAACGGCATCCCCTTCTCCGTTCAGCCACCGTCCCTTCCTTGGTCGCTTATCTCTCTCTCACGAGTTCATTCTTTCGCTGAAGAACAACAACAAAAGCTCTCACTCGGTTTTTCTCCCTCGGTTAAACAGCAAGGAAGCTCATGGTTCTCTCTTTCTCTCGCGAGTTCTCTCTGCTCGGTGGTGAACAATAACAACAGCTTCTCTTAATCACTCCCCCTCTCTGCTCAAGTCGCTCTCGGTGCTCACTCTCACGATGATTTCTCTCACTCGGTTTCTCACCGAGCAACAGCAACACTCAGCCATGGAGGATTTTCTGGAAAGCTTCGGACAAATATGATGAATAACAAGGATGAACTCAACTCTACATCAAATCCTAATTTGATTTTACCAGAATTATGAACAGTGGCGAAAATCTGGGTAAGCTTAAATTTCGTTGTTTCGGATTTTTCCCTGTTATGTGATATGTGATATAGCAGTGATAGCTTACAAATTATACTATGTTTCCTAATCTTAGTGTCTGAATAATTGTAGAGGAAAACTTACAGCAACAAATAATTAACAGTGATATAAGAGTGGAAGTAGAAAGGACTTACCTGCGACAAGGAGGTGTTTGTCGGATTATTCATCGAGGTAAGCTCCTGGTTCCTTGCACTTCTGAGTTATTGTTGCTTATATCTGAACCGTGAATTATTGTTGTGATGCTGAATTTCGCTTTGAGTTGCTCCTGAGTTGTTGTAAATTTTTCCTGTGAATTGTTGCTGTCGGGATGAGTGATTCTGAACTGCGGTTTCTTGTTGTCGCAACTCTTGTTGTTGCTGAATTTTTGAACCGTTATTTGGTGCTGCAGGTTGAAGTTGATGTGGGGCTGCAACTGAAAGTTGGAGGTATGGTTTTGACCCTCCTTTCTTTCTTCTGGAAATTTCGGGTGGTGTTGTTGAAGAACACCCTCAAATTGTTGTTGATTGTTGTAGAACAACTTTGAATTGTTGTTATTAACAACCTCTCTTTCTTTGAAATTGTTGTAGGCTTTTGATGAAGGTGATGCCACAACACCTCTTTGGACTTATGGGAGCGCCTTGAAGATGGAACTTCAAGTTGTTGGAAGCTTGAAGATGAAGATCTTCAAGAAAGGTATGAAGAACTACCTTTTCCTTCTTCCTTACTTTGTAACTAGAATACTCACCTCCAATAGAGAATCTCTTGGCTTGAGAATTTCTTCTTGCCAAGAGGTATATTGAACAATATATGAGCAATAGAGAGAAGAGAGAAAGCAAGAATTTAAGTTGCTTTGGTGTGACAAATACTATGGAGAGCCCTTCTATTTATAGGCAAAGAAAAGGATATGTTAGGCATTATGTAACTTGGTAGTCAAGTTTGTGATTCTTGTAAGAAAGGAATATCCATTGTGACATAAGCAAAAAGATTCCACATGACATAAGCCAAAAGATTCCTTTATGACATAAGCCATGTGAGAAAATTTTCATGTCATTTTATGATATCTCTAAGTTGTAGAAATTTATGACATAAAAATCTCTCTTTGACTTTCTTTGACTTTCTTTGACTTTTGACTTGATTTGAACTTTTGCTAAATGCACCCCTTTTATGTCTCTTTTTTCTTTCATGTCATATGAGGACTTTTGAAGAAAACATGAAGAAGGAGACTTGGACATCAAGAATGGGTACTTGAAGATTTCAAGAATGAATTCAAGAATGTATTTTTTTGTACTTTCTTTTATTCTTGTAATTCCAAAAGAATTTGTATGAACTTGTATTCTTGGAACTTTGAATGTAATCTTGAATTTTGAATGAAGTCCACTTTGGAATTTAGAACTTTGTAAAGAATGATCTTCATTTGTGGATGTTTGAATTTCCTTTAAAATCTTTGAATGAAGTTGTATGAAACATGAATATTTCTTGAATGGAATTTGAATTCCTTTGAAATGTTGAAAACTTGGATGATCCCTTTTGAAAAGGAAATGGTGGAATATCCATGTAGTGAAAATTTGAATTTAAAGTCTTGAAACATATTCTTGCATCATGAATTCAGATAGCACACTTTTTCCAAGCAATCCATATGAACGAATTTCTTCACCATGATGAATCCATAGGCTAAAAGTCATGAAATAAATTTCAAACGACCCTCTTGAATCCATAAATTGGAAATGACACACTTTATTTGAAAAACCTCCATGGACATGAAATTATTTTGCAAATAATGAGTGAACGAATGAAATCTTGATCACGGCTTCCAAACCGATCAAGAAATATTTTTGAATTTGACGCCTAGGATGTGACATCTCAGGGGGGTCAAAAATTAGGGTATGACAGATGCCCCTATTTAAGTTTCTTTTATCTGGAGGGAGAGAGATTGATATCTCGATCTCTCCTGCGTAAAAGAGACTTAAATATCAAAGAATTCCCGAATTTTGGGCGCTCCTAAGATGATAAAATCTTTGCATGATTTGATCCCGTTGTCGCACTTGGCGGGGGATGAGGAGACAAACTCCTGCAGAAATACTTGATGTGGATTCTGGTGAATGGATGGCAATGTAGGATGCGCAATCCATCTTCTTTAACTAAGTGTTGATACTTAGAAAAAGGTAAACAACCTCCTCTCGTTCCGGATGTCCAAATCTCGAAACTGGTCTCAGTTGCGTTTGGACAATATCTCAGATAAAGAGAAAATCTCCAAAGGTCTGTTTCCTCATCAAACTTCTTACCAGCGCTTGGAGGTAAGATGCCATTTGACGGCTGTAGAGAAACTTCAAAGGTTTGTTTCCTCGTCAAACTTCTTACCAGCGCTTGGAGGTAAGATGCCATTTGACGGCTGTAAAGAAACTTCAAAGGTTTGTTTCCTCGTCAAACTTCTTATCAGCGCTTGGAGATAAGATGCCCTTTGACGGCTATAAAGAAACTTCAACATCTTCCCTTTTGACTTGACGTCTTTGAAAGAATGTCATATGGCCTCATGATCTTTTGAGGGGCTAATGACTTTGTTTGAAGGCGGACGAACTGTTTTCGGGGTGAAAACTGCCATTCGTCAACTGATGCCTGGGGAATCAACGAACTGTTTTCCTAAGAGGAAAACTGCCATTCATCGACTCTGTGGGGAGTTAAACATCCCAGAAACAGACAAACTGTTCGAAGAAACTGCCATTTGTCGATCTCTTGAGTATTTAACAGACAAACTGTCTTTTCTTGGGAAAAGACTGCCATTTGCCAATTGCTAGGGGAGCAAACTGTCTTCTACTGGGAGAGACTGCCATTTGTCGACCCTGTCATGAAAGAAAGTGAGCAAACTGTCTTCTGCCGAAAGAGACTGCCATTCGCTGACTTTGTTATGATAGAAAGTGAGCAAACTGTCTTCTGCTGAAAGAGACTGCCATTTGCTGACTTTGTTATGATAGAAAGTGAGCAAACTGTCTTCTGCTGAAAGAGACTGCCATTTGCTAACTTTGTTGGGGAATCTGAACTATCTTCTGGACGAAGACTACCATCCGTTGACTCCGCTGGGGAATCATTTGTCGATCTGCTGGGAGATTCTGAATTTTTCTTTGACAAGAAGTGGCACCTCTTGACCCTGCTGGGGAAAGACCAAACCTGTAGGGAATTCCAAAATGTGAAGCAGACTATCTTATCTGAAGAAGACTGTCGAATGTCGCTCTGCAGGAGATTCTCGGCTGAGGAATTCCAAAAGTGAACAAACTAATCTCTTTGAGGGAGACTACCATCTGTTGACTTGCTTGGTGAGATCCTTGTGTATGAACTGTTGTTTCGAAGGAAAAAGTTTCTCCGGAACTTGCAGGGGAAACTCGAGTTCATGCCTCAATGACTTAGGCATTCACAGGATCAAAGCCTGATTCGGCTATGCAATTATGATGTAATGTATGCATGAATATTATGACAATGATAGAATGTAAAGTGAATGTGAATGGAATTGTCGCGGATGGAAAATCCTAAGATACAACTTGAATTCTTGTTGATCAGAAGATGTCCTCTTCTTGTAGTTCGAACTCTGTTGGGAATATTTGGTTATCAGTTGTCCGCTGTCCGAAGTGAGTAATATGAATTGAAGTAAAGATCCTTCATCGGGAGATGTTCGCAAAGCGACCTCATGGGGAAATATTGGTTCCCGGAGTCTCAAACGTTCTCGGAGCAACTGTTTGCATTCTTCCTATTGTTTGTAAACCTCAGAAAGAAATTTCACCTTTATTTTTTTTGCAAGTAAATTCATTTTTATTTTATGAAAACATTTGTTTCAAGAAATTGACTGTTTAAACTTAAAATGCATTCCAAGAAACTGAATAAGACTAGATTGCAAAGGAAAAGCACAAGGCTCAAATTATTATATATGGAATGGTAATCAGCCAAATGCTTGATTCCATGGAGTATTTACAAAGTTGGAAATTGGTAATTTTCGGGAAAAGGGCTACGATGAAACGTGACGACCGTTATCTTTCCCTTCCACTCCGAGTTGCGCTGTATTCGTGCTTCGTAGAAGATGACCTACTGCTGATGAACACTCCGCTATGGATTTTGAATGATCAAGTTTGTCCTGAACACAGTTACTTGCCATATATCCCTAACTTTTGCGTAAACTACCCCTTTCGGGTTTTAAGTCTACCGGGATTGAAATTTTTTTTTTTTTTTATGTCTCTAACTTTTGCCCGAATCGCCCTTTCGGGTTTTCGATTCACCGAGACGCTCTTTTTTGCCTAAGTCGCTGTTTGCGAGTTTTCAACTTAGCGAGCTGTTCTTTTAATTATTTAGGCGAAGTATTTCTTGACTGCGTCGACGTTCACAGGACGGGCGAATTCTTCTCCATCCATAGTCGTGAGTATTAAGGCTCCTCCTGAGAAAGCTCTCTTGACCACGTAGGGGCCGTCATAATTGGGAGTCCATTTCCCTCTCGCATCTGTGAGAAAAGATTGAATCTTTTTGAGTACAAGGTCGCCTTCTTTGATTGTGCGAGGTCGAACCTTTTTGTCGAAAGCTTTCTTCATTCTTTGTTGATATAGCTGTCCGTGGCATAAAGCTTTCATGCGCTTTTCTTCGATTAAGTTCAATTCATCGAATCTGCTTTGACACCACTCGACTTCTGTTAATTTTGCCTCCATCAAAACTCTCATAGATGGAATCTCAACCTCTATAGGTAGGACTGCCTCCATGCCATATACAAGGGAGAAAGGAGTTGCTCCAGTCGAAGTACGTACTGATGTACGGTAAACCATGAAGAGCATACGGGAGCATTTCATGCCAATCCTTGTAAGTGATGACCATCTTCTGAATGATTTTCTTGATGTTTTTGTTAGTTGCTTCTACAGCTCCATTCATCTTTGGCCTGTAAGGAGATGAGTTGTGATGTTCGATCTTGAATTCTTCACAAAGCTCCTTCATCATTTTGTTATTCAAATTTGACCCATTGTCAGTGATTATCTTGCTAGGAATGCCATAGCGACAGATGATGTGATTCTTGATAAACCTGACGACAACTTGTCTTGTAACGTTTGCATATGAAGCTGCTTCAACCCATTTGGTGAAATAGTCTATGGCTACCAAGATGAAGCGATGTCCGTTGGACGCTTTTGGCTCGATCATTCCAATTATGTCGATTCCCCACATGGAGAAAGGCCAAGGGGAAGAGAGTATGTTGAGAAGAGATGGTGGCACATGAATTCTATCGGCGTAGATCTGGCATTTGTGACACCTCTTTGCGTATTGGTAGCAATCTGACTCCATCGTCAGCCAATAATATCCTGCTCTCAGTATTTTCCTTGTCATGGTATGTCCATTGGTGTGGGTACCAAAGGAACCTTCATGTATTTCTCTCATGAGTATTTCTGCTTCTTTTCTGTCAACGCATCTGAGCAGAACCATGTCGAAGTTTCTCTTGTACAGAACATCTTCATTCAAGAAGAATCTACAAGCTAACTTTCTCAAAGTCTTTCTATCTTTCTTTGACGCCCCAAGAGGGTACTCTTGCTTTTGAAGAAAGTTTTTGATGTCGTGATACCACGGTTTGTCGTCGATGATTGCTTCTACTGTGAACACGTGAGCGGGCCTATCCAGGCGCATAACATCGATCCGAGGAATGTCATTCCAATGATTTATCCTAATCATGGAAGAGAGTGTGGCTAATGCATCAGCCAAATTGTTTTCTTCACGAGGAATGTGATGAAAATCTACCCTGTCGAAGAATGGTAACAATCTTCTCGCGTAGTCTTTGTAAGGAATTAGCCCTGGTTGACGTTTTTCCCATTCTCCTTTGATTTGATTGATGACCAAAGCAGAATCTCCGTATACATCCAAGTGTTTGATTCTTAGATCCATGGCTTCTTCGAGACCCATGATGCAAGCTTCATATTCGGCCTCATTATTTGTGCATTTGAAAGTTAATCTGGCAGTAAATGGAATATGGGTACCCTGAGGTGTAACAATGATTGCCCCAATTCCTCGTCCATAAGCATTGACAGCTCCGTCAAAGATTAAGCCCCACTGGGATCCTATCTCAGGTCCTTCGTCTGGTAGTGGCTCGTCGTAATCTTTCATCTTGAGGTACATGACGTCCTCGTCCGGAAAGTCGAAACTGGTTGATTCATGACCATTGAGTGGGTGGTGAGCCAGGTGCTCAGCTAGAATGCTTCCTTTCACGGCTTTCTGTGCGTGATACACAATGTCGTATTGTGATAACAACATCTGCCAACGGGAAATTCTCCCGGTTAAAGCAGGCTTCTCAAAGATGTACTTGATTGGATCCATATGAGAGATCAAACAAGTAGTATGTCGAATCATGTACTGGCGGAGACGCTTGGCAGCCCAGGCCAAAGCACAACACGTCTTCTCGAGCATGGAGTAGCGGGATTCACAATCAGTGAATTTCTTGCTCAGGTAGTAGATAGCATGCTCTTTTCTCTTTGTCTCGTCTTGCTGTCCAAGGACACAACCCATGGAATCTTCTAAGACGGTTAAGTACATTATCAAAGGTCTTCCTTCCACTGGAGGAGACAAGATGGGTGGTTCGAGCAGATATTCCTTAATGCTGTCGAACGCTTTCTGACAATCGTCTGTCCAGACGCAACTTTGATTTTTCCGTAGAAGTTTGAAAATAGGAGCGCAAGTTGCAGTCATGAGATATATGAATCTCGAGATGTAATTCAGACGTCCAAGAAATCCTCTAACTTGTTTCTCGGTTCTGGACGAAGGCATTTCTTGAATTGCCTTGAACTTGTCTGGATCTACTTCAATTCCTCGTTTGCTGACAATGAAACCAAGGAATTTTCCTGAGTAGACACCAAAGGTACACTTGTTGGGGTTCAAGCGAAGCTGAAACTTCCGTAAGCGTTGAAATAACTTTGTCAGATTCTGTATGTGATCTTCTTCATTTTCTGATTTGGCAATCATGTCGTCCACATAGACTTCCACTTCTTTATGCATCATGTCGTGGAAAAGCGTAGTCATGGCCCTTTGATAAGTTGCCCCTGCGTTCTTTAGTCCAAAAGGCATAACACGGTAGCAGAACGTGCCCCAGGGGGTGATGAAAGCTGTTTTCTCCATGTCTTCAGGTGCCATTTTGATTTGGTTGTATCCTGAAAATCCATCCATGAATGAGAAAACTTTGGATTTTGCTGTACTGTCCACCAACATATCAATATGTGGTAAAGGAAAATCATCCTTAGGGCTAGCTTTGTTCAAATCTCTGTAGTCGACGCACATGCGGACTTTTCCGTCTTTCTTAGGAACGGGAACAATGTTAGCTAACCACTGAGGGTATTCTGAAGTGACAAGGAAACCTGCGTTGATCTGCTTTTGAACTTCCTCTTTGATTTTCATGGCCATCTCCGGATGAGTTCTTCTTAATTTTTGCTTGACCGGAGGGCATTCTGCTTTTAATGGCAAGTGATGCTCCACTATACTGGTATCCAACCCTGGCATATCTTGATAAGACCAAGCGAAGACATCTGAGAATTCTTTGAGCAGTTGTATCAAACTCTCTCTGATCTCTGAACTGAGCGAAGCTCCAATCTTAACCTCTTTTCTGTTTCCATCGGAACCAAGGTTAATGATCTCTAGAGGCTCATTGTATGGCTGAATGGCCTCTTCCTTTTGTTGAAGTAATCGTGAAATTTCCTTTGATATTTCTTCGTCTTCTTCTTCCTCTACCTTGAATACAGGAAACTCAAAGCTTGGAGAAGTCATATGGTCGCACGTTTCAACGGGGTATTTTATGATTAATCTGCATATGTGTGATAAGTTTTATTTAGACAACGAGGGAAGACTCGGTGTATGCAGTTAATGGAATATTTGATGTTTTTTAAGGGTGTTTTTTAGGATTACCAATTTCCGAAAAAAGAAAAGGGAAAACTAAACGAAGGAACAGAATGACATTTTTATTTATGGACACTCATTTCTTGAAACAAAGACCCTATAAAACAAAACTCTATTGCTTTGGGCGAAGCAAAGAGGGACATTTTCCTAAGAAATAGTAAAATGCAAAGCCCTATGAAACATCTCTTCACACTGGGCTATGGTGAGAGGACAAAATAACGGTGAAAGTTCCTACTTAGGAGTGCGAACAACAGTTGAAACTTCAACAGCTATCCAGTAGTGGCGAACTCCATTGTGCACTAAGTAATCTGGAACCTTAGGCTTAAGCTGGCCTGTGGTAGGTCTTGATTTACCAACCACTGTCTTTGCAACACTCAGACGATCTTCTTCTACTTCAGCAGACTGAGCGGTGTGAGCATACCCATTTCCGAGTGGAGTATGTCGGTTTTTCTTTTGAGGAAACTTCCAATCTTCTGAATGGAGAGACTCGTTGTCGGAGACACTTTCGAGGTCGTCCTCTTCTGTATTTTGGTCTTGCTCTTCTCCCAAGATGGCATTGACTAGATATGTGAACTCTAGATCCGTAGCCTCGGAAGGTGACTTGGGGATATAATCCTCAATGATGATTTCACCAGTAGATGATGATGAATAGCAAGGGTTATACATATCTTTTGGCTGAGAGAGGTACTCAAAATCATTGTTCCATCCAGTTGGAACAATGTCTTCAAGAGAGATTCTTGAACTTTCAGGAGCGGAGTATTTCACCATGTAGTCGAATTTTCCGCTTGGTTCTCCTAATGTATCCCAAGTCTCCTCGGGGATAGGGGGAACTTCTTCTGATGAACCACGACTTCTGGTGGTGAAGCTGTCAGTAACTTCATCACTGCTTGGTTGAGTCTTACTTTCAGATCCTCTAGTTGGATAACAGCAAGGTGATTCAGACTCTGATAGGGATATGTATCCTGCTCTGTTAAGATAGGATAACCACTCCTCTTCATCGGTGTTTTCCGTACCGATGGTATTGACTGTTTGTTGAACAGGTTGAAGAAAACCTCCACTGCAGAAAGTTTCTTGAATAGGGAGAACTACCTCAATCCTTAGGATAGCTTTTGATGATGTCGGAAAGAATCCAATTCCTGTTCTGTTCTTGTTGTTGGTAGGAATATTAATGTGCCCCCAACCACTGGTAGTGCCATCCTTTACAACTTGGATTGCATCTTTATATGAAGAGATAGACGCTGCTTTCTCCTTTCCTTTGTCTAAGGAAAGTGCTTGGAATTTAGTTCCAACAACTTCTTTTGGTTCTATGTCGGAGAATGATGACAGGTTGCTGACGATCAGAGCTCGTTCTCCACATACGGTTACCAATTTGTCATTTCTTATGAACTTCAGTTTCTGATGAAGTGTTGAAGTAATTGCCCTAGCTTCATGAATCCATGGGCGACCTAGCAAACAACTGTATTGTGCTGGAATATCCATAACTTGGAAAGTGATTTTGAACGTCTGAGGTCCAATAGTTATGGGAAGATCTACTTCTCCGAAAACTGACTTTCTTGATCCATCAAATGCTTTGACGATGACATGACTTTTTCTTAGAGGGTAATCTTCGAAAGATAATCTTGATAATGTTGATTTAGGCATGACGTTGAGAGAGGATCCATTGTCTATTAGGACTCCCGTGAGTGTATCACCCATGCAGCCAACTGAGATGTGTAGTGGAAGATTGTGGTCCATTCCTTCTTCAGGAAGATATTCGTCACAGAAACTTAGGTTAGTTCCGGCGGAGATGTTGGCAACGATGTTGTTGAATTGTCCCACAGTAACACTTGGTTCTACAAAAGCTTGTTCCAAAACTTTCTGTAGAGCTTCCCTATGAGCCTCAGAATTCAATAGTAGGGAGAGAACAGATATCCTAGACGAAGTATGTAGTAATTGGTCTACAATGTTGTATTCACTCCTCTGGATTAACTTCAAGATCTCATCATTTTCTTTCGCTTGAACAGCATTGGTCGGATGATTGTCTTGCCTATGTGGTACTTCCTCCGAAGGTTTCTCCACATTTTCTGTTGTTCTGTTGAAGACTCGTCCACTTCTGGTGACTCGACTAACATCAGCAATGTTGACAACAGACGGTAATGGTATTTCCTTACCATTTTCAATGAATGTAGCGTTGTACTTGTATGGTATAGCCTTGCTGGACTCATACGGTATAGGACCTGGTAAGTAGATGACTAGTGGTGCAACTGTTGTCTTCCTGCTATCATACTTAACTTGCATAGGTTCAACTTGATTAATTTGAGGAGATACGGTAAAGACTTCGTCATCTTCTCTGTTGGCAATAACTGTAATGGTATTGTCATCCATCAGCTTTTGAATGTCGTTGCGAACACGCAAACATCCTCGTGAATTTCTTCGACAGATTTCGCATCTACTGTAAGCGTGGAAATCTGTTCCAAAGTAGGCAAGTCCATTTAAAGTTTTGTGGAACCTGACTACCGATCCTTCAAGGTTTTCAACTTTGTAGATTTTGTATTCTCCTGGACATCCTTGAACCATGTTGATGTCATGTTCAGTTCTGACTCGGATATGTTGAATCCATCCCAAGTCCATTTGTTCTTGTAATGCAGCTTGAACTACGGCACATCCTTGATTATTTTTTGGACAAATTTCACATGTGAAGTAGTTGTGAGGTGGTACATGACCGTACCCAGCTTGTTTAGCGTGCATCTTGACAAGATTTTCCCCTATCTGACGAATGTCGTAGATTTGAATGACATTGGGGTGTTGATCTATCAGATTTACTGAAGCTTCTTTATGCTGCGGCAAAGGATTTGCTTGGACGTTTGGACTAGTATCTTTGAAGGATAGCATTCCGCTCTTCACTAATCGTTGGACGTCAATCTTGAAAGAGAAACAGTTCTCAATATTGTGACCTGGTGCCCCCTGATGATAGGGACAAGATTGGTCAGCCTTATACCATGGTGAGGAACTGTTTGTAGGATTTGGAGGACTCCTTATCTGAATGAGTCCTTTTGCCAGTAATGTTGGAAACAATTCTGCATACGGCATTGGTACGGGGTCAAAGGCAGGATACCTTGGAGCCCGATTGTTGTAATTTGGAGGTCGAACCTGCTGCTGAGGTTGCTGCGACCTTTGTTGAATTTGTTGTTGCAAGACCTGAGGTTGATAAGCTGGCGCTGAGTTAACAACCGGAGTTATTGTTGCAACTTGAGGTTGGAATTTCTTCTTGATTTTGTGCAAAACATTGCTGACATCTTGATCCTTTTTCTTCTGGAAAGAACTTCCATACTTCCTTGGACCAACAGAAGATTCTGGTTCTTTGTTCAAGCGTCCTTCTCGAACTGCTTCTTCTAAACGCACACCCATGTTTACCATCTCGGTAAAGTCACTTGGTGCACTTGCAACCATTCGTCCGTAGTAAAATGGACTTAAAGTTTTGAGATAGATTTTTGTCATTTCTTTCTCTTCAAGTGGTGGACAAATTTAAGCAGCAACTTCACGCCATCTCTGAGCGTATTCCTTGAAGCTTTCTCTATCCTTTTGAGTCATGGCCCGGAGTTGATCTCTGTCGGGAGCCATATCCAGATTGTACTTATACTGTTTGACGAAGGCCTCTCCGAGGTCTCGAAAAGTACGAATCTCTGAACTGTCCAAGTTCATGTACTATTTGAGTGCAGCACCAGTCAGGCTGTCTTGATAATAATGAATGAGCAATTGTTGATTATCAGTCTGAGTTGACATTCTTCGAGCGTACATCACAAGATGACTTTGTGGGCATGAATTCCCTTTGTACTTCTCGAATTCTGGTACTTTGAATTTGTGAGGAATCTTAACATTTGGAACCAGACAGAGGTCTGCAGCATTCTTTCCAAATAGATCTTGTCCTCGGAGAGTCTTGAGTTCCTTCTGCATTTGCAGAAACTGTTCTTGGAACTCGTCCAATCTTTCATACACGCCAGCATCCTCACTTGGAGCGTGATGATATACTTGTCCGCCCTGCGGGGGAAAAGTATGCATAATCGGTCGTGGAGAAGCCATGACAGCAGATCTTGGAATCTCAGCATTCTGTTGTGCGAAACCCATTGCCGTTGCTCTTGGAACTTCAATTTCCAGAGGTTTGTAACCCTCCGGTGGACGCATATCCATGGTGACTTTTGGAGCTTCAGAAACTGGAGGTATGTACCCTTCTGGAGTAAAGTTATACGGAATGCCCCAAGGTCGATCAGGCGGCATGGTATACTGAGGAATAGGAGTAGAAACAATCTCGGAAACAAGAAACGATTGCTAAATTACAGTATAGATTTCGGAATCTGTATTTTTTGTGGTAACTGTATTGAGTATTGTCCAACAAATTGTTTATCAATGACTGAAGAATATGAACTTCCACAGTCCTTTGTGGTTCTTCTGGCGTTGGTCGATTCTGCGCAACTACCAGGGCTTCTACCATACTGTTGAGTCTTTCAACAGTACCTTTGAGAGTATTAATCTCTTCTCTGAGTTCTTCATTCTCTTGCTCAAAGTCTTCCATTCTTTTCTTGCGACTTGAACGAGTGTTGTATGGATGAGACAGCTTGAAAGTCTTTGTTCACCTCCTTCTCCTCCTCTCTTTCTGGAGAAAGGAAAGTGACTATTAGATCCGCGACAATTCTCGTGTCAGTGCGTACGACTAAAGCGATGTATGATATGCAATTAAGTTAATATTTTTCAAGGAAACACCATAATTACGTTATGAAACATCAAACTTTTATTAATTAAGCGAAAACGCCGTTTTTACACACTTTGAAAATGGAAATACAGAGAAACTGAGAGAAAGGACTCTAAAACTTTGATGATGAGCCGACTTCACGTTCTAACATCTTCTTCTGTTTCTTGAGCTGAGCGTTCTCTAACGTGAGCTGATCGATGATCCAGGAAGCAGGAGGGATATGATGAGAAAGTGACGTTTGTGTTACTTGTCGATCGAGTACTTCAAGTAACTCATCCTTCCTTCTTAGGATGTTTTGAATCTCAACATTTTCCGTGTTGACAATTCGATACTTGTTCCTCCAAGCATTCCTTTCTTGGCATACCTTGTTTAATGCCGCTTGCAGTTTTTCAACATCGGTGGAGAAAAGGTTAATTGGTTCCCTTAGGGGAATAGGTTCTTGATGTTGATATGGCATCCTGAGCTTGAATGCTCTGACGCGTACCCATTGAAGGTAAGGATCCAGGGAGATGCAAAGATGTTTTCCTAACAATCTTCTCCCTTTGCTGTGAACAAGATGCCAGGCTTGGACAATTTCCTTCTTCAGCATGTTGCCATGATCGTCGATGATCTTGAAGAACAGACCCTACAATTGGTTGTTACTTGGAATGTTTTTCATGGGATAGCCGTATTGACGACGGGCTAAAGCTGGATTGTAACTGATTCCTCCCTTAGTTCCAATAAGGGGTATGTTGGGAAAACTTCCGCAACTGAAGATGATCTTGGTTTCGTCGTTGTCAGGACTACACCAATCAATGTCTGTATGAGTGAGAGACATGATTTTCTGTGACCAGTAAAGGCCATCCCTCATATTCCAGAAAGTGCTAGACTTTGGCAGGTGCGAAACGAACCATTCGTATAACAACGGTACGCAGCATGTGATTAATCCTCCTCGCTGCAGGTTTCTTGAATGCACAGAGTGATAAGCATCCGCAAGCAAGGTTGGAACTGGATTTCCAATTAAGAAGATCTTAATTGCGTTGATGTCGACGAAATCGTTAATGTTAGGGAACAAAAACAATCCGTAGATAAGCAAAGCCAAGATTTCCTCAAAAGCGCTCATATCTTGGATGCTGACGAAGTACCGAGCTTGATCAAACAGGAATTTGGAGGGCAATCCTTGAATTCCTCCTCTACTCACCATATGAGTTCTGATGTCGACTACGTTCAAAGGAGTAGTTGCAGCAATGATAATGTCGTCAGGATTCTTTTCCAAACCGGAGTACGGATCTTGCGCGTACACAGGTATTCCAATCAGACGAGAGTACTCCTCCAACGTAGGCATGAGCTGATAATCCGGAAAGGTGAAGCAGTGATACGTTGGATCGTAAAACTGTACCAAGGTGGGAAGGATCCCATCCACCATGTTGGTATTGAGCAAAGGCAGAAGTTTTCCATACTTCTCCTTGAAAGCCTGGGGTTGACCACCAGTTTTCCGAGCTTTCCCAGTTCCTCGACCTGGGGAATCTTGAAGGTGTATTTCCTAGCTCTCTTTCTCCCATAATCCATGGTATAGATCCTTAAGTCCTTTCTCCGTTTCTCTCTTTCTATGAAGTTCAAAACGTTCGTTATTTAGTTTCCTTGAAAAACGACTCGAAAAAGACTCTTTTTTTTGTTTTTAGTTGTTTATTAATGAATGATGCATGAATGCATGAATGCACACACAAGAGTTTTAAACAAACATGGCGTTGAAGGGTATAGTGGTCATGAAGTCAAAACGCAATCCCTGCCCCAATGGTAAACTAAGGTTAAGGATTTTTGTACCTGTAGAACGGGTTCTAGGGGTCTCAGAGTTTTTGCTCAACCTTAAAGATACGTTGATTGGTATCTATAAGAGAGTTTTCTCTGAGTGTAGTATCTGCGTGACAATTACTTTCGTAATCACCGCTCTACGTCCTAAAAAAAAGGCTTTAAGTGGGGTTAATGTGTTTCTAGGTCCTCCTGGTACAAATCAGTTTCGGAATGCAGTGGCGCAGTTAATCACAACCAGCCAGGCAAATCCCAAGAGTAGACTTGGAAACCAAGATTAGAGGGCCTTCACCGGGAAGACATCCTCCATCCTATCTTATGTTGCACTCAAATCCGGGTATAGGATTTCTCACCACAAGGGGGAATCAAGCCCTTTCCCGATACAGAATAAACAAAATAAACAAATATAAATGCAGCAAACACATGATATGACACAGAGGTTAGGCAGGACCTCTCTTGTTTGAGGGGGAATTTGGCATCCCTAATTCCTCATTGGGGCTGGACCAGCAACAGGTCAACCATTGGTTTGGATGAAAAACCAAGGTTTTTAACACTTATATCCCCAGCAGAGTCGCCATTTTTACTGTGGTGTCGTTTTCTTTACCTCCCCGTTTCACTTGGGAGGACGGCACGCTAAACCCTTCACGCGAAATTTGGAAGGAGAATGCGCCCGTGGTGGGATGAATTTTGTTTCAGTTCTTCCTACGATATCACACGAACTTTCTTATTGGTCCTACGAGTAGGAAAGGGAAAAAAAGATCTCAACTAAACCCTAGGAGTTTGATAAGTGTGGGGATTTCACCTAGACTAGAAATTCTGGAGTCCGGGGGGTCGGTTATACATAGGGAAGTGTTTAAACACCCTACATATCTGTAGTACTCTACAGGAACCTTCTCTGTGTCATTGTGATTGTGTTTGCTGCTAATGATTGGGAAAGTTTCTCCTTTGTGTTAGGAGAGAGAATTGAATTGATTAAAGAAAGACAGACAGATAGACAGACTGACTATTTTTGGTATTTTATTAGCTCGCTGAGATTCCTTGTGAACCTCATGCCTACATATCCCTAGTGGAAGTCAGAGCTTAATGTAGTTCGGGGAACTAACTAGGGAAATTAAATGTTTTTGGTGCCTTGCTTGAAGCTCAAGGTTGAAGCTTTGAATTTAATCTCTGTTTACAGTAAAGAGACATGAAATCATCTTTACAGAGAGGTATTTGTACTATTCTACCACAAACATTTAAAAGAGTGACAGAATAACTGGATTCATTTCATTCAAGAGGGGGACCTTACTTGTGTGTGCAAGTATGCCAGTCAGATGCCTCTTAAATGAAAGAAAGATGCTCGTCCAAATTAGGGAAAGTGTACAAGTCTGGGGATGTGCCAGAGCATGTCTTTCAGAGTCCTAAATGGGAGACTTTGATTGAAATTGAAATTGAAATGTTTGTTTGTTTGAATGTGGTAGAGTAGTAAAAATATCTCTCTATAGAGATAAGCTATGTCTGTTTACTATATGAAAGATTTGACTTTAGCTGGCTTGTATGAGGCCCAAGCTTGAGGCTTTTTTTGATTGATTTATTATTATTGACTCTGGGAGATGACTCCACTAGGGATTAATTACAGGGTATTTTGTGTTCTGTACAAAGCCCAGAATTGAGGCTGACTCTATTTAGGGAGACTCTATTTGTGTGCCTTGTACAAAGCCCAAGGTTGTGGCTAACTGCTGAGGATAACTGAATTTTTGAGACTATGAATGACTCTATTTTGTGTGCCTTGTACAAAGCCCAAGGTTGTGGCTGACTCTAGCTAGGGAAAACATTATTTTCTGCCTTGTACAAAGCCCAAGGTTGTGGCTGACTCTAAAATAAACTGAGTATGGATGACTCTATGGGGAAAAGATCCTAGGTGTTAGGAATCTTTGACACATGAAAATATGGTTTATCTGCCTTGTACAAAGCCCAAGGTTGTGGCTACTGAGTGATGAAGAACTCACTGGGGAGACTCTATTATCTGCCTTGTACAATGCCCAAGGTTGAGGCTGACTCTTGACAGGGGAGTTTTATTGTTTGGTGCCTTGTATGAAGCCCAAGGTTGAGGCTAACTATTTTTGTTGGTTTTGACTCTACTGAGGAGATTTTATTTATTGAAAGACTGTTTTTCTTTGGAAGCTAACCCTTTCCAGGGATTTTGACTCAGCTGGAGAAATTATTTGGTAAAAGACTGACTTTATCATGTTTTTTGGAGGCTGACCCTTTCCAGGGGTTTTGACTCTTTTGGGGAAATTATCTCCTAAGAGAAATGAATCTTTATTTTTTGACATTTTTATTAATTGACTTTGGAGGCTAACCCTTTCCAGGGAATTTATTGAAATGATTGATTGATTTGGAGGCTAACCCTTTCCAGGGGTTTTATTGAAATGATGGATTGATTTGGGTAGCACTCCATTAATTATTAAAGGATGAAAGGATTGGCAGAAAGATTATCTAGTGGAGACTTCTTGTTTAAAGCCCAAGATGAAGGCTGACTCATGCTGAGGAGAAAATAAACATAGATCCTAGACCCTGCTAAGGAAGATTGATGAAGATAAGGGTGACAGAGACTATCCATGTCTCTCATTCCAAAAGGTGTGCTCAATGTGAAATTGAGACAAACTTAGCTTGTTTAAAGTCTGGTTTAAATTGGAAGAAACTCACCAGGGTAGGCTAAAAGGTGACTAAAGACCTGTTCCTATGTTTATAAGAAACCTGATGGGTCCTTGTATACAAGCTCAAGAGGAAGCTGGAAATGCTTTTAAGAAGCCTGTGGGTCCTTGTACAAAGCCCAAGAGGAGGCTAATCGAGGGTCCTTGTTATAGCACAAGAGAAAGCTATGTGGTTTTGAACTTATTTTGGCTCTAAGCAAATGGGTAAGAGGTTTCACCGGGAATAATTCCTCTTTGGGTGGATGTGTCCTATATTTTTGGATTCTAAGGTTTTTGCCAAGATGTTTCACCGGGAATAATTCATCTTGGGGGTTTGAACTACAGATCTCTAATTAGGAAAGAGCCTTCACCGGGAAGACATTCTCAATCCTAGGTCATATTCCTATAATATATATATATATATATATATTGTTTAACTGTCTTAAGGTTTATACTCAAACGTAGTTCTAAACTAATATATGCACAGTTTATATTTGACAGTAATTTAAATAAAGACTGTAAATTGAAATCTTGTAAAGCCTAACCTGGATGGAGTGGAGGCCTTTGGAGAAGTATGTACAGAGCCTCAACAGTAATTGGTGGATAACAGTTGAATATATATATGATAAACAGTTAAGGGTTTTTGAAAACAGAAGAAGTGAAGATGGACAAAGGTCACATAGGTATCTGAAGAGTTTCACCGAAAATAATGCCCTTCAAATACCAGAAGAATGTTTTGAAAACAAAAAGAAGATTTTGAAAATACAGTTTTGAAAACAAGCTAAGAAGAGAAGGTGTTTGGGACTTACACTCTATTAGAGGCCCAGTACTTTATAGTACTGGTTGAAAAAAACAGTTGAAAATGATTTGTGATTTTTGAAATGATTACTGTTGTGAAAACAGTTGATTGATGATTTGAAATGATTACTGTTATGAAAAACAGTTTTATGAGTTTTAGGCTTACCTCGAAGAATGAGAAATTGGATTTCTGAGTTTGAGGTGTTACCTTGATCATCAAGTGATATGTTTGGAATAAATTGGGATCTCAACAGTTATTGAGCATCCACCCCAGCCGAAAAGAACATCGGATAAGCTCAACAGCTTACAGCATTCAATGATTTTCCAGCAATTGTTTATGGACTTCTACAGCAAATGGAAGACCAAACAAACAGACAAAGGCAAAAGACAATGGAGAAATAATCTCGAAGCCTTGGGTGAAGTGAGAAAATAACAATAATGTGCAACAGTAATCAAATAGAAATTTAAATGATTAACTGCACAAAATAATATGAAAACATCAAACTTAAACAAAATTAATCTAAGAAAAGATATTTTTTGTAGTTTTATGTGAAAATATTTAGAAAACATAATATGTATCTAATATATATTTTTTTTGAGTTTTTAATAAGGATTATAAAGAAGATTAAAATCCTATATTAAAATTAAAATACTAAATCTTTTTATGAAAGATAGTATTTAAAGAAAATTAAAAGAAATAATTAAAAAGAAGTAATAATTGGGCCAGGGGGTTTGAAATTCGTTTGGAGGGTGTGCAGCCCAAACTGAAATAAAATAAAATAAAAAAAGATGGGCCAGACCGGGTCGGGTCAGTGTGACCCGGATCCGCCCTTGCTTCAGTGGGCAAGTGGTTTTCAAAGAAACCCTAAACAGACCACAAGAGGCAGCGCCTCTTTTCTCTTTCTTTTTCGTTATACTCTTTCTCTCTTTGCTCTCCCTCACATCTGTGAACAACAACAAAGACAAACGGCCTCCCCTTCTCCGTTCAGCCACCGTCCCTTCCTTGGTCGCTTATCTCTCTCTCACGAGTTCATTCTTTCGCTGAAGAACAACAACAAAAGCTCTCACTCGGTTTTTCTCCCTCGGTTAAACAGCAAGGAAGCTCATGGTTCTCTCTTTGTCTCGCGAGTTCTCTCTGCTCGGTGGTGAACAATAACAACAGCTTCTCTTAATCACTCCCCCTCTCTGCTCAAGTCGCTCTCGGTGCTCACTCTCACGATGATTTCTCTCACTCGGTTTCTCACCGAGCAACAGCAACACTCAGCCATGGAGGATTTTCTGGAAAGCTTCGGACAAATATGATGAATAACAAGGATGAACTCAACTCTACATCAAATCCTAATTTGATTTTACCAGAATTATGAACAGTGGCGAAAATCTGGGTAAGCTTAAATTTCGTTGTTTCGGATTTTTCCCTGTTATGTGATATGTGATATAGCAGTGATAGCTTACAAATTATACTATGTTTCCTAATCTTAGTGTCTGAATAATTGTAGAGGAAAACTTACAGCAACAAATAATTAACAGTGATATAAGAGTGGAAGTAGAAAGGACTTACCTGCGACAAGGAGGTGTTTGCCGGATTATTCATCGAGGTAAGCTCCTGGTTCCTTGCACTTCTGAGTTATTGTTGCTTATATCTGAACCGTGAATTATTGTTGTGATGCTGAATTTCGCTTTGAGTTGCTCCTGAGTTGTTGTAAATTTTTCCTGTGAATTGTTGCTGTCGGGATGAGTGATTCTGAACTGCGGTTTCTTGTTGTCGCAACTCTTGTTGTTGCTGAATTTTTGAACCGTTATTTGGTGCTGCAGGTTGAAGTTGATGTGGGGCTGCAACTGAAAGTTGGAGGTATGGTTTTGACCCTCCTTTCTTTCTTCTGGAAATTTCGGGTGGTGTTGTTGAAGAACACCCTCAAATTGTTGTTGATTGTTGTAGAACAACTTTGAATTGTTGTTATTAACAACCTCTCTTTCTTTGAAATTGTTGTAGGCTTTTGATGAAGGTGATGCCACAACACCTCTTTGGACTTATGGGAGCGCCTTGAAGATGGAACTTCAAGTTGTTGGAAGCTTGAAGATGAAGATCTTCAAGAAAGGTATGAAGAACTACCTTTTCCTTCTTCCTTACTTTGTAACTAGAATACTCACCTCCAATAGAGAATCTCTTGGCTTGAGAATTTCTTCTTGCCAAGAGGTCTATTGAACAATATATGAGCAATAGAGAGAAGAGAGAAAGCAAGAATTTAAGTTGCTTTGGTGTGACAAATACTATGGAGAGCCCTTCTATTTATAGGCAAAGAAAAGGATATGTTAGGCATTATGTAACTTGGTAGTCAAGTTTGTGATTCTTGTAAGAAAGGAATATCCATTGTGACATAAGCAAAAAGATTCCACATGACATAAGCCAAAAGATTCCTTTATGACATAAGCCATGTGAGAAAATTTTCATGTCATTTTATGATATCTCTAAGTTGTAGAAATTTATGACATAAAAATCTCTCTTTGACTTTCTTTGACTTTCTTTGACTTTTGACTTGATTTGAACTTTTGCTAAATTCACCCCTTTTATGTCTCTTTTTTCTTTCATGTCATATGAGGACTTTTGAAGAAAACATGAAGAAGGAGACTTGGACATCAAGAATGGATACTTGAAGATTTCAAGAATGAATTCAAGAATGTATTTTTTTGTACTTTCTTTTATTCTTGTAATTCCAAAAGAATTTGTATGAACTTGTATTCTTGGAACTTTGAATGTAATCTTGAATTTTGAATGAAGTCCACTTTGGAATTTAGAACTTTGTAAAGAATGATCTTCATTTGTGGATGTTTGAATTTCCTTTAAAATCTTTGAATGAAGTTGTATGAAACATGAATATTTCTTGAATGGAATTTGAATTCCTTTGAAATGTTGAAAACTTGGATGATCCCTTTTGAAAAGGAAATGGTGGAATATCCATGTAGTGAAAATTTGAATTTAAAGTCTTGAAACATATTCTTGCATCATGAATTCAGATAGCACACTTTTTCCAAGCAATCCATATGAACGAATTTCTTCACCATGATGAATCCATAGGCTAAAAGTCATGAAATAAATTTCAAACGACCCTCTTGAATCCATAAATTGGAAATGACACACTTTATTTGAAAAACCTCCATGGACATGAAATTATTTTGCAAATAATGAGTGAACGAATGAAATCTTGATCACGGCTTCCAAACCGATCAAGAAATATTTTTGAATTTGACGCCTACGATGTGACATCTCAAGGGGGTCAAAAATTAGGGTATGACAGGAACCCAGGATTCAAAAATACTCGCGCGCGCGTTCTGTCCAATGAGGTGAGGACACCTCATCATCTTCAACCTCCAGCCAACAAATTTAACACCGTTTTTATGAGAAAAGCGCTATAATAGATGTGTTCTAAACCTGCAAAATAGCGAATAGGGTTAAACCATAACATAAATTTTTCGCGACATGCTCTTTTGACTGGGTTTTCTCTCCTGAATTCGAATATGGCCTTAGTTTCTTCTAATTTTGCTTGTAACGAAAATCCCTAAATAGGATCTAAGAACCCTAAAAATGGTAACCTCGTATACAAGCATCCAAAACTTAATTAAACTTCCAGAAATGATTAACACATCAAACTAAACTCAAATATATGTCTACATCTTGCTAAGCATGCGTGTATGATCAAATACGAGTTGATTTATGTTTGAACAAACCGTGGCTTGTGGGGCTCGATTTGTGAGGTTTTGATACTTAAAATTTACTTGGACAAGTTCAATGAAGTTCAGAGATGATGTTTGAATGCTTAGTTTGTATTGAAAATGACTTAAACTTAAAATTCGAATTTCAAGTTTCTTTGAATTTTTACAAGTTGTTACAAGAGTGATATATGCCTAAGGGAGCTTCTAAATTCGTCCTCTCTTTTTGCTGAAGTGATATAGCCTTTATATAAGCATTGAAGTGCTTATAAACTAAGCTAAGAAGCATTTATGTCTTTGTTGAATTTTTGATTTCTTTAATATATCAAGCTTGAATTTTAAGCAACCATGGCTTAATTTTTCCACACCTCTTGCCCTAGGCCTGCTGTACTTGCTTCTTGCTGCAGAATTGAGTCAATTGTGGAGGCTTTAGCTTAAGATTAAAGCTACATCATTATCCTTCCATTTTCCATTTTCAATTTAATTTTAAATGGGATAAAATTAAACCAAAAATGAATAAAAATGATGTGGGATTTTTCTTGGTCGTGGGAGGCACATTGTATCATGGTAAACATGTTTGAACTATGAAAACTTGGCCCCATTTGGAAAAAATACATTTTTGAGCAATGTTGGTTTTATGCATTTTCCCAAAATTTAGCCAACTTCAACAAGGTGTAAATCCCTCAATTTTTGTCATATGAAGGAGATCTTGCACTTTTTGGAAACCTAAAAGAGTCCTCTAACCAATGTCTTTGGTATCATGTCAAAATGATTTTTGATGCTCCTTGTGTATCCTTTTGAAAAAAGTGTCTTTTTGTTGACTTTGAAAATGATCTGTAATGTCTTGGTTCATATTTTTCAAATGGTGAACCTAATGACCATGGGACCAATTGCATTTGAAAGATAATTGAATTTCCTTCAAAATGAGCTTTGGTTTGAATTTTTTGGATGAAGGATGAGAGAGTTATGACCAGTCAAAGTTCAGTTGACTTTTTAGGAGAAAACCCTAATTTTGAATCTTAGGGTTTTGTTGATTTTTGATCTTTCCTTGATGAATTATGATCATCCAATGATCAAATGATGAATCCTTTGACAAAATATGGATGTTGACAAAAAATTTCATTTTTGACTGTCTGTTGACTTTTCTGGTAAAACGGGTCGTCTGTTGACCATTTGAGCTGCTGACGGTGCGTCTGAGTGAATTGAAGTTTGAAAATTTGTATGATGGTACTTTGAGATATATGGAGGTTCATGAAATCCATTTGAGGTCTCAAAAACTTGTTTCTCCAATACAGTCTGAATCCCTGGACTCTGCGCCTGCAAAAGATTTAACTCTGTACCAATTGCGTCAGTACTACTTATCTGTAAATAAATATCAAATAAATAGCGTGTGTGAAGTAATAAACAGTAACTGGCGTTTGCGTAAGAATAAATTCAACAGCGAGCCAAAATACTGTATAAGAAAAGTTCTAAAAACTAGGTATTTCATATGTCAGGATATTTATGAAATAAAAATCCATGATTATATGAAACTCCTAATTTTTAAATTGGAGTTTTCTTGAAAAAAGATGCGGGCAAATTTTGGGGTATAACAATACACAAGAATAACAAGCGCAAAGTCATATAAGACAAACAGATCCGAATGCTTAATCGAAACATTGGACATCAGCACACTTTCATGTTCCATCACATTGCATTCATAAAAGCATTAAGGAACAATTAATAGTAGTTGCATTAGCACATTCATGATCGTATACGACATAGCATGTTCAAATATTATTAAGTCAACATTCTAGTGTGGGACCTATTTCATTAGATAGTACATGTTACTAGCTTTCCAACGATATAAAGTTTACGCGAAACGGACTTACGACGCAAAATTTATGAATTTTCGAAGTTTTGGAAAATCTGCCCAAACAGTGATGTAACGGGTTACATGAATCATGTAACCGGTTACATGACCCCAAATTTGCGTTTTTCACACATGTAACCGGTTACATCAACCATGTAACCGGTTACATGACTAACAGACCCAAAAATTCTGCATTTTAAAGCCTCTAAATCCATTCCAACTTTAATTCAAACAAATCCAACATGCTATAACATTCTAAATCATATTTCTACCAACACATATCAGAATTTAGCAAGTAAAGAAACATTGATTATCAACATGCAATTAGAATTACTCATCAAAAGCATACTACCATCAAGGTTCGTTAATCATCTCTCAAATCCCAAAACCCCAAATACAACCCTTGCATGCAATTTCCCAAGTTTCTATCTAAATGACTCACCTTGATAAAAAGGAGGTTGAGATGATGATCATGCAACCATTGAACCCTTAACTTGACACAAACTTTCCCTTCAAGCTCACCAAATCCGTAGCTCTCTCTTGCTAACTTTCAGCATCCATTGATCAACTTCAAATGCGTTTATCTCTATCAATAAACAAGCTATGAGTGCGAAATTTATATGCAAACTGAAGATAATTTCGTGTAGAATCCAATGCTTCGAGAATTACCTGAATCAGAGGTGTGAGCAGAAAGTTATGATCAGTTTAGTGAGGGCTCTCCATGGAATACGAAAATGGAAACTTGAAATGAGATGTAAGACTTCTTCCACTTCTCTCTCCACTTCTCTTTCACAAAAATATGAATTGGAATTATATGCCTCTACCAACTATATTAGGCCCATGCACTTAAAGTTTATTGCCCACTTTGACCTCCAACCATAGAAGAATCACAACTTTGCCATATGGTTCATTCTTAACAATTATATTAGTTTCCAACTAAAACTAATTACTTCTCTTAAAATATTTCCAATTACAATATATCTCTCATACTTAATGATATAAATATAGGGATGTTACAAAAGTGGACTATTATATGCAATTTTACGAATTCCTTTCCCTTTTAAATACATGGATTATCATATCTAGTTTAAAAATTTCTTCCCCTTCTCCAAAATCATGGACTATCATATGCATTTTCTTGAAGTTATTTCGGTTCTTCAAAAACGTGGACTATCATGGACTATCATTTGTAATTTCTAGAATTTCTTTCCCTTCACAAAAACCATGGACTACCAAATACAATTTTTAGAATTTATTTTCCTTCTCCAAAAACATGGACTATAATATGCAATTTCTATAATTTCTTCCCTTTCTCAAAAAATGTGGACTATCATATGCAATTTTTGAAATTTCTTTCCTTTCTCGAAAAACATGGACTATAATATGCAATTTTTGGAATTTCGTTCCCTTCTAAAAAAACGTGGACTATGATATGCAATTTTGAAATTTTTTTCCCTTCCCAAAAAACATAGACTGTAACACCCCATACATAACTGACTAGTATATTATGCATGAAATGTTAAAATTGATATTGAGTATATACAAAAGCTATAGATATAGAAAGATTCCTATTGAGTACAACATGAAATCCTAATAAGAGTAACAAAAGATGTGTCTTCAATGGATCTACACAGCGGAAAATGAGATCTGACGAGGTCTCCGAGCCATCACCACTTCCAAGTCTTCAATCCAAACCTGCTACTGACCAATCACTACTAAACTATACCTGAAAAAAATATAAGTTGATTGGGGTGAGATTACTAAATCTCAGTGAGTTCCCCTATATTACGGGGTCACTCGGTTCTAGAGGGTACATGCATTAACAAACCGAATCCACCATTGATTCGGGGTTATCCTTACAGTCAGGTGCATACACACAACAAGGATACAATCCATATTGGAAGTCCCTTGAATAACCAATAGGATCAACAAACAATCATGAGTACCAGTTTCCTCCAGAAAAGGTCTTCCGGGTTTACCTGCCTGCCTCCTGTCGGGCGCGACCCTCGAGGTCAGGTCTTCCGGGTTTACCTGCCTTTCTGCTCTCGGAAGCTGTCCTCAATTAATGCAAACAAGTATGCAAAACCCGCATCCATATACGGGGAATCCATAAACGCGTTAATGCCTCGACTAGGTTATAAAACACACCCTCGATGAGTCACGCCCATGCTTATTATCAAGAGACTTGTACAAGCACACCGCAGGATGATTAGACGGGTTCGCACAAGCCTAATTGGCCGCGAGATGACCTTAGCCTAATTGGCGTCATTGTCCCATTAACCATCTTCACGCACATGTGTTAACGCCAACTACAATACGCCATCTTGACACACTGGGTCCATCGGGCGAAAGCCTAGAGATGTAGCCTACATGGCACCACTAGAGATGGTTTTCCTGTTATGCGTAGGCCTACTTGGCCGCATAACGCCACCATACCGAGCACGCAAGTGTGTTAACGCCAAGTGGGAAATGCCTCAAGACCCTCACAAGCACACTGCAACGGTAGCTCAGGTGTGAGCCCAGGATCACACGATCGGGGCTGTCCCATTGATCACAAAGCCCGGGACATAACGCAACCTAGCCCCCGGCCCGTTTCGATTCAAGCATACAGACATATCAAGCGCCAAATCACACAAGCACACAACCCGATTGTTTAACCGAAACAACAGGCATTAACAAGATATTCACATCTCATCACAACATAGCATTCGTATTTAAACATAATATAGCAATTGAGTGCAATGAGATTAATTCATTCTACTCATGCATGATTCACATATTAAAATTAACATATCCATGATCATATACAACATTAGCATGTTTAAATACCAATTAAACTAGTCTCACATGACTAAGAAGACACACGGTTCCCTATACGGAACAGAACTGTCTCGGGGGAAATAGTCACATACAATTTCACTCGACAAGACACACTAAGTGGGGTTCAAGTATGATTAAATCAAACATTATGGTTTGGAGACCAATTTTATTAGAAAGTACACGTCTCTAGCTTTCCAACGATATAAAGTTTGCGCAAATCCGATACCCGAGGCCAAAGTTATGGATTTCTAAAGTTTGTTGATTTTTTGCACTTTTGCCCAGGGTAACCGGTTACCCAGAGTCCAGTAACCGGTTACTGGCATGCAAAATGCCCAGTAACGCAATTTTCTACAGAGTAACCAGTTACCCAAATGCCAGTAACCGATTACCCTGAAGTAGAATCAATTTTCTGCATTTTAAGGGTTCTAAACCAATCCCAATTGCTCTATGATTGATCCCCTGCATCATATTTATAATTCGAACGAATTTCTAGCATATTTATATAATCAGAACCACTAGCATGCAAGGATATCAAAATAACACATGTTGTACTAATTGATCAAGCATGCAACAACAATCATGTGGTGGTCGTTTTCTTTACCTCCCCGTTTCACTTGGGAGGACGGCACGCTAGACCCTTCACGCGAAATTTGGAAGGAGAATGCGCCCGTGGTGGGATGAATTTTATTTCAGTTCTTCCTACGATATCACACGAACTTTCTTATTTGTCCTACGAGTAGGAAAGGGGAAAAAAGATCTCAACTAAACCCTAGGAGTTTGCTAAGTGTGGGGATTTCACCTAGACTAGAAATTCTGGAGTCCAGGGGGTCGGTTATACATAGGGAAGTGTTTAAACACCCTACATATCTGTAGTACTCTACAGGAACCTTCTCTGTGTCATTGTGATTGTGTTTGCTGCTAATGATTGGGAAAGTTTCTCCTTTGTATTAGGAGAGAGAATTGAATTGATTTTAAAAGACAGACAGACAGACAAACTGACTATTTTTGGTATTTTATTAGCTCGCTGAGATTCCTTGTGAACCTCATGCCTACATATCCCTAGTGGAAGTCAGAGCTTAATGTAGTTCGGGGAACTAACTAGGGAAATTAATTATTTTTGGTGCCTTGCTTGAAGCTCAAGGTTGAAGCTTGGAATTAAATCTCTGTTTACAGTAAAGAGACATGAAATCATCTTTACAGAGAGGTATTCGTACTATTCTACCACAAACATTTAAAGGAGTGACAGAATAACTGAATTCATTTCATTCAAGAGGGGGACCTTACTTGTGTATGTGCAAGTATACCAGTAAAATGCCTCTTAAATGAAAGAAAGATGCTCATCCAAATTAGGGAAAGTTACCACATGTCTGGGTTTTACTGCCAGCTCATGCCTTTCAAAATCCTAAATGGGAGACTTGATTAAAATTGAAATGGAAATGGAAATGTTTGTTTGTTTGAATGTGGTAGAGTAGTAAAAATATCTCTCTATAGAGATAAGCTATGTCTATCTACTGTATAAAAGATTTGACTTTAGCTGGCTTGTATGAGGCCCAAGCTTGAGGCTTTTTGATTGATTTATTAATTATTATTGACTCTGGGAGATGACTCCACTGGGGATTAATTACAGGGTATTTTTGTGTTCTGTACAAAGCCCAGAATTGAGGCTGACTCTACTTAGGGAGACTCTATTTGTGTGCCTCGTACAAAGCCCAAGGTTGTGGCTAACTGTTGAGGATAATTGAATGAATGACTCTATTTTATGTGCCTTGTATAAAGCCCAAGGTTGTGGCTAACTCTAGCTAGGGAAAACATTATTTTCTGCCTTGTACAAAGCCCAAGGTTGTGGCAGACTCTTAAATAAACTGAGTATGGATGACTCTATAGGGAAAAGATCCTAGGTGTTAGGAATCTTTGACACATGAAAGTATGGTTTATCTGCCTTGTACAAAACCCAAGGTTGTGGCTACTGAATGATGAAGAACTCACTGGGGAGACTCTATTATCTGCCTTGTACAATGCCCAAGGTTGAGGCTGACTCTTGACAGGGGAGTTTTATTGTTTGGGTGCCTTGTATGAAGCCCAAGGTTGAGGCTAACTATTTTTGTTGGTTTTGACTCTACTGAGGAGATTTTATTTATTGAAAGACTGTTTTTCTTTGGAAGCTAACCCTTTCCAGGGATTTTGACTCAGCTGGAGAAATTATTTGGTAAAAGACTGACTTTATCATGTTTTTTGGAGGCTGACCCTTTCCAGGGGTTTTGAATCTTTTGGGGAAATTATCTCCTAAGAGAAATGAATCTTTATTTATTTTGACATTTAATAATTGACTTTGGAGGCTAACCCTTTCCAGGGATTTATATTAAAAATGAAAGAATGTGTGGAAGCTAACCCTTTCCAGGGATTTTGTTAATATGAATGGCAGAAAGATTATCTAATGGAGACTTCTTGTTTAAAGCCCAAGATGAAGGCTGACACATGCTGAGGAGAAAATAAACATAGATCCTAGACTCTGCTAAGGAAGATTGATGAAGATAAGGGTGATAGAGACTGTCCATGTCTCTCATTCCAAAAGGTGTACTCAATGCAAAATTGAGACAAACTTAGCTTGTTTAAAGTCTGGTTTAAATTGGAAGAAAACTCACCAGGGTAGGCTAAAAGGTGACTAAAGACCTGTTCCTATGTTTATAAGAAACCTGATGGGTCCTTGTATACAAGCTCAAGAGGAAGCTGGAAATGCTTTTAAGAAGCCTGTGGGTCCTTGTACAAAGCCCAAGAGGAGGCTAATCGAGGGTCCTTGTTATAGCACAAGAGAAAGCTATGTAGTTTTGAACTTATTTTGGCTCTAAGCAAATAGGTAAGAGGTTTCACCGGGAATAATTCCTCTTTGGGTGGATGTGTCCTATTTTTTTGGATTCTAAGGTTTTTGCCAAGATGTTTCACCGGGAATAATTCATCTTGGGGGTTTGAACTACAGATCTCTAATTAGGAAAGAGCCTTCACCGGGAAGACATTCTCAATCCTAGGCCATATTCCTATAATATATATATATATATATATATAGTTTAACTGTCCTAGGGTTTGTACTCAAACGTAGTTCTAAACTAATATATGCACAATTTATATTTGACAGTAATTTAAATAAAGACTGTAAATTGAAAGCTTGTAAAGCCTAACCTGGATGGAGTGGAGGCCATTGAAGAAGTATGTACAGAGCCTCAACAGTAATTTTTGTTGTTTTGTTGATAACAGTTGAATATATATATGATAAACAGTTAATGGTTTTTGAAAACAGAAGAAGTGAAGATGGACAAAGGTCACATAGGTATCTGAAGAGTTTCACCGGGAATAATGCCCTTCAAATACCAGAAGAATGTTTTGAAAACAGAAGGAAGATTTTGAAAATACAGTTTTGAAAACAAGCTAAGAAGAGAAGGTTTTTGGGACTTACACTCTATTAGAGGCCCAGTACTTTACAGTACTGGTGTAAAAGCAATTTGAAAAATGATTTGGAATGATACAAGGTTTTGTTGTTTGAAAACCCTAATCATTTGATTTATTCGGAGATTGAAAACAGTTTTGAAAATTGACAAAAGTCAACTTAATTAAGGTAAAAATAAAGATCTTTTACCTAATTAAGACCTAAACAATTAGGGTTTTATCATAAAATTATTTACAAAGTGACTAGGTTAAAATAAAGTGACAATATATATTTAAAGTATTTAAGAAAACACTTAAAAACATACCATTTTAAACCTAATTAAAATTCATGAAATAAATAATATTTTTATGATTTTTTTGACTATTCACAAAATAGATATATTAAATAATAGGTGTATGAAAAATGAAGTGAAAATGATTTAATTTGATAGGTGAATTAATTGTGTGAAGTTGTGAAGAAAATAGGTGTGACAAGTGATAAAAAAATTAGGAATGTCTCCACCAAGGCTTGAACTCACGCCCTTTAGGTCACATACCCAAAACCAAACCACTGGGCCAGCGCGCGCATGGTGATAGTGATACACATCCAACACATTATATTTTCAGATAAACGTGAAAATCATGAAAAAAATAAAAGGAATAAAAAGTCTGGGGCGAGGGGGATTCGAACCCCAGACTTGAGGCATGAGGAGACTAAGAGTGCATGTGAGGCCACTAGGGCAAACGATGTATTCGTTTAAAACACGCTTTCAGTTAAATATATTTTAAACCCTCCCCTGAGAATCCAAAAATGGCGCCATCCACCATCTTCATCTTCAACCTCAAGCTATTCAAATTTGAACTTCTGAACTTACTCGTTTCTCAACCAAACGTGATGATGTAAAGATGAATTTCACTCCAAATTTCCTCACGAATCTAAATATGTAACTAATATCTATTTATATTAACTACATCTAACTAATTTACCAGAAATCGTGAAGAACCCTAAATTTTAAAAATCAAATTAAATGACTATACTGAAAGATAAATGAATGATGATAGAGGGTTTTCAATCCTCTGATGATGCTGAACAAGATAGAATCGAGCTTTATCACAAAGAGTGCTTAAATTAAAGAGGTGAGGTTCAGAAACTTACCTCTGAAAATGGAGGTCGTGAGGATGATAGAGAGCACCTGGGCTTGAATGAATGACCTCAATAGCTTCTCTGAGACTCAATGATGCTAACTGAATGCTTATTGGAGCTTGAATCCTCCTGAATTGCTCTATGGACCTCCCTCGATTTCAGCTTCAAGTGAACATGGAGGTTGTTGAATTTGGAGTTACAGATGAGCTGCAGCCATCTGGTTAGCTTCACTATGACCTGAGGAGTGTGCCTGGATGATTGGCTTGGCTTGAAACCTCCTGAATTGTTCTGTGGTCCTCCAACTGCAAGTGCTCCAAATGAGAGGTGGAGATGATGATTCTCTACGCCCAGCAGTGTTCCAGAGGTTTGGATCACCTCCAAATGCCTCCCTCAATGTGTTTGAATACTTATTTTCAAAGAGAGAGCTTTGGTTTGAAGAATCCGAGTCTTCTTGCCAAAGGACCTTTGAAAAAACTAAGTATGAAGAAAGAAAAGAGAAAGCAAGAATTCTGTTGCTTTGGTGTGTTTTTTGAATGAGAATGAGGCCTCTATTTATAGGCAATTGGTTCAGTATAGTTGCAGAAGAGTGAGCTTGCTTAATGAAAGAAGTTTGGTTTCTTAAGCATGAAGGAAGTTTGCAAATATCTCTTATGCAATGATGAGAATTTTGATTCCATTTGATCAATCCCCTAGCCCTCGATTTTGCTTGATCTTAGGGGACAATTCTGAGCCAGAAATGAGCTCTAATTGGTTGGTGAGAAGATTCCTTGGGTGATTCATCAATTTGCCATAAATTCACAAATGTAATCATTACATAATCACATGTTCTTGTTTTTAGAATCTTCTTCAATCCTTATGGCATGGTGAAAATGAATGCATGGCATTGTTTCAGATATGTTATGGGTCGTGTAGCATCCATAATTGAGGTCATGTGCACAAAATTTCAAAGTTCAAAAATGATGCATGACCTATAATTTTACTTCATGAGGCCAACTTTGAACAAGCATAACTCTTGGCTCAAATTGAATTTGGAGAAGGTTGAACACAATTTGGAAAGCCCTAAACATCTACTTCAAATCATTAGTTTATGTCTTCTTCAGAATCATTTGGGAAATTTGTGAAAAATGAGCCCAAAGTTGGATGAAAACTAGGTTAAAACACTTAGAAAATTTTCTAAGTGTTTATGACCTAAAACTTCAAAATTTTCAAAACCCTTAAATGGTTGATCTTTTGAAAAAAGTTCTTATGTGAGATGTTGTTTTATTTTGCAAGATCTACAACTTTCATGTTGGAAGTTTTTTGAGTTGTGTAGGTGAAATTTTGAGTTCTCACTATGCCCTCAAAAACCCTAATTCCCGACTTTTTGCTCCTTGATGAATTTCTTTGAATTTCTTTGGCCAAATGACTTTGACATCCATATATTGATGATATTGATCTTTGAAAGTCATTTTTTGACCAAAAACCTTAAAAGTCAATGATGATCCCACACAGTTGACTTTTCCTGACAAAGTGAATTTTTTGGGCTTTTTGTGTAGAAACAAGATCTTCTCCTCAAATGAATGATGTAAATGGATTATATTGAGGTAGTAGAGATTCTTGAATCATGTCTTGAGTTTTGGATCCATGCCCTGATTAAAAGTCAACTATCTTGGTGAATTAGGTCAAAAACCCTAATTGTCGACCAGAGGACAATGATGAGTGTAGACTTTGAATTGAGGTGTAATGTCCAGTGGATCTTGTCATAAGAGTTATTTGAAGATGATTAATGTCTTTGAATGGTTTCCTGGGGCTTTTTAGGGTTTCCCAAAGGTGATCCCTGATTTTAGTCCTTGATAGGCTCCAAACCCTAGTCTGTTGATCTGAGTAATCCTGTACTTAGATGACTGGGTGTCTTAATCAATCATAGGTGTAATAATGAGGCTTTTGAGTCTTATGATTGTATTAGAGACTAATCCCTCTATTGATTGATCCTTTGCCTGAGTTTTCTTGTCTTTGAACACCCTCGATTGAATGCCAGACTGCCCTGGGTACTTACTTTGACTTGATGAAAATCCTGAAGATATGTCATCTCAGGGGGGTCAAAATTTAGGGTATGACAGATGCCCCTATTTAAGTTTCTTTTATCTGGAGGGAGAGAGATTGAGATCTCGATTTCTCCTGCGTAAAAGAGACTTAAATATCAAAGAATGCCCGAATTTTGGGCGCTCCTGAGATGATAAAATCTTTGCATGATTTGATCCCGTTGTCGCACTTGGCGGGGGATGAGGAGACAAACTCCTGCAGAAATACTTGATGTGGATTCTGGTGAATGGATGGCAATGTAGGATGCGCAATCCATCTTTTTTAACTAAGTGTTAACACTTAGAAAAAGGTAAACAACCTCCCCTTGTTTCGGATGTCCATATCTCGAAACTGGCCTTAGTTGTGTTTGGACAATATCTCAGATAAAGAGAAAATTTCCAACGGTTTGTTTCCTCATCAAACTTCTTACCAGCACTTGGAGGTAAGATACCATTTGACGGTAAATAAAGAAACTTCAAAGGTTTGTTTCCTCATCAAACTTCTTACCAGCACTTGGAGGTAAGATACCATTTGATGGTAATAAAGAAACTTCAAAGATTTGTTTCCTCATCAAACTTCTCATCAGCACTTGGAGATGAGATACCATTTGATGGTAATAAAGAAACTTCAAAGATTTGTTTCCTCATCAAACTTCTTACCAGCACTTGGAGGTAAGATACCATTTGACGGTAAATAAAGAAACTTCAAAGGTTTGTTTCCTCATCAAACTTCTTACCAGCACTTGGAGGTAAGATACCATTTGATGGTAATAAAGAAACTTCAAAGGTTTGTTTCCTCATCAAACTTCTCATCAGCACTTGGAGATGAGATACCATTTGATGGTAATAAAGAAACTTCACAGGTTTGTTTCCTCATCAAACTTCTCATCAGCACTTGGAGATGAGATACCATTCGATGGTAATAAAGAAACTTCAAAGGTTTGTTTCCTCATCAAACTTCTCATCAGCACTTGGAGATGAGATACCATTTGACGGTAATAAAGAAACTTTAAGGGGTGGTTTCCTCATCAAACTTCTCATCAGCACTTGGAGATGAGATACCATTTGATGGTAATAAAGAAACTTCAACATCTTCCCTTTTTACCTGGCATCTTTGAAAGATTGTCATATGGGCCCACGCTCTTTTGAGGGGCTAATGACTTTGTTTGAAGGCGGACGAACTGTTTTCGGGGTGGAAACTGCCATTCGTCGACTGGTGCCTGGGGAATCAACAAACTGTTTTCCTAAGGGGAAAACTACCATTTATCGACTCTGTGGGGAACTAAACATCCCTGAAATAGACAAACTGTTTGAAGAAAATGCCATTTGTCGATCTCTTGAGTATTTAACAGACAAACTGTCTTTCCTTGGGGAAAGACTACCATTTGTTGACTCCGCTGGGGATCATGAACTATCTTCTGGATGAAGACTACCATTCACTGATTCAGCTGGGGAATCATTTGTCGATCTGCTGGGAGATTCTGAATTATTTTCTTTGACGAAAAAGTGGCATCTCTCGACCTTGCTGGGGAAATACCAAACCTGTAGGGAACTCCAAAATGCGAAGCAGACTATCTTATCTGAAGAAGACTGTCGAATGTCGCTCTGCAGGAGAATCTCGGCTGAGGAATTCCAAAAGTGAACAAACTATCTCCTTGAGGGAGACAACCATTTGTTGACTTGCTTGGGGAGATCCTTGTGTATGAACTGTTGTCTCGAAGGAAAAAGTTTCTCCGGAACTTGCAGGGGAAACTCGAGTTCATGCCTCAATGACTTAGGCATTCACAGGATCAAAGCCTGATGCGACTATGCAATTATGATGTAATGTATGCATGAATATTATGACAATGATAGAATGTAAAGTGAATGTGAATAGAATTGTCGCAGATGTAAAATCCTATGATATGACTTGAATTCTTGTTGATCAGAGGATATCCTCTTCTTGTAGTTCGAACTCTCTTGGGAATATCTGGTTATCAGTTGTCCGCTGTCCGAAGTGAGTAATACGAATTGAAGTAAAGATCCGTCATCGGGAGATGTTCGCAAAGCGACCTCATGGGGAAATCTTGGTTCCCGGAGTCTCAACCGTTCTCGGAGCAACTATTTGCATTCTTCCTATTGTTTGTAAACCTTAGAAAGAAATTTCACCTTTATTTTTGCAAGTAAATTCATTTTTATTTTATGAAAACATTTGTTTCAAGAAATTGACTGTTTAAACTTAAAATGCATTCCAAGAAACTGAATAAGACTAGATTGCAAACGAAAAGCACAAGGCTCAAATTATTATATATGGAATGGTAATCAGCCAAATGCTTGATTCCATGGAGTATTTACAAAGTTGGAAATTGGTAATTTTCGGGAAAAGGGCTACGATGAAACGTGACGACCGTTATCTCTCCCTTCCACTCCGAGTTGCGCTGTATTCTTGCTTCGTAGAAGATGACCTACTGCTGATGAATACTCCGCTATGGATTTTGAATGATCAAGTGTGTCCTGAACACAATTACTTGCCATATATCCCTAACTTTTGCGTAAACTACCCCTTTCGGGTTTTAAGTCTACCGGGATTGATTAATATATATTTTTTTATGTCTCTAATTTTTGCCTGAATCGCCCTTTCGGGTTTTCGATTCACCGAGACGCTCTTTTTTGCCTAAGTCGCTCTTTGCGAGTTTTCAACTTAGCGAGCTGTTCTTTTAATTATTTAGGCGAAGTATTTCTTGACTGCGTCGACGTTCACAGGACGGGTGAATTCTTCTCCATCCATAGTCGTGAGTATTAAGGCTCCTCCTGAGAAAGCTCTCTTGACCACGTAGGGGTCGTCATAATTGGGAGTCCATTTCCCTCTCGAATCTGTGAGAAAAGATTGAATCTTTTT